>NW_028258293.1:4796363-5099393 GCF_053883595.1 Heterocephalus glaber
GAAGACAAAAGATCTGACAAATTCCATTTGAGAGGTGTCCTAAAAACTGCATGGCCAGAACTCCTCGAAGCTGTCAAAATCATCAAAAACAAGCCAAATCTGAGAAACCGTCACAGGCAAGAGGAGCTTAGGAAAACAAGATAGCTAATAGCAATGTGATATCCTGGACGGGATCTGGAATGGAGAAAGGACATGGGGGAAAGCTGAGGAGATCTGGATACCATGTAGGCTTTAGTTAGTAACAGTGTCTCGGCACAGTTCATGTACTATAACAAATGTACCATAGCAGTATAGTGCATTAATAAGAAAGGAAACCAGGTCCTGAGTGTGTGAAAACTGTCTGCACTACTTTCTTAGTTTTTCTGTAAAGCTGAAACTGTTTATAAAAATAAGAACAGAAAACCCACGTCATGGGGTTTTCGAAGAGCACAACGGATGTAAATATTACAGCTTAGGGCCTTGCAGGCAGAGTGGGGACCCAGTGAACAGCAGTGCTCACTGCCACAATCTCCAATCTCGGCTCTTCTCTCTCCCCACCACTAATCTGTGGGGATCCCTTCTGGCCGGAAGGCTCTGGGCTGTCTGGCTGAGGTTCCTCTGCATGATTGGCCCTGAGTCATGCTCGCCATCCTCTGCTCCTCCGTGGATCTGTCTCAATGAGGCTGTCTCTCGCTATTTACTTTCTTCATTTCCCAGCTGCGTGCAGCCCTTACAATCATTAGCACTTTTGTAAAAAAGATGGGAGGTCACAAAGAGTAGCCACACACAGACTTTCGAAGGCCTGAGTGTTTACCATAGAGCCAGATTCTAGTGTCCAAAGGAGAGGCTGCTGCTGGCCCTACTCCCAGATTCTGGGCTCCTGTGCTGGGGTAAGACAGGAGAGAGGCAAGAGGAAAGGACTGCTGGGAAGTGTTCCTGTGCATAAACGCAGGATGTCACACCAGCTCCCTGTGCACTCCACTGGGTCTCCTGTGACCTAATCACTGGCCCTGAGCGTGAGCTGAAACGCTCTCCCGTGTGGCCCCAGAACGACTTGAGTCTCCTGAATGGAATTTCACATGTGTTGGGTGAGGTGATTTATTAGGGGAGAAACGGAAATTCATTTCACTGTGAACCCGTCCCCCCAGAAGATGCCTAAGGGCTGAGCCTTTTTCTATAAGCAGGCTGTAAAGCTGCCGTTCCTTTCTGCTGCTGGGTGGCGATGACCATTTGTAAAATGAGGAGCTGGAAGAGGAGGCCAATGGGCCACCCGCAGATCAGTGGCCCCAGGGCCTGCTGGGAGGGAACCCTCAGGTTGCTGGGCACCACAGCAAGCAGGGAGGCAGAAGCCGGGGCTGTCTGCCACCAGGGAGAGGGCGGCATTCCTTGGTGGTCTGTGGCTGAGGCTGAGTTTGACCAGGAACATGTGGCCCAGTGGGTGTCCCCACCCCTGGGAGTCCCCTCAGAAGGAAGCAGATTGGCTGAGGGTGATAAATGGACCCGGAGAGAGCCTGTTTCTAAAGATGGACTGAGCCACTGTCACTGCTGAATTAGGGAGGAGGTTCTCAAGGGGACTTCCATGTTCAAAGTTCTCCCATCCTGTCCTGCTCTCCGAAGTGAAGTTTCCTTTATCCCCAGCCATGGTCACGGGGCACTGAATCCGGGGAACCTCCCGAGTTTTCCAGGGAAGCTGCCCTAGGGACTTGTGATGCCACAGTTGCGAGGCCCCGAGTTTCCTGGGGAATGGGACACCCTTTGGAATCCACAGGCAGCGCAAGCCTGTGCTCACTCTCTCCTTAAGGAGCTCTCACTAACGTGCTGTTAAAATAAGTAAATATATAAAAGCACAAGTCATAAATATATGAAATTATCTTATTTCACAGTCATCTCCCCCTTAGAATGCTTTACTTATTACCACGTTTTCAGGGCTGACAGCAACACCTAGCACATAATGTGCCTCAGCTAAATGCATGTTGAATGAATGAATGAACTACAGTAAGAGTTTTTGGAAATATAACAATGCACAAACCACAGATCTTCAAATATTTTTCAACTTTAATTTAGAGAAGACAAACAATCCTTCCATCCATTCATTTGTACATTTTTGGAAAAAATATTTAGTAAGTCTTCTACAAATCACCAGATGATTTATAGAGTGATATTACAGAGCGAATGAGATATATTCTGGGTCCCCTCTCGAGACTACTGGGTCACATCATCCAGAGGAGTCTCAGGAATCAGTGTTAAAAACTAACAAGCTATTGATTTCCATAGTGGTTGTATTATGAGATTCCTCAAAAAACTAAAACTAGAAATTCCATTCAACCCAGTGATTCCCTTTCTAGGTATCTTCCTGAAGAAGTGGAAGACCTCGTATCACAGTGATCCATCCGTACTCATATTTAGAGCAGCACAACACAGCCACATCATGGAAGTGACCTATATGTCCATCAGCAGATGAATGAATAAAGACAATGTGGTGTTTACACACAAGAGAGTTCCACTCTGTGATAAAGGATAAATTTGAATCATTTGTAAAAAAAATGGATGCACTTTGTGACCACAATGTTAAATGAAATAAGTCAGACACGCAAGTTGAAATACTGCGTAACTCTCTTACATGAGAAACTCAAAGCATAAATCATTTAAAAATACAAAATAAAAGATAGATAACAAGAAATGGAGATAGATGTTTTGTAAATGGGAAGGGGATCTAGAGAGAGGGAGAGGGAGACAGGTAAGTAAGATGAAAAAGAATTAAGGTGTGTTCTGTACATGCAGCTACTCCTTACGAGAAATATGGTAGGAACGAACTAATGGACTAATGAAGAAAAAACAAAAATGAAAACAAACACTACAACAGAACCCTCCTCCAGTGACCCTGTAGCACAGCTGGCTTGAGGATCACAGCCCAGGGTCACACATGGGCTTCAGAGCCAGAAGAAGCCGAGCTTCTGGAAAACAGCGGTGGCGTGCGTGACGGTCCCAGACGGGCTTCCCTCTGCTCCCTCGCCGAAGTGCAGACCTCCTCGCCCTCGCCCACGCCCACGCCCACGGTGCGCACCAGGAGCCTCACCTGCATCTGTCCTCGGAACTTTCCCCTCCGATCATTCCAAGTCGACTTTCATTTTTCTCTGGATTTAATTTTCACTTTTTGTTCAACATTTTTCATCTGTAAGAGCAAAACATAAAAATATGTACATTCATAAACAGTCTCAAACCCTCTGGGGAACGCAGGGCATGCAAGCACAGAAGCAGAAGCCTGTCTGGGTCCGTGCGTAATGGGCCAGTGCGGGCGGCTGACCACGCCTGCCCCCGACTGAGACGGCTCGGGCCACCAGACCTCGGCCACAGGCAGTGTCTGGGCCCGAATTTACATCAGAGGGCTGCACCTGGTGCTTCGGGGAGACAGGTGGTCGCCCTCCAAGCAGCTGAAACAGAAGCACATGAAGCTGAATCACTGGCCAACCCCAAAAGACGCGCCCTAAACTCGAAGATGCCATGGTCAGAACTACCGCACCTTCCTTCGGTGTTGAAGCCTCGCACTGCACGCACAAGCCCCGCCCCAAGGCTCTCCATCTCCATGGCAACAGTATGTGCTAGGTAAACAGAGACTGGGACGCGTTCTTTAAATAAAAATTAAATGCTAACAACCTATCCCAGCAATCATGGAAAGCCATCTACTTAAGAAACGATATATAATTTTTTTTAAAAGACGACGACGAAGAAAAGGCCTCATACCCTGGCACAAGACACAAGCCGACGCAGTTGGCTCACGAGGCTTTAGCGTGGGAGTGCATTCACGTTGTCCCGTCCAAGTCCCGCGAGAGCTGCATTATCCGTCCAAGTGTCGTGAGAGCGCAGGGATGTACGCACGCACGTGCCACGTATCTCCTAACATCATGTGCAATATTTTACGCCCAGTTCCATCCAGTTCGGGCCAAGCTGTCCTCGCCCGGCATCCTGGTCCTCGCTTCTCCTGAGTGTCTCGGGGGCTTGGAGGGCAGGGTGAGCTGCATGTCACTGGCTCCCAGACCCGTGCTTCCTCTCGGCCAGCCCTCCGGGGTGGAGACAGCTTCCCCATGGACAGCAGGGCGCGGCCTGGGGCAATCACGCCATCCATCCGTGACCCAGGCGCCTGCCCCAGGCGTCCGCGGCGCAGGAGGGTGTGGAGCCAGAGACAGCCCGCGGGCAACCCTTTCAAACCACCACGACCGGGTCTTTCCTGCCTCCAGCAGCTCTAAAACTTCACACGGCAAAACCTAAAACGAGTCGGAAAGCTACAAGAAACTGTCCCAAAATATCGATGATTTAAAATTTAAAAACTTGTTTAACAGTATCTCTTTGCAGTAGATAATAATCGTGTTCATTGTGGAGACTCGGCACACCTGCATCACCACACTGTAGTTCTGATTTTTCTCCCCTTCCTCTCTCCTTGGTCCATGTCTTCTTCCCATGACTTTCTCAATAGATCTACTGATGCTCACTGCGCTGCTCGAAGATCGCATCGGACCTTAGCACTCGGGTGGAGCCAGTGGCAGCATGTGAATGCCCCTGACCCTGCACAGGAGGGGACCCCAGACCTGGTCGACCCAGGATCCCAGGTTGTGCAGCCGCCAGAGAGCTGGCACCATTGCCACAAAAGCCAGCACTGGAGTTGGGACTGGGTTTTGTGAAGACGGAGGGGGAGTTTTGAATCTGCCTTACCAGGTGAGCAGCTGTGGTGACCGCTTCAACCAGCATCTACCCCAGCTGAGGAGAAAGATTCCCTGGCAATAGGACGCGGGTGCCTCTGCTTCCGTAGCAGCACTTGGCCTGTAACACAGGAAGGAAAGGTCCCAGGCGTGCCTGGGTCTGGATTATCTGAGTTCATGAACCCACTTGTGAATATGAATGCACAGTGGGGGGATGCAAAGAGGGACCCTTGTGGAGGACATGCACCCTGGCTCTGACCTGCCTCAGAATTACATCAACACATGCATGAGTTTTAAAATTTTCTCAGGTGCCTTTTATTAAATGATACTTCATCCACTGCAAGCAGCTCAGATCATCTCTTCCGAAGGGACCGATAGGGAATTGCTAGGAAATCTTTGGCAATTACACCACCTATAAAATAAGAACTCTATATATTTCAAGATCTTATAAAGGTAAAGTTGCTGCCTATAAAGTATTTTTCAAGCTAGGCATGGTGGTGCCTGCCTGCAATCCCAGCACTCAGGAGGCTGAGGCAGGAGGATCACAGAGAGTTAGAGGCCAATCTGAAATACATAGTGATTTCAAAAGGCCAGCCTGAACTACATAGAGAAAACCCTGTCTCATAAAACAAATACAAAAATATTTAGTATATTTTTATTTTTTGTAAATATTTTGTAAATTTATTGGTATTGGTTAATTTTACAAAATATTGTTTTCACTGTGGTATTTTTGTCCAAGCGCATAGCACATTTGATCATATCCACCCACATTACCCTCTCTTACACCTCCCTTACCCTCTCTCTCTTGTACAAGTCTTGGTGAGCCCGTGTTTGCACTACATAATGATCACGTTGCAGGTGTGGAGTTTGTGCACAGTCAGAGCGCGTCTCCACTCTCCTCCCTCCCTGGCCTCCATCTCTGCACAAACACACAGGGAGGGTTCTCAGGAGGCCTGGGCTCCTGAGGGTATGGGTGGTTATGGGGTGGAGAAGTCCCACACCTGCTGTCCTCAGTCTGAAAGCCCAGCCACGTCTCGGTGTGAATCTGTTCCGGAAGCCACCGCAGACACGGCCGGCGGCGTGCTGGACTCGCTATGTGGGGACCCCACGGGCGGTCGGGGAGACACCCAGCCAGCATAGTGGGCAACCGGCCGCCAGGACGCCAGGCCTCCCCCTATGCGCACTGAAGGGCGGCAGGCTCCGACCCCAGCTTGCGGGAGGCGCCCGGGAACACAGCCACAATGCTGGGGCTCTCTCCCGGATTCCGGTCTGCCGGGACGGCGCTCTCCGACCTCAGCAGAGTATGGACGGCTCCAGCACCTGGGACACCACCAGGGATACCACTTCATCAGGGAGAGAGCTGGCCTCACCACGTCGCAGAGCTCCAGTAATGTAATGTGTGGACCTGCTTTGCAGAGAAAAATTATCTCAGGACTTCAAGCGTGGAGAAATGATTTTTAGTAGTGTGTTATTTAAATATGTGCAACATGAAACTAAACATAAACTCCATATGTTCCTAGTCCTTATGATGTATAAATAGAAAACCAATTTAAATTAAATATAAGCAAACTATAAAAGTAGTAAAATCTAAATTAACATTACATTTGTATGAAAAATGATTCTCTTGCTGAAGTTAAATGGCCGCTTTGTTGCAGGGCATGCTTAGGTATTGCTGTCATATAATTACCCAATTCTCTCTGCATTATCTGTGCCGGGCACTGTTAATCCCGGAATAAATGTGTGGGGCCGTGTTTAGTCTTCACATGGCGTGTAATGATGAAGGTGCGTATTAAGTCTGCCTGCCCGCCTCAGTTAACAGGCAGCAACAATTAAGCCTGCCTTGTTTGATGACACCACTAAGCATTTATTTGGCACTTATGACATTCCAGGCAGCATTCCAATATATTAATTCGTTGACGCCTCGTAATCATCCTATGAATGAGGATTTCACAGATGTGGAAACTGAAGCGCAGGAAAACAGTTTCCTCAAGTCACAGTGAGTTGGTTGCTAACGTGGCATTTCAGCCCGCCTCCCACACCTTACTCCCGAACCAGTCACTCGGTCCAGGAGGCACAAGGATGGATGGACGGAGGAGACAGGCTCTGAACTCCAGTGGTAGTGTTCTCTCACACTCTGCCCATGGGCATCATCCGGAATGTGCCCGTATTACTTTTATGTTTTAGAGTACTATAAAAATAAATATCTTTCTTCTGATTTCCATAGAGAACTCATGGAATCCCGAGAATGTGGCCATGGGAGTTTGCAGAACCCAGTGTAAAAAAGAAAAATGAAGACAGATTAAACAGTTGATAATAGCATGTAGGAAAACTGAAACCCAGCCTTAACAAGGTGTCCTCTTAGCCTGCTTCACCCCCTGGAATCTCTGTATTTGGGGATTTGGGGTGTCCTCGGTTTCCTGTGCCAGATGATTTTAAGCCTAGGAAAAGTGATTATTTAGCAGAGGTAGTGTAGCAAGGACTCACGCTTTAGCTGGAAGGTTGTATACTAAATGATCACTAAAATAGTTCTAACTCTGAGAAGCTATGAATTTATAAAAGAATCAGGAGCCTTGGGCTGGGAGGAGGAAGAGAGGCCATGAGATTAGCAAGGACAGACTGCCATCAGAGCTGGTCCTCAGACGTGAGCTGACAGGGCAGCAGCAGGGCCTTGGAGGAGCCTAGCATGCGAGGCGCAGACCCTGAGGAAGAGGAGCCCGACCAGCCCAGAGCACCAACAGAAGTGGCTGTAGGGTGGACACTGAAGTGTGGTTTAACCTTTGAAAAACCAATTGACTTTATAGATACCAAATGAATCAATGGATGTAAAAGAAAGCAAGCATTTGACAAAATTCGACACCTATTCATGTGGTGGCCATCAACAGGCTAGAAATAAAGGGAACTTCCTTGACCCACGTAGGACACGTGTGAGAAATTCTCGGCTAACATCACAGTTAGTATCGAAACAGAGCCGTTTCACTTTCAGAGCAGGGACAAAGCAGGGATGGCTTCCTCATCACCTCTGCTTTACACTGTCCTAGAGGTCCTAGAATGTGCGACAGGGGACGAGAAGAGGTAAAGACCATTAGGTACTCAGGCTGGGAAGGAAGGGGTAAAACGGCCTTCATTCACGAGGGCGTGACTGTGCGCACAGACAATTCTAAAGCACTGTAACAGAGCTGCTAGACTAATAAGGGTTTAACAAGACTTCAGGAAACGAGGACAATATACAAACCTCAGCTGTAATGCTGTATACAGGCAACAAAGAATCAGGAAATAGCATGTCAAAAATATCATTTGTAATAGTGTCAACAAAGATTAAATACCTAGGAATAAATTGACCAAAATGTATATGATTTATACAGTAAAATTTGAATAACACTGCTGAGATTGAAGACTGAAACAACTGAAAGGAAAAATCATGAATTTGAAGACTATTACTAGTAAAGTGTCCATTCTCCCCAAGTTTACTCGTAGATTTATCACAATTTCAATAGAAATCCCGGCAGGTTTTTGGAAAATTGTTAGGCTGATTCTAGAATTTATGTGGAAACATACAGACTCTAGAAGAGTCAAAACAATTTTGAAACAGAAGAAGAAAGTTGAACCCGAGTCTTCCTATAAAGCTGGAGTAATCAATACATGTGGCATTGATACAAGCAGGACATGCAGAGCCATCCATCATAAGTCCACAAATGACCTCATGAGCACATGGCCAATAAATTGCTGAGAAACCGTGCCAAGGTGAGGCGATTCGGTAGGAATAGAGAAGTCTTCACTACTAATGGTGCTGAAACAATGGAGTAGCCAAAGACTCCGCCCAAAAGAACCCCACTCCTTACCCACACCGTACAGAAAAGTGGCCTCAAAGCGATCAGAGGTCTCCATGAAAAACTACAAATCTTTTCTGTATGTATGCTTTCTAAAAATCACATATGCCTTCTTTGACTTCATCAAATAATTTTCTTCACAAAGATGTTAAAACTAAAAAACTTTTAGAAGAAAATAAAGGAAGACATGTTTGCAACTCTGGAATTTCTTAGATCAAAAAAATCAAGTTATTAAAGAAAAATAGGTAAAAATTAAGACTTTCTGGACATCAAAAGACACAATCAACAAAATAAAAAGGTAGGGCATAGATAAGAAAAAAATCTCAATACATGTATCAGACAGGAGACTTGCACCCAGAATACATGAAGAATGCTTACAACTCAACAGTCAATAACTCAATTAAAATGGGCAAATACTTAACCAGGTATTTCACAAAAGAATATGTACAACTATTCAATAAGCACATGAAAAGATATTCCACATCATTAGTCACTGGGGAAAACTGAAATTAAATCACAATAAAAGACTATTCTATACTTATAAGGATGGGTAAAATATTTAAAAACTCACAAGCATTGGAATGAATATAAAACAACCAAGACTCTTCTCATTATTAGTAGAAAAGTAAAATGATAAATTTGCAATTTGAAAAAATTAAATTGATGGAAAAGTAATGCCCTTGGAAAAAGATTTTAACATGTTTATTCTTCTGTTTTCCTTTTAAAAAAACCCTCAAAACAATTAAGGGGCCGGGGATTTAGCTTAGTGGTGCCGTCGCCTGCCTCACAAGCACAGGGTCCTGAGTTCAATCCCTGAACAAACAAACAAACAAACAAAAAAGAAAATTAAGAACACACTTGACACACAACACAACTATTCTACTTCCAGGTATTTACCCAAGATAAAGAACAGATATCCACACAAAGACTTTTACATGGATGTTCATGGCCACTTTATTCACAGCTCAAAGCTAGAGGTAACCTAATATCCACCAATAGGTGAATAAACAAATTACAGCTATCCATACAATTCAGCAACAAAAAGGAACAGACCATTGATGTATGTGTGATATGGATGAGTTGCAAAAACATGCTGAACAACAATAACAACAAAAGCTAGACACACACACGCTGTATTCTCTTCATATGCAATTCTAGAACAGGAAAAATTAATCTACTGTAACAGAAAGCAGACCGATTTTGTCTATAAATGAGTGAAGGCTGACTACAAGGGGTATGGAAGAACTCTTTGGGCTGAAAAAAGTCTTCCATTTTGACAATAGTGTGTTTACATTGATATTCACATTTATCAAAGTTCACTGAGTCTCACACTTAAAATAGGTATGTTTACTATATGTAAATTATCCTTTAATAGAGTTGATTTTTAAAATGTAAAACAAATTTAAAAGAGCAGTAAGTGGAGTGGCTACAAGATAAACCTGTTGGATTAATATGTTACAGTCACACAACAGAGAATGTAGACTGGGGCTTAAGCCACAGATATTTATGACCTCATAGTTCCTGGAGATAGAATTTGGAGATCAGTGCACCATTTGATTTCTTCTGAAGTCCCTCTCCTCAGCTTGTTGATGATTGCCTTCTCTTGTGTTCAGATATTCATCTTTTGGTGTATATCTGTACCCTCTCCTCCATTTGTAAGGACACTGGCCACGTTGGATCCCCACAAAATGACCTTCATTACCTTTCTCCAGGCCAAACACAGTCCCATCCTGAGGTCCTGGGGTAAGAATTCCAAAGCACCAATACCAAGGGGGCATAATTAAGTTCATGACATGTACCTACCTACAGTTGGTTTTTATTTAATAAGTATAAGGTGGCGGTGGTATAGGTGAGGCTAGACTGGCATGCCATAGGGCTCTCAAAGAATGATTGGTCAAGAACCTTTGTCTTCACCCTGTGGAGCAGCCTTTTTTATTTTAAGTAAGCAGAGAGATTGTGAGTGAGGAGAGATGTAGGGTGAGAACATAGTTTTCTGAATGATAAACTTTCAAACTTAAAATTATGATGTGAAGAAACACATATTTCCTTGTTGATTTGTGCCAAGAATTTGAGTATAATATTGTGTAACTTGGATCTTGTTGGTCTAAGAGCAATCTTTTTCTTATGACTCCGGTGGAAAGGGAAGGTTTGGAGCCCTTCCTCGCTTTTTGAACCACAGATTTCCCAGGTGCTTAGAGCTGACACCACTGAAGTTGCAGCTCCTTGAAGTATTTCCTTTTTTTCCAAAAAGGTTAACACTTATATTTTATGGCACAAATAGAACGCTTCAAAAAGGTGTTTCTTGTTCAAGAGAAATAATACAAAGATAAAAATCACATCGGATGTCAAACGGGAAGCCCAATGCATTGATTCCCTGTGACAACATTCCCAGGGCACAGACAGGGACAGCATCTGAGGAAAAATGGGGCAGGGTGGTGTAAAGGACATCTCTTTTATTGACAGTCTCTTCAGAACAGGTACAAATGATTTCATCTTCTCAGAAGAATAGTTTGGGCTGAGCAAAGGCGAAGCAACAGTGAACTCCTCCTTCAGAATGAAATCCTTAACAGAGTCTCTTCTGAACTCTAAAATATGTTAGTTAAGGCCAATTAGGATTTCTTACAGCCAGTGACATTAATGCCCTGGCACCTTTGACAGAGCACTGCAAACATAGGTTTATATAAAGAGTATTTCATGTTCCCCATATTTGTCAGAAATTAGAGGAAAACCAGCCCATTTGTAGGCATGGCAGAGAATCCAGAGGTACCTGTTCCCCTGAACTCCCAAACCAAATACTGCAGCCAAATTTGAGGAATGACCTCCTAGGCTTCCTGGCAGAGAAAAAATGTAGGGTACATGGATTAAAAATAGTAATCAGAACAGAGCTGGGAATCTACCCTGAATAAGGAGAGAATTGACATGTTTGAGTCTCATGTTGGATAATTGTTTTTAGGCAGCAGTACTGGAACTTTTCATTGTATAGCACTATATTAGTTAGCTTTTCATTGCTATGACAAAATACCTGACACACCTTACAGGAGGAAAGTTTTATTTTGGCTCACAATTCCAGAGGCTTCAGTCCATGGCCAGCTGGCTCCAAGGCAGAAACATGGCGGAAGGGTGTGGAGGAGCCAAGTGCTCATGGCGTCTGGGAAGCACAGCAAGAGGAAAGGCACCAGAGGAAGGGGCTGGGGATGGACACACCTTTCAAAGCTCAGCTCCAGCGGCCTACTTCCTCCAGGTGGTCCCACCTTCTAACATCCCATCAGCACACAGATGGATCAGTGGATATTAGTGACTCTGTGACACACTGCCTCTGAGCAGTGGGCTCAGACCTTCCCTACACAAGTCTTCAGGGGACTTGTCATGTTTAAGTCATAATAGACACTCTGTAAGGTCAATCACATACCCCATCCTAGATGGGGTGAGCATATGTCTAGACAGTCCCTTCTCTCCTGTTGTCTTGGTGCCATGATGAATTAATCCCCTTCCATGTGCGAGCTGAAAGATGGCTGATTACACAGTCACATTAGCTCTAGTGGATGCTGCCCCAATTATTCACTGTGGGAAACACGCCCACGGCAGGAGGGTGAGGAGGCCCAGGGCGCTGTGGCACTCTTCGGCTCCTTACGCGGTGCTCACCGTTGATGACCACTGCTCTTGCACCTTGCCTGGTTCCAGAGCCAGTTTCCTAGACATGCAACTGAGGCCTCAGTTCAGAGAACCTGCTCTTGGGGTTGAGTGTTCTGTGGCCATTGTCTTGAGATTCCTAATAATTTCATCTTTGACTTTGTGTTTTGTAAGTCAAGTATGGCGGAACAGAGGAGCGAGCTGCAGGCATTTGGAGTTTTTGCTCCCACCCACCCAGTCTCTTGCTGCCTCCCTGCCTCCTGGGTGGCTTCTTAGTTGCCCCCCCACACACCTGGCCTTCCTTTCCCACCCATGCTCATCCTCACCCCCACTGTGCTTCTGGAAGAGATCTGGATGTGGGCACATGGGGGTCCACGCCCGGGAGACATGGGAGCTGCTGCTCCTGCCCGTGGCTGCCATCACCTGGGTCACCCTGGATCCTGATACCAAGCACATCTGGTACAGAGTGAGCCATCCCCTGAGTGTCACTGTGCAGAGAGAGCTGGGTCTACAGGCCTGTGGGGAGGGGAAGCGACCTCCCTGCAGCCAGCTCGGGGGCTGCAGTGGTGGCAGGAGGGGGACCATTCCTGCCACTGACAAGCTGCTCAGGGCATTGTAGAGCAGTACCTTGAGTGCTGGTGTCAGTCTGCAGGCACCTGGTGAGAATTCCCGGGCTTGAGGGAGCACAGCACTAGACAGCAATGAAAAACACGACAGACTGAGCGTGAGAATGAAAGGGAAAAGAAAGCGTTATATTTGGTACCTATTATGGCCCCTGTTTTACTTTGCACTGGGACCTTCAAGTTGTGCAGCTGTCCCTGGAGGGAGACAGGGTGGCAGAGCCTCTCAGGGCCAGCCTGTGTCCCTGCTGCTGATGTGCGTGGTGTCATCTTCGTGGTCCTGGATTCCACCTCAGAATCCAGTCTCTTCCTGGTCCCCGCCCGATCTTCTCCCTCTGGGAGCCTCTCTGCAAGCCCACTGCAGCTCCCAGGCCCCTGCTCTGGGCCACCTCCACCTGCTGGCCCCACCTGTCAGCCTGCTTCACCCACCCAGTGGTTCTCACACAGCCTGAGGCATTTATGCGACACTTGGTGAGGCGGGAAGGTCATGGGTAGAGTCACGGCTCCCTGGGTGCCCCCTGGCTGTGTTTTGCACTAGATGTGTGAGCTTGAGTGATTCGTTTCACCTCCCCTGGCGTCACTTTCCTGATCATTCTGAGATGAGAAGGCAAATCTTGGTTTCCAGCCCCTGATTGTCCCGGTGGGTGGAGGCTCCCAGACTCAGGTCTCTGTAGCTTTTCAAGTAAGCTTGGCGTTTCTGCAGCTGCTTCACTGGACACGAGTGGAGCCGCTGTCTGCAGTTTGTTAGGTCGGAAAGTTTCTGCAGGCTTCCTGTGCTCTCCTTCAGACCCTCAGTCCAGCTGGCCTCCTAATCACCCTCCTAGGGCCAGAGGCGGAGCTGCCTTCTCTTCATTCTGCTCCAAGTCGCCAGGGGTTGGAAGCATTGATCGGGCCTTGCCCAGAGAGCTCGCCAGCGTCATGCAATGGAAGAGGTGGCATACTGCCCTCCTGGAACCGTGCCTTCTAGCCCAAATCTCATGCCAGGCTCAGATTCCCAGACCTGCCAGGAACCCCGACCACCGCCTTCTCTCTTCACGAAGACATTCAGTATCACTGCTGCTCTTCCCCTTCTTCAAGCCCCACCAGCCTCCTTCTTACCTTTTCGTTGTGTGAATGGGAGCCACCATGCACAAATACACAGTCATCCTAATCACTGTAAAAACAAAAGTTTTGAAAAAAGTGCTGGACCAGAACACGTATTTCCAGGCAGCATCCTGTGCTATGGAGCCCTGAGCAGGGCTTGGAGGAACACTGCTTTCCCCCATGAGAGACTGGAGGGCAGCAGCCCGAAGACTGCACCACGGCAGGAGCGGCAGAACCCCAGAGCCACGAGGCCGAGTGAAGTTTCTGGAGAGATTTTGTAAATGAGGCTCTCAGCCACGGCTGGCTTCCTTCCAGCATGGTTTTACGTCTGAGCTGATTTCTGTCTTGCTTTTTCCTGTCAGAGCCCTCTGAGTCGAGTCGAGAGAGGGTGATGCGCCTAATCCCCAGGGGTTTGGGTGTGAAGACAGAATGGTTCTGGCTGCCCTTTCCCCCATGTCTGCTGACAGTGAAGCCAGTGTTGTAGGGGCAGGAGGTGCTGCTAACCAAGCCGGCTGGGGGAATCTGCCTGACTATGGGTCTTAGGAAGCGACCTTCCTGTGGTTCTGGTGCTTAGCTGACAAAATCCACAAGGTAGTGGGTCGGAATCATTTGTGCTTGTTGACTGTGTACAGTGAGATGATACGAAGGGAGAACAACGGAAACTTTCGCTTTTACTGCCCAGCACCAGGCCTG
This sequence comes from Heterocephalus glaber, assembly GCF_053883595.1. Classification (NCBI taxonomy): domain Eukaryota; kingdom Metazoa; phylum Chordata; class Mammalia; order Rodentia; family Bathyergidae; genus Heterocephalus; species Heterocephalus glaber. The sequence goes on from NW_028258293.1 coordinate 4,810,890, forward strand.
CTTCGTGGTAGTTTTATGGATCTGTTCAGTCTGGTTGAGAGTCCGGGCAGGGAGAGGAGCTGTGGAAGCCGAGAGCACTCACCTGGAAGCTTTTACTCATTCCTCATGCACCTAATCAAGGCTGTGCCCCTCCTTTCCGGCTTCGTTCATGGTGGCCCCAGTGATTTCCGGCTCGGGCCACTGCAACATTCTCTGCTCACCTGTCCCCTTCTGGCACTGACACCCGTTTCCACCATCCCAGGGCCTGCTCGAGTTGCCACCGAAATGATGCTTCTGAAATGCAAGGCCAACCCTGGTCTCAGCCGACTGTGACCCTCCGATGGCTTCAGACTCCCCACCACAGTGTCTCCAACCTTTCAATGCCCAGCTGCTCAGACCCCCAGCTTTGAAGAATCTTGTCCTTGCTGGAGTTTGGACGTGTCCCTCACGAGGCCTCCTCCCTCCCTTCTTCGAAGTGGCAGATCTCCGGCGTGGGAGCTGGGGACACCCTGCCATGTGATTAGATCTAGTGTCTGCAGAAGGTTTATGTGTTAGGGGTGGAAGGTGAGTGGATTGCGGGGTGCTGTGCTCATCTCGGCTGAATCCCTTGATGAGTCCATAGCAGAGTATGCTCTCAGTGGCAGGGCCTGGTAGGAAGGAGGGGTGACTGGGGGTATCACCTGGACGGGTGCATCGCCCCCCTCCCTGCCCCTCCCTTCCATCAGTCTCTGTTTCCTGGCCCCCATGAGGGGAGCAGCTGCTCCCGCCAGGCCCTTCCTGCTCTGATGTCAGCCAACCATGCAAAAATTTCCTAAAAACCACGAACCAAAACAAACATCTGCTCCTTTAAGTTGTGGACCTTAGGTGTTGTAAAAGAGATTGAGACACTTGCCTATGAAAAAGAATTTGTCTATCTGTGTGTGTGGCAGTGTGGGTCATCAATAATATCAAATCGCTTTGAATACAGTATGCCACCCTCCAGTGATTGCCCTACTTTCTCCTAGGAATGTATCACAGTGAAACGCAAGTGGACTAGAAGATGAAATCCACGCATCGCACGAAGTCTCCTCGCCTTACCCCCTCCCGTTCCCATCCTTTCTGCATGCCGGGCACTATGAATGGGTCTGCCCATGATGCCACACTATACTTTGGCCATGCTGTTCCCCTCTCTCTCTCTCATACCAGGTATCAAACTCAGGACCTTGCACTTCTGAGCGGTGGCACTGAGCTAGATCCCCAGCCCTTGCTGTTTTCTCTTTCAAAGCCAGCACAGCAATGTGCCAGACACCTCATCAAGTGCTTTGTGTGTTTCAGCCCCTTTCACACTTTCAGAGTAACCCTGGGAAGGGCTGCAGTTGTTATCCCATTATTTAAACTCGATGGCTCAGAGTGGGTAAGTGACTTGTGTGGGCAGGCGTGGGAGCTTCAGGTCCTGAGCAGGGAGGCACGGTGCTAGCACTGCCCTCCTGGCAAACGCTGTCATCTTTCAAATCCACTCCAGCAGCACCTCTTCCCTGGAGTCCTCCCTGACCTCTTCGGGAGGAGTTGACTATAACAAGCCTTGTGTCCCACAGGGCCCCACACGTACCCTTTATAGAGATTTGTGTGTGTGCACTAGGGATGGAGCTGGAGCCTCGTGCATGGGGCAGGCCCTGTGTCCCTGAGCTACGCCCCCGACCGACCCCTGGCATAGCTCCTCCCAGGATGGTTGGCCGCCTCCCCACCTCATGCTGGTGCCCACTTGATGTCACCTGTGTGTCCCTGGCTCCCAGGCCGGGCCAGGGTGGATGCTCAGTAAAGTGCTGTTGAATGGAGCCTCTCCCTCCTCTGAGTCATTTTTTTGCAGAGCCTGGGCACTGTGGATTGGCTCTGACATGCAGCTGTCCTGTGTGTCGCTTTAAGGGAATTTGCCACTAGCTGCACAGAATGAATGCACGGCAGTCTGAGCGCAAGGGAGTGGGGCTTCAGCTCAAGTCAGTGAGCAGCACATACACGGTGGTTCTGGGTTCCTGATGCCAGCTTCCTTCAGCTCGCAGCGAGTATCCTTTCTCCACGGGGACAATGGCCATGCCGTGCTTCACGTGTGGCTCTACACTGCAAAGAAACTGCTCCTTGATGAGTTTAAATTCCTGCTCCTGTGACTCCCGAGTAAAGCATCCCGAACCGTATTCCTCTCCTTCACTCAAAAGCAGCCATCGAGGCAGCTGGGCAGGGGCGCTCCACTTGCTCCTGGTGACACCTGTGGCAGCAGCTGAGAGAGGTACAGGGCCTGTGGGAGCTGTCCAGGCCGCTGCCTCCCCAGGCAGTCTCAGGAGCTCGCCAGGGGTCTCTGCCTGTCCTCCTTCTAGGATGGTGGCCTCGGGTATTGGCCTCCTCGAGAGGCACCTGGGTTCCTCAGAGCGAGCGTCCCAAGCGCCACCCCTCCCAGCGCCCCACCTTGGAGTCTCAGAGCATCTTTGCTGCCACTTTCTACAGACCTAGCAAGACACTCACCTTAGTCCAGTTTCCAAAGAGGAGGCGTCAGGCTCCACTCCCGTAGGACGTGTACAGGAGAATCTGAAGCCATTTTAAATTCATCACAATACCCCAAACAAGTAAAGCATGAGCTGGAGAAGACCCTAGGCCCCAGAATGTGGGAATAAGAAACCCAGATAAACGGGAGGACAAAACTCTACAAGACTGAGCCACAGGCGAAGGGACACGTCGGGAGCCTGGGAGCCAGGAGTCCAAAGACTGCTTCCTGTGGGTCTTGGATTTTCTCATAACGAGAAAAACATTTCTCTGTTTCAAACATGTATTTTTTAAATTAGCACACATTCGCAGTGCAGAATGACTTCATTCTTATCTGCTTTTCGTTATTTTCTCTTTTAAGTTTACATCTGTTAACTTATTTAACCCCTCTAATTCAAAATTGGGGCCATAAGAGGTTAAATGACATGTCCAAGCCACACAGCTGCCAAGGAGGGGAGATACCTTGCTTTCTGAGACTCTACTCCTCGTGGGAGCCCGGCTTTGCTATTCTCTGTGTCGGGATGGAGCCCAGGACCCCTGCATGTGGGCAGGTGCTCTCCCGCCGAGCTGCCTGCCCTCCTGATTCTGATTGGATTTTGTGACCCCAGGGACCCCAGCCGACATCCTGGTTATGTCGGGGATGGGGGGTGCTGGGGGAGCCATCCGAGTGGCAGATTTCCTGCCGTCCTGCGTGTCCATTCGTTTCCTGCTCAGCGTCCTCCCCAGAGCCTGGAAGCGCCCCGAGAACAGGCCTATTGTCCACTTGATGCCCACCTCTGCCCAAGTTCCCGCCTGCTTCAGGCGCCAGCAAGAGGTGCTGGGTTCACAAGTGGGTGAATCTTAAGCACCCGTCTATAAGGGGCTTCATGGCGGAAAAAGCAGAGAGTTCAGAAGCAGGAAGACCCAGGCCACTGAGCCAGCTCTGTGACGGAAGGGAGTCCCGTGTGGCAGTGATGCTCTAAAGTGTGTGAGACCAGAAATAGAAAACATGTTCCCAGGATTCTGGGAAAGGAAAGTCTTTATAAAGATGTGAACGTAAGACCAGCACAGCAAGCGCACCTTCCGGAAACAGCCGTGTTCCTGCAGCTGCGAGCCAACCAAGCTGGCTCCCACTTAGAGAAACGGTGCCGGAGAGGCCCCTGCCCTTCAGCCTGACAGCATCCTCAGCTCAGCAGTGCATGGTGGCGGGGACTCTGGCAGCAGGAGAGCCCCAGCTCGTGCAGAGGGTCCCCAAGACAAGGGCACCCCTACCACTCCACACCACACGCATTTTCATGTCTGCCATTGGTACTGTGTGTCTTATATTAATGGACAATTTTAATTTAATAGGTCCTTGCTATTTAAAAATCTATTTATTTGCATTCTTCTAGGTTGAGTGCTCACAGGATGCTCCCATTTGTTTCTTAAGCAGTGTGACTGCTTGGTCTGCAAACAAGACAAGGAAGAGGAAAGGGAATCCTAAGAAAGGGAGAAGAAACCAGGGTGGGACAGGAGAGCAGAGACGGGCTTTGTACATTTGTGTGCTTCTTTCTGACTTGCTCAGTAAACGCCTTGAACCCCTCGTCCTGCCCTGGCCCTGGTTAAGCAGGCGCTCCTGCTGCGCAGATACTTGGCAGGCGCCGTTCTAAATGCTTCGTGACTACGACCTCGCTCCACCCTCAGGGTACTTCCCCTGGGCGCTGCGTAATCTCATTTTACCAACAGGGAGACTGAGTCATGAAGAGGCAAGGCCACTTGTCCCAGGTGGCACTGGTGGGGTTGGGGGGACCTTGACGGGGTGCAGCCTGTGGGATGCTCTGAGGTCACTGGGAGCCCGATGTTGAGTTGAAGAGACTCAAACTCTGAGTCAAAGTAAACCTTTCCTCTGGACGAGGCGATCACCTTGGGTATTTCATCATAGGGTCTGAAGGCTGACTAATGCCACAGCCCTTATCAAAGCCAGGGTGTGTTCTCGGTATCAGATACTTCACTCAGACTGATCTGTTCCTATTGTAATGTTTACTGAGACTTCCCGACGGACGAGTCGGCACTGTTCTCAGCATTTCACAGGCGGGACTGTTTCACCGCCCCTGGAGTCTGTGCCCCGACTGTCCTCACCTTACAGATGTGAGAGCAGAACGAGGGGGATCAAGAGGCCTCCCCAGCCTCCGCAGCTGCTCCGTGGGGCTGATTCCCGGCCGGACATCTAAACCCAGAGTCCACACCTTGGTACTCCACCCAGCGCTGCGTCCCTGACAGCCCAGGCAAGATGGAAATCGCAGCAGCTCCTGCTCCAGAGAGAAAGAGACACGGTTTCTGTTCTGCTCAGGAGTCTCGGGGACAGTTGTCTGATTCCTCTGTGAATCTGTCACTGGCTGAGCGGTGTTTCCCACGGGACCTGCCTAGGTGGGTGCCCACCCTGCTGTTCCCACTTCGCCTCCTCTGTCCTCCTCCTTCCCTGCCCCACCAGCTCGCCACATGCCCCTGGTGCCTGGGCAGACCGAGTCCGTCTTGTTTTGGTTTTTAAAAGTGGAATTCAGGCCTTGGAAGGGAATTCACTTTGACCTCCTCCGTGTGCAGAGGATTATGCAATAGGGATGGAATTGAGAGCCGAGGCAGTGAGCTGTGTGGACGCCACAGCAGGAATGTGCTCAGAGCCAACCGGGCCATAATGCTGTCATTTATGACCTTGTTGTCTTAACAGTGTCTCTTGAGTTTCCTGATGCTTAATCCAAGAAATCTCTTCTCAGTGCTCGGGTGGTAAATTATTTATCTGCCTTTCTCTTTCGTTAACCTTGTCTCCCATGGGACCGCAGCAGCTACCAGCAACTTGCCCCAGACAGCATGGAAGAGGAGAGCCCAGGAGGTCAACTCCAGGGCTTCCCAGGGATTTCCAGTTCCAGGGCAGCAATAAAGGGCATGGAGGAGTCAGGCTAGAGTGCCAGAGAGTGAAGGTTCCAGGCCTCACTCTGCCATCGAAAACTATCCGGTGAGTGATTTCACCTGGATTTGACTCCATTTTCTCATCTGTAAAGTGGGGATGAAAATATCCACTTCACTAGGCTGTGAAGGTTGTAGGCGCCATGTACATACAACAGTGAGAAGAGGTCCTGGTGCATAGAAATGCTTCATAAAGATCTTTGGATTGTCGTTGGTAGATGGAGTGGTCACTGGCAGGAGGGCCTGTTGCAAAGGGAAGGGATTCTTGGAAAACTCTTGTTTTTGGAATTCAAGTTGGTTTTACTTCATGAAATATGTCTTGATTAATGTATGGTGCAACGCTGTGATTCAACAAGAATAAATAGATAGGTAAATAAAGGACAGCCAGACAGATAAGAGATGCATACGACTACCCTGCCACCCAAGAGGGTTCATAGCCTCCTTGAGGACCTGGACATGTGAGTAGATAGCGCCAGTAAAACTCATCGCCGTGGGTTTATGTGGTGAATGTGGAGCATTTGGAGAGACCTCACTGGAGAACATCCCATCTCCCCCTTACCAAGGGTTGGGAAGACTGGAGCAGCTGAATTATGCCAGGAGGTGCAAGGCATAGTGCATTGCAACAGCCAGCTGTCACTGGGCCACTAAAGCCTGGGGGCTTTGAAGAGAGCAGAAGTTTGGAGATGAGGCAGGTGAATAGGGGCCCAGTCATGAGGGACTGCCAGGTACTCTTGGACTTTGGGTTTGTTTAGTTCCATTAAGAGAGCTCAGTGAACTCCACTTCTGGTGTATTAAAGCCCAGGCACATGGAACATCAGGCTCCCGGCAAGGGGCTCTCAGGGACTCGTGCTCCACCGCTTCCACCACATCCTCGTGGACTCAGCACTCAGAAGGCTCACCCAGATTGAAAATGGAAAAAAGGCACCCATTACCGCTCAGCGGGGAGGGACGAGAGCCCATCCCTGACGAGCATGCAAGGATGGAGTCCCCTGCAGCCCCTCCAGAAAATAGACTCCACCCAGGCATGGAGGACACTCCAAGGAGTGGGAATCAGGGCAGCCCTGCCGCTCCAGTGGGTAGACCAGGAGCTCTGTGCTCACCCTGAAGAGCAATCCGAGCTTGTCAGGGCCACTGCCCAGAGGAATGAGCATTGGACTTGCCCATGGCCACCTACCTGGCTTTGAGCCCTGCTTGTCTCTCTCTTAGCCTAGTGCTTTTGATCTTGCTCCTTTTTTCTGGCCCTCAATTTCCTTTTCTGAAAATTGAAGACATGCGAAAAATTCTCTCAAAAATTCCACTGTCGGAAATGGTTGGGATGTCAGATATACACTACGAGGGTTTCACCCCAAATGTGTCCTGCCTTCCTAGTTCCTCTGCCAGCTGACTGACCTTACAGGCAGTGTGTGGCTGGGGCAGTCCTGGATGAAATCTTTAGTTTCAATCCAGCTGTGAATAACATACGCCTTCAGAGGTGTCCGAAGTGTCACAGTTTGGATGATACATTATACGGTCACCTTTACCATGGGGCTTCTTCTTGACAAACAGTTTCCTGCATTCTTCTATTGTTACATTTTCACAAGGGGCTGATGTTGTTGTCAAAATTTCACTAGGTCTGAATGCTGACTCTCAGCATAAGTTTTATGATATGCAAGCAACAGAATTTAATTTCAGCTACCTAAAGTGGAATCTACTAGCTTCTTCTCATCCATTAGGTCCTTGCAAAAGCTAAGGACAGCTAGGCTTTGGAGGCCTAGAACAAGAGACATAATGTGACAGGTGCCCAGGCAGCGCTACATTTAGGTCACTGACGTTTGTGTCATTTTTTTTTCTTTCCAGACTGGCTTTCTCTGCTCCTCCAAATACATCATAGTCAGAAGAAAGCTGCTCGTGGTTACGGTTTATGACCCCCAGGAGCAAGTTCCTTGGAGAGATGCTTTAGCCGGGAGGTTGGTGGGGAGCACCTCAGACGTATTCCAAATCTAAGTCCAGGAACAATTCAGCAAAGCCGCTGGAGAGTGCTTGAGCCAAAGTTTCTCACCAGAGCTAATGTCTGCTAGGAAATGGTCACCTAAGAGTCAGCAGCCAGAAGTAGCCCCAGGCAGGGTGGCCAGCGCCAGCATGGCAGCAGTGACCTTCACAGTGCATGGGTGAGGCCTCTGTTGACCAATCTTCTCCAGTTTGACATCTGAAAAGCTCGTTTCTGTGCCCACAGCTATGGCCATCCAGAATGAAGACCCAAACATTGTGTAGGTGGCTGGTTCTCTAAAATGATTTGAAGACTGTCGAAAGCATGGCAGACATTTTTATTCTAGACCAAACGAGATGGCAGGAACAATCACAGAACGGGGGAAGAATAAGACTGGAAGCTGAAATCAGGAAACTATGATCAATCATGCTTTTCTTCAGCAAATATCTACAGACGGGCTGCTGTGTGCAACGCTGTAGGTTGCAGGACTACGGAGGTGAATAAGGTGGGGATGAGACCACAGCCTCAGGAGGGGTGACTGCCCAGAAAGGCAGTGGTGATGTTCTGTGACAGCCTTACTGAAGGGATGGGCACAGATGCTAAGGTTTCACAGAGGAGGGACGCTGACCCTTGATGCACACTGCCTGGCTCAATCGCTTGTCTAACACTGCAGCAGGAGCTGCGAACTCAGGCCCTTCGGTTACCCCTTCCCTCTCTGCCTCGACCTGACCACTGAGCAATCACTACCGGCCATAGGAAAGCACCCACCCCTCCCAGCGGAGCCAGGGGTTGTTTTATGTTTGCTCTGAACCCATCAACCCCAAATCTGGATGATTAAAACTCCAGCTGATGATGCTGCCTTTTAGAAGTCTTTAAGGGCTTCTGAACAATCAGGAAACTTGAGCCCATATTTTCAGAACAGCCAGTCAGGGAAGGTCATGTGAATCATATCCATCAAATGTTGCAGATGACTCACTGTCAAACCGATCTCACTTTTCCTAACTTGTCTTTATAAATACGCAAGAAGAAATCACGTCTGAGGCTTTGGAGAGCTTCTTCATTTCCTCTCCCTCCCCTCCTGGCCCCCACTCCATGCCCCTCCAACAAAAAACCCTGCAGGGGAGACATCCACGTGCTTGCTGCCTGCAGTGTCCTGATGGCTGCAGGTGTCAGGTGTCGAGGCCCCTGAGCTGCTGCCCGGCCCCTCTCTGCTCTCTCTGGCCCTGGGGTGACTCACAGAAGCAGGTTATGGCCTGGGGACATGAAAGTGCTGCTTGCAGGAGCCCATGGGTAATGAAAGACACATGCAGCAACCTAAGAAAGACTGGAGCCAGAAGAGCTCCAGCCAATTTAGGCCACAGATGGACAGGGCACAAAGAGAGCCTGGGCCACCTTTCGCTGCGGGGTCACCGGCCAGAGGCACCCTGAGCACACTTTGTTCTGCTTCGTCTTACCTGGATTCCTCCTCAGTGGAGGAAGGGAAGGGCTCCTGGCAGTACCTCGTTTACCCAGCCTCCAGCCTGCAGACACGTTGTACTCAATTCTAGCAGAAAAACTCCTGCTGGGCCCCTAGGCAGCCACCGGAAAGGTCACGGCGTGGCCCCCCTTTGGCATCCAACTCCAGGACCAAAAGGGCAAACACGAACCGGCCAACGCCAGCTGTCAGCCTCCGAGTGGCATCTCCCCATCCGTTTCACAAAAAGTAGTTGCTTTCTGCCCGTAGAAAATATAGAAACAAAGGAAGAATACAGGAAAACTCTGTAACTCCTCCCCCCATAAGATTTTCACTGCTAACCTTTTGGTATGTATCCTCTCAAGGCCAAATATGCACACAAAGGTTCTTTCCCCGGTGATTCTGGGGCATATTTCCATATTAATTCTTTTACACTATTACTTTTATTTTTTTGTGGTGATAGGGATTGAACCCAGGGCCTTGCACATGCTTGGCAAGCACTGTCCCACTGAGCTATAACCCTAGCCCTACACTATTATTTTAATGGCGACATAATACTTCATTCGATAGATAGACAATGCTTCATGTGACCATTAGGCTTTTTCCTACTTTCTGGAAAGCCTTCCTCCCTTTTCTGTGGTCCAGGGCTCCAGTGCAGGACTGCGTGACGCTAGACAAGTGCTCAGCCATCGAGCTCCATCTCCAGGCTCGGCCCAGGAAGTCCCTTTCTACCTCACCCCCTACCCCACCTCGGCCAATGGAAGAGCAGCATAGCGAAATGGAAAATTCTGGTTACTTCTGTACCTCAGAGCAGAGGTCTTTTCTCTTCAGGGAGTATTTTGCAATGTCTGGGGACACTTAGTGATAATGGGGGACTGCTGCCGTCATGCTCCACGACTGACGATCATCCAGCCCGAAGTGCTAGCCACGCTAGGGAGAGCCGCCCTGCCCTCATCCTGGGCTCACTGTCCCGTGAACTCGAAGGAGCAGCCCTGCAGCCTCCAGGCCCCTTCCTGGTGGCTCTTCGCTGCCGCTTTCCCGTTCCAACAGACACGATGCAGACCTCACCCTTCCCGCGCTGAATATCACCTAGTGTGCTGAGGGCTCTTCTTCCAGACCAGGGGAATTGTGCTTTCCCTTGTGCACGTTGGTTGCTCTTAGCAACCAAACACTCGTCTTTATTCAATTACGCGGTCCGCACTCCTCGCTGCTGGGAGCCTTGGCAGTCTCTCTGGCCTCACAAAAAATCCCAAGACTGCGGCTTTCCTCACTGCTCTCTGCTGGGCGTTGGCCTTCATTTCCCTCAAACCTTCCCTCGGTCCCGCTGTGGGAGCAAAGCTTGCCCCCTTTGTTTTCCCTCTCCATCCACAGCAGGCTGTGCTTTGTCCACGTGGCCAGGGCTGTGAGCCGCATTTCCCGGGGCTTTTCTGGGCCCTGGTTTCCCAGGAGAGAACCTGGTGTGACAGATGAAGGACAGGGTGGGGAAGGTCGCCCCCTCGGACTCGTGGCAGGGGACAGAGCATCAGGGCAGCCACCTCTGTGCTCGTGGATGGTCTCCTCTCTCTCTTTTGTGTCTGGCCCACTGTCCAGGCCACCCATCCTGCTGACCAGTCACTGCCTGGGCCCACCAGCAAACTCACGGAGGCCACCGCCACCCAGACAGTGCTGCCTGAAAGCTGCCACCATGGTGCCCGTCAGCAGTCAGACCTGCTTCTAGGACTGCCCTGCAGGTTCCACCGTCCACCTGCTGGCTCATTTGTAATCTTAACTTTTATTAAGCCACATTTGCAGCACACAGCAATCACATTCCTTGTGAGGCGTCCGTGCATGGACATCACACTTCTGAGCTGGTTTCGCATTCTCCCCCTGCTCCGTCTCTCTGTCCTTTCTCTTTGCAGAAAATCTGTCTGTTTCCTATAACCCATCTTTCATTTTGATCTTTATTTATATTTGGGTTTCTCAGATCTGAGGAGCCATGCGATTTTTAAGCCAGTGTATCTGTTTTTTAGCCAATCAGAGTTGAAGTTATTTATTTAAGCCATCGCTTGCCACAAGCAAAGGGCTGGAAGATCAGTATGATGGTCATCACCTGATACGAGTAAGGAAGGCGAGCTTGAGGTCCCACACGTTTTTCTGGTCTGAATGAGTAATGGTCCAAATCAGAGCTTCGGTCCCCAATGCCTAGATAATGGTCCAGGTTCTCTTTATTCATCTGCATAGCCAGTTGGAGGCAGATTCACATGAGGGTTATGGAATAGAGCATGGTCACCATCTCCCCATGGAAAGGGCTGGGTCCTGATGGGGAGGTAGGGGTAGGCGATGAACTCAGGTCTCTCCTCTCTGTGGCATGATTTCAGGAAAACATTCAGCATGCTCACTCCCACCCCGGGGAGCACCACGAAATAGGTGAGGGCCTTCCACATGCAAGCTGAGCCCTGCTCGCCGTGGGCACCACTTGACATAAGCCGCCCCACCTGCGTGCAGGACCGGCCTAGCAGCTGAGAAACCCCAGGGATGCAGCTGTGGCTGCAGCCACCATTTTGGAGGAACACTGGAGTGCCCGAAGCGGAAGTAGGGAAAGTTCAGTGTATCTGTTTTATTTCACTTAACACTCTTCGTCTTCAGAGGCATCCATTTCCCTACAGCAGAGGTCAGTGTATCCTTTATGGCAGAGTAATGCTCCATTGTGTGTAAACATCACACTCCTTTATCCATTCAGCCTCCAGCAGTCTGTTTAGTGATTCATATCTCTGACTCTCCAAGTTCTTCTTTCAATCTACACCTTCACTTCCTCGGCTCCCCCCACATCTATACAGGGACTGCTTTCTCCACTGAATCAATCCCTCGTTTCTATATGAATTGCGTGGCATGTTTTCCCAAATGAACCCCGTCTCGCTCTCCTCACTGAGTTCCTTCTTGGAGCCTTTGTCTCTCAGTCTTCTTCAAACCATGCAAATCTAAACTCCAGCTCTGGGCCGAGGTCTCAAGCCAGCCTTACTGAGGTCATGATCAGCTTTCCATTTGTTAAAGCTGACGGTAGTTTTTGGCTCGACTCGTACCCAGTACCCTTGCAGGTTTTCACTGATACTCTCTCCCTTCTTCTTGAGGTCTCTTACTTGGGACTCCCATGAATTCACTTTCTAAAAACAGCATTTCTGCCTCTGAATGCTCCTTCCTCATCCCCAGGCTCATCTTCCTCTGCCAGATCCCTCAATGTCGATGCTCCCTGGGGTCCTCGAGCTACTTCTGCCTTGGTCTTGTCTCATTCTGCTCCTCTCTCTTCCACTCCTTTCTCTCCTTTTTCTTAGATAGATAATCTTTCAGTCACAAGGCCTCAGTGTTGCCTATTTGCTGTAATTCCCAAGCCTAACCTTCAAACTCACACTTCTTTCTCAAGAATTGGTCCACCATGCCCTAGCAATCATGGACTCTCTCTCCCTCCCTGGGTGATTTTGACAGAAGCCCAATGTTTGAGATCCACTGGGGAGGCGAGCTCATTTCAGGTCCCTGCTGGACCTTAACCCAGTAAGGTACGAGCTCGTCCCCACCTGGGCCATCCGCCTCCATGACGAAAGGCCCTGGCTGGGCTCATTAACTTCACCAGATTTAACTTCATTACCTATGAAAGGAGAACAATGATGACACCTGCCTCATAGATTTGTCCTGGGCATTGGAAGAGTACCCAGCTTACTGTAGGTGCTACGGTATTGATTGCTATCAAAGCACAAATGTTATTATTATGTATTCTCAAATTATACTACTCTTCACGTCCACTGTCATTTTCTTCATTTAGGCCATTGGTATTCCTGACTATTCCAAACATCTCCTAACTGATCTTAATTCTCTTATTATCCCATAAAACCCACCCTCTGCAGTGCTATCAGAGCAATCTTTGCAAAGTGAATCCTTTCTGTCCAAAATCCTTCCGAGGCTCTCTAGGATCTGAAGTATAAAGTACACAGTGCTTTACTTGCCTCACCCAGTCCTGTGTATTCCACCCCAGTTTCTCCACTTTATCTTCCTCACATGTATCTCGGGTGTGGACTGTGGGGGTCTAAAGTTCTGTGTCTTTGTTAAGAATATTTCTTCAATGGCACCATCCTAGCGCCATTCCCCAGTCTTAATGGATGTTTGCTTCAATGCCCTCTTGTCTGAAAAGCTTTCCTTAAAATCCCAGCCCCATCACAGCCACCTTTTCCAGATCTTCAGTGTACAGCTTAGTAATGATGCTCTGCTTGCTTCTCTGTCTCCCACCTTAGCCTGCGACATCATGCAGGGAAAGGGCAGAGCCTCAGCCATCCCTGAGTCCCTGGCTCCAGCTCCACCTCCACACCTAAGACGAACAAATGACCGAATAATTCAAGTCCTTTGGAAATTTAGACACTGTCGTTCAACTCTCACAATGAGGACTGAGAATTAGGAGGGGAAATTCCTTTCACAGCGCTGCCCAGGGGAATTTGTTTCAACACCACGTAAGGCCAGGTAGATGGCATCCTCTTTCCTACTTGCAGCAGCCAGCTTTACTGTTTCCCAATTGTTAGTTGTTTGTCCAGCGAATGTTCATGGGAATTCTCTGGAAATGCCCTCATGTAGTCCCGAAGGCAATTGACCGTCTACAAAAAAATCCACCAAGCTATTTAGTTTTGCATTTTTGTTTTCCATTGGTAATAGCATTGACACCTGAGCTAGATCATGTCCAAAAAATTAAAAACCAGTCGAGGGTTGAGGTTCTCAAAGATCAGCTCAGTAGTCAGCTTCCTTTCCTACTGGAAGGTCTGGCCCTCTGCTGCTGGCCCTACCTGCCAAAATCTTGCTGAATTCAGGCTTGACCTAATCAAGGTTGCTCTTCACCTCTGAGGCCTCCTGAAGACTGCATGTCAGGAAAGACAAGCCCACCCCACCTCCTCCTCGCTGTGACCCAGCCATGGGAGAAAGGCCTGGGGCCTCTCAGTCGACACACTCTGGCCCTGAAAGGTCCTCACCAATGAAGTGAAAAGAAATTTTTCTGGAGGCATAGGTTCTCTGAAGGAAGAGGGGTAATGGTGAGGGAGACTGAAGACTCTTGAGGGACACAAGACCCCATCGGAGAGGAGATGGCAGGGTGAAAGCTGGGAGTCATGTGTGGGCAGGGTCAGAAATAGTTGGATGAAAACCAGAAATCAGACCACTTGGACATGGAATCATGTGGGTGCCTAAGCAGTTCGTGAGAGGCAGCAGTGGGTCCACTGTGGTTTCTAGGCTCGAGTACTTGTGTCAGTAACAACAGTTAACATACTGGGAGCTGCCATGTGCCTGGCATTACATCTACAGTCATTATCTCCTTACGTTCTCAATACGATGTCATAAAATGGAATGATGATCACTGCCGAGCAGATGAGAGAAGCCTAAGTGGACAGGTTTTGGGAACTTTCCCAGGTCACTTGGCCAGGCAGCAGTGGAGCCCAGGTGTGAGCCCAGGGTCTGGGATGCCCAAGGCAGAGGCTTGGCTCCACTGTAAACCCCCTCTGCACCCAAGCTGTGGAAGATTCTCCCTCCAGCAGCCGAGCTGCAATGCAGACCTTTGTCTCCACCCAGAGAGGAGTCATTACACATTGCACACAAGTACCAGATACAATCCTGCACCCCTTGAATTGGTACAAATATTATATCTCAATGAAAACTCTAAAACTAGACAGGCACGGGCTCTGGGCAGCTCCGGGCCCTGCTCACTCTGTCTTTGCTGACTCAGGCTTGTTGAGTTCTGCCTCAATCCTTCATATTTCCCTGTTGTACAAGGCCTAGCATGTTCATCTTACCCAACACTCTCTCAGTTTTAACATTAAGAATCCCAGGAAATTCCTCTTTGCAGGATAAACCAGAGTAACTGGCCACCCTATCCACACCCTCCATTCCAATCCCTCGCCCTTCTTTCCACTTGATTTAATTTGGCTTCTTGTCACGTTGGAAAACTTCATTCTACCCATGCTGCACAGTAATGCACTTGCAAAACTTCACAAAGACTATCATAAACTCTAAAACTGTAAAAACACACATAGTATAGCTATACTTTTTTGCATGGCTATGATACATGCATGCATCTGAGATTTTCTTCTGCTGTTACTTAACACTTTTTCCTAACATGTCCAGGGACTGGTTAGATGAAACCAGCATGGTGCATCTTCTTGCTTAGCCAGCTGTCTAGGCGTCTCCACTCTGGCATTCTCTCATGGGACAGAAGAAGGAGAAATAGCCATAGAGGAGGAAGTTCCAAGGAGAGATGCCAGGTCTGCCCATTGCTAATGCTGTCTGTTTTCTCATGAGTACAAGTGGATGCTGGTAATATTTTCCCTGCTCAGCTCCCTGGGCTGCAACATGGTACAAATGGAATTGTGAGTATGCAAGTTCTGGGTCAAGTTTAAGTCACTACTGCAAGAGGTGTTGTTATCATAAAAGTGCCACTGTGAAAGACAGCAAAGCAAAAAGAGACAATGAGCTTATTACTGAAAGAAAAACACGTCGCTTACCACTATGGTGTGAATCCTTCCCAACATTTTTCTATGCAGACACAGATACATAGAAATTTAGAAAGACAATACGTGTGCTTTGTGTCTTTCTATTTCTTCTAAAGCTCATGTGGTCTTTTGGGTCTAACAAATACTATCTTACATTTTAATGGGTAACAACTGCCTTGGGTTCTGGGTTATGAAAGTACATGACTTAAAAAAAAGTACATGACTTATAATAACAATAGCATGACTTGAAACGTTTAGGTTATTTTATAATTTTCATGAGAGAAGGAATACTTTTAATTCCATTCTTAGTTATTTCCTTAGGATACCTTGTTGCAAATGGAATTTGAGTTCAAAAGCCAGAAGACATAAATCATAGCTTTGGCATATGTTGCCAAAATTTCCTCCTGAAAAGATTGCAGCATTGTATGTTCACACCAAGAGCTCACATGAAGCTATTTCTCTATACTCTAGGTGGCAAGAGGTATTACAGTTTCTCCTTGTTTGCCACTTTGGTAGGACAAATGTAGCATTGTAGCTTCTGACTTAATGTCATTGTCCTTTTCACTGAGGAAGACTCCTGGTTTCTGTTTTGTTTTGGAATGTGACGGTTAACTGTGAGGTGTCAACTTGTCTAGAGGAGGACCACCTAGGAGATCGGGAAAGCTCTGGGTGTGTCTGTGGATGACTGACAGGTAGGCTAGCAACTGAAGAGGGAAGACCCGCCCTGGATGTGGGTGGCACCAACCAATGGGCTTGCAGCCAAGATGGACTAAGAAGGGAAAGAAGAAGGAACTGTTGGCTCTTTGGGAAGAGCTCCAGTCTTCTCACTGCCTTTGGACATTGGTCCTCAGTTTCTCCACCCTTCCAGCGAGGACTCTCATCAGTGACTCTACAGAGACCTCCGGGCCTTCAGCCTTCCAGTACTTCTGGATCCACTGACTCTCCAGGGTGTAGACAGCCATTGTGACTTCTTCCACTGACCCTGTAAACCTACCCAATAAACCCCTTTGTGTAACTATAAACACATTTATATTGATCTTGCTCCTCCAGAGAATCCTAATTAATACACCTAAAATCAAAAAGTGTAAAACTCCCTCTCTTTCATTTTGCTCTACTCACATGAAAGATATGCATGTTAATCCATCTTGTCAGTGTTACCATGGAAATTTTACCACAGATATTCAAATATATTTTTCTAATGTGTAAGATTAGTAAGTGTCTACATCCCTCTGACAAGCTAGAAACTTTATCTTATTTTTACATCCCTCTGGTTTCCCCATCCCCACCCTGAGTTCAGCTGTTTGCTTCTGACCTGTAGTTCCTAAGCTCATGGTCCAACAATCCCAAACAAAGTCCTTCTCGTCCAGCACAAAGCTATGGAGTGGACAGAAGAGGACAAGCAAGATTATTTCCAAGGAGTCAACCAAACAAAATAAGACTTCATTGCCTGCTCACTGATCTCCCCACAGTCAAGAGCCCAGGCATCCCCAGGAAACAGAGCCTAGCGAACACCTGGGCACTCAGCACCCCCTTCTCATCCCCAGCTCTTCTGCTAGAACATCAACTCCCGTCTGAAGTTCATCTTGCTTACTGCTTCTCACAAGGCTTTGTGAGACTCATGCAGAGGCCAGACTGAAGGGGAATCCCATTGCCCCACTTCCAGATTCCCAGGACAGAGATTATAATTGGACTATGGTTGACCCCAGCAACAGCACCTAGGTAAACTGGTGATGGTAGAGGGTTACACCTGTATGTGTGATCATTTTCCAGGGAAAACCCTCAGTACAGGGCACATCTGCCACAGAGTGGAAGACAAAGGCACGAAAACATTAGAAGCCGCTGTGTGGCATCTCCAGGCCTCTGCTCCTTCCAGTCTAGGTCCTCAGACGCATGGGTTTGGTACAGCTAACATGGACCTCTATTGGGAAGGCTCCTGCAGCTTCATCCCAGTGGCATCTGTCATGCTAAGAGGTGTGAGGCAAAGTATTTCTCTTCTCTGGGCCGGGATTTTCCACCCTCTTCTCTGCCCCAGAGATTCCGATTTAGGTCCGTGTAGATAGAGCCTTGCTGTGCAAGGCTATGCAGATAAGAATCATGGTACCTGTTGACCTTCATCTCATTTTTCTGGGCCAGAGAAGAGGGTGAAAAATCCTGACCCACAGAAGAGAAGCACTTTCCCTCACACCTCTAGAGGCCTGGAGATGCCTACGTCTGGGTTTGGTTGTGGTTGTTGGTTTCCATCCAGAGCCTTAGCACTGGTCCGCATCTCCAGCCCTTCTGTTCATTTATTTACTTATTTACTTATTGAGGCAGGGTCTCATGAAGTCACTAAATTACCCAAGCTGGGCTCAAAGCTCAATCCTCCTGCCTCAGCCTCCCAGAGTACTGGGATGACAGGCGTGTGCCCGGGTGCCTGGCCGTGCTGGGGACTGAGCAAGTGACCGGCAAGCGCTGTGTCACCGAAATGCCTCCCCAGCTCTCCAACTATCGCTGCAAAAGGGAAATGAGCCTGGAAAAATACAAATGTTCTGGGGATGCAAAATTGCTCCAGGAAGGAGATGAGTTTTCCTATATTTCACTATCAAAATGCTGTGGGCTCTAATAGCTCTGTTGGGTCTGAACATTCCGAGCTCCTGGTTCCAACCTGTCAGCCAAGGCTGAGGGCATGGAAGGCCAGGGAGCATGGCCCACTTCCCCTCAGCACACGCCGCATTGCTGGGGCCAGGGCCAGGGCCCTGTGATGAGAGAGGCCTGGGGAATTTCTCTCCTCTGTTCTCCAGCCCCATACCTTCCATGACCTGCCTAGTATCGTGTTTTAAAAATTGGCCCTTTAAGGACTGGGGATTTAGCTCAGTGATTCCACGACCTGCCTTGCAAGTTCAAGGACCCAAGTTCAATCCCAGGTACCAAAAAAAAAAATTGGCCTTTTAGTCCATGGACTCTGATTTATCACTGCCCACAGTTCTTTACCCAATCTCACCCCTGCTCCAGGCAAGAGCTTCTTGTCCTTTTCACGTTGTTTTTAGCAACATAGCACGTGCCTCCCTGAGCTCATTACCCACACAAACCCCAGGGACCCAGGCGTCCCTCCCTGCCACCCACCCAGCCCCAAGTCTGTGTTCACTCCGCCTCCCTTCCCTTTACGGATTTCTACCTCATCTGCATGCATTCCTAATACACATTTAAAAGTTTTAGTTATTTTTAACTTTGTAAAAGGATAATATACTGTTTTTAATTTCTGGACTTGCTATTTTTACTTAAAATTATGTTGCTAAGGGGAGAAAGGATAGCTTCACAGTGGAGGAAGCCAGCAGCCACCATTCTAATCAGCGGATCAAAGTGAACCTCGTCAGCTCCAGGACAGATCAAAATCATGTGCTCAATAGGATGCAGAGGACAGAACACAGCATTGCTTCTGGGATGTGCTTGCCAGAGATAAATAACCTGAGTCCAGTCACAAGAGGACATCAGACACATTGCTACCGAGAGACGCTCTATGAAATAACTCTGGCAATCTCCTTCAACTATGTAAAGTCACACAAAGTCAAAGAAAAAATGGAGAATTGTTCCAAATGAGAAAGACTAAAAAGACAACGAGCAAATACCATGTATGATTCTGAAGTGGACCCTTCTGCTCTAAGAGGTGTTTTGGAACAATTGACGAAACTTACATGAGGCTTGAGGGTTACATGGTAGTTAAATATTAATGTAATTTTCTGATATCGATGGCCGCATTATGGTTATGTAAGAAAATGCTCTTGTATGTATAAAATGGACCTTAAGTATTTGTGCATGATAAAACAGCAGATTGGCTACTTAACTCAGATGGAAAACAAAGGTATTTGGACTATACTTGCAACTTTGCTGTACATTTGAGGTGGTTTCCATATAAATGAAATTAAAATCGACAAATACAAAAAGTACGCTGCTGAGATGCAGCAGCGTTTTGCACATCATTGTCATTCCTGTCCTCCAACAGCAGTTCAGCAGCAGTCAGTCACTCTGCCCCAGTTGACTTGAGGTCTTCCACTTCTGCTACTGTGACCAGGGGTGCTGTGAGCACTGCTCTGTATGCCTCCCAGCGTGCTTCTGAGGAGTTTCTCGCAGTTACTGACCTAGGAGTGCAGTCACCAGGGCAGGCACCGGCTGTCAGAACTCTGGCTGCTGCAACAATTCACCATAAACATAGTGCCTTCTTCACGCGGTGCATATTCCTTCTCACGACTCTGGAGTTGGAAGCCCACAGTGAGTGCTCCGGGGCTGGCATCAGTGTGCTGCACAGCTGCTTTCTTCCAGAGGTTCCACAATACCCATCTCTGCCCTTCTCGGGGTCTCGTGGCTGTGAAGTCTGGCGTGTGGTCGCCCCTTGATCTCCAAAGTTCCCCTCTCGCCCCTCCGCCCCAGCCCAGCATCATTCCCACCTCCCTGTCTCGGACTCCTTCACACTCCTCTCCAGGGACCCCCACGCTTTGTGCTGTACCCAGATAGTCCCGCATAATCCTGATGGACAGGTCCCTCTGCCATGGAAGACAGCACTCACTCTCTACATTGGGACAAGGACACATTTAGGAGGCTACTAGTCAGCCTAGCCCACGAGGAATGGGAATGCTTACGTCTGCTTGAAAAATTTACCATTAAGGATTATTTTCTCTGATGTATTAAGAGCCCACTTTAAATTCCAAGTACTCTGAGAAGGAGGTAAAGTAAGTCCTATATTTGTTGAATACAGGAAGCATCTCAAAGCCATCTCTCATGCCGACTCCTGGCTTTCCTCCTCACAATTCCATGTGTGGCAGACAGAGCAGATAGTACTAGGTTGCATCATGAGAAATTGTTGATGTTGGATTACCTTTGACTTGCAAAGATATCATATTTTCTAAAGTGATATCATATCACCATTTTATAGGGGAAGAAACAGGAGTAAGAGTTTGAGTGACTGTGCTTAGGTCATATAACTGGTAAGCAGGACAGAAATCGGAGGCCAAGCTTTGAACACTCCTACCAGGTTACATGGCTTGACTGTCAGCATCCCATGACCTTTGTCTTAAACTGAAGTCACCTCCTGATTAGCCAGGATGTGAGGAGTGTAACGGACGGATGGAGAACTAGCCACCGCTGTAAGTCAAGCTCAGGAAATTCCACAGCCAAACTTCTGCCAGCTGAGGCGGGCCGGGCTGGAAGACAAGGGACGATGGAGCAGGTAGGGGTCTCAATCCTGCTCCTGTCCCCCTGGAGCAGCGAGTTCTATTGAGCTGGGCAGCTGTGAGAGGTGAGCTTGTGCCAGGTCCCTGTTGCGCCTCAGCCATTTCGAACACACCCAGACTCCAGAGCTTTGGCTTCCGGTGCAGTGACGAAGTGACCCTAATGTTGGCAGGACCAAAAAGAGACACTAGTTCTGCTGCAATGGGAAGGTGGGTAGTCAAGATGGCCCAGAACCAGGAGATGGGAATGTGGGTGTCAGTTAGACCCACGTATATGCCTAGGCAGCACGATGTCTGCCACATGAAAGGACGAGGAAATTCAGGACAGAGTGCGACAGTGCTGCCTGGACCAGAGACCAAGAAGCTCAGAGGCAGGGAGCTCAGGACACCCACAGAGTCGGATCTGAACACAGACTCTGCTTGGCCTTGGTAGGTGCTTTATCCTCTCTGCTCATCTGCTTTCTCATCTTCCACATTGAGGAACTAAAGCAATCCTCCAGCACCAGTACCCTGTGCAGAATGGGACCGAGACCCATCAGTTTTCCCGCAGGCAAAAGCCTGGTCTCTGTCCTCCCCTTTGGAGCACAGGCGTGGGATGCTTTGTTGGGACATCACTTCCCCTCCAGGATGCTCAGGAACGCATGAGGCTGGGGAGGATGCCATGGTGGCCTGCAGACCATTCATTCTGGGTGATCCCCTTCAGAGAAGGCTCCGAATACAGCACAAAACATCCCATTTCCCATAGCAACAAAGATGAAATATCTAGAAATGAAGTTAGCAAGAAATGTATGAAATCTATATGATAAAAAGTTAAAAACTCTTCTGAGGGATTAAAAAAAGACTGAAATAGATGAAAAAGCATCCTTTATTGTTAGAAAGAAAACCACAACCTCAGAAAGATGTCAGTTCTCAGTAGCTAATTTATAAGATTAAAAACAATCCCATAAATATACCAACTACTTTCTCTTTCTCTCTCTTTTTCCTTCCTTCCTTTTTTTCTCCCCTCCTTCCCTCTCTCCTTTATTTCTTTTATAAACAGATAACCTAGATCTAAAATTTATTTGGAGAAAATAAACAAAAATATACATCTAGGAAAATTCTGAAAATAAAGTTACAAGGAATCCAGAACTACCAGATATAAAAACATGCTGTAGTGCCTTAATAATTAAAACAAGAAATATATTCTTGACACATGAATGTAAAATGATTCATGTAAAAATCAAAGGTTTGTAAATGGTGTACCTCAACTTATTGGGGACAAGATGAACTATTCAGTAATTATGGTTAGTAAAACTGATTAACCACTTGGGAAAATAGATGTGTAAACCACACTTTACCTCCATACAAATTTCAAAAGAATTAGCTGCTTAAATGTATAAATGAAAAAAAAAAGTACTAAAAGAATGGCAGGAGAGTTCTTCTATAATTTCATGGCAGAAAAGCATTTCCAACTATCATTTAAAGAACCAAAAAACCTAAAAATAAGTTTGATGACATTTTTAAATTTTGGGATGGCAAAATGCCCTAATAAAAACAAATAAAAGGCAAGCTGGAAATGCAGTCAGTTCACGGGTAGAGTGCGTTCCTACCATGTTTGATTTCTAGGACCACAAAAGGCGGGGCGAGGGCAGATCTGGAAAAATGTTTTCCAATCAAAACAAAGGCTAGTTTCTCTAACACATAAGGAACTCTTACAAGTCAATAAAAAGAAAATCACTAAGCCTATATGAAAAAGGCAAAGTTCATCCGGAGTTCATGGAAAAAGATGTACAAATGACTCTTAAACATGTGAAAGAATATTCAACCTCATTAAAGTAAGAAAGATGCGAACAGGGGCTGCAATGAAGAAAATGGTCTTCTCCTACCATTTCGGGGGAGCTCCACACATTTGACACAGCGCCCTCACACCCTGTGGGTGGGTACCTTGTGTGAGTGTTCCTTTCACTTCTCGGAGCTTATCATGCAAAAATATGTATATATAAGATTATTTACTGCAGCAATCTTCTTAACAGCTTACAATTAGAATCAAAAATAAGTGTTTCTGAAAGAGAGAACTTGTACTTAGAGGAAATGGCACACAATGGGATCATTTAAAAATAAAGATTTTGTAAATGTAGTAACATGAAGGAAATGTTTGATTAGAGAAAAACTAGGTGTGTACTAGTGTTTGTAATATGCTACCATTTGTTTAGAATCAGAAAGATAAAACTATTTATTTGCTTTACATGCATAAAATATTTCTGAAAGCATACCCCAAAAATAATGCTGCTCATGATGACCTGAACTGGATGAAGAAGAGAAGATTTTTTGAGTGCATAATCTTTCACATATTTTGAATTTTGAAACAGGTGACCACATAGCCTATTCCAAAAACAAATATTTCTTCAGAATTATCTCATGCAGTGAAGACGACGAAGAGAAAGGCTCTGAGAAGTCCCACGGTGAACCATTTATTCAGCCCAGCATTTCCAGGCATATTTGAACTCAAAACTCTTTTCCTGCTTGCGACCTGTTCTCATCCCACAGAGATTGCTGCGGTGAGAAGTTCAGGCTCAGGGCCTCAAGATGCCAGGGCAGCCCTGAGACCAAGGTGCTGCACAAGGGCCCCTACTCCAGGGAGCTGACCCTCTGGCAGAACCCTGCAAAGTGAACCAACTGGAGTCTTATCTGGGCCTGAGCAATGCGGGGAGAAAATATCTTTCCTCTTTGAATTCCCTCTTTTCCCATACGGGTTCAAATTCTCAGCTGTTTTCTTTTTTAAAGAAATTAAATGTGCATTTGATAAGAAGAATGTGGATCTAGCCTCAGGCCACAATAAATATTGCTAAACAATAAATATAGAGTGGCCAAGTAAGATAAAGTCCCTTTTATTTTTACATGATAACCTCAAAGGGGGAAAAAAAGCGCATCGTATTTCTGAGAGTATCACTATATTGGCCTTGTCTGTAGGCCAAGAGTTTTGTAAAATGTATACACTCAACATCCCCCTGGCTATTGAACTTGACCCGAGAAGTTAAGCCCTTTTTGGAGCAGGCCCCGGCAGGGTCACTCTTTGGTGCTGTTTGAGTCGACTTCCAAAGGGGTGTGATAAGTCCACTCCAAGATTAGCAAACTCCACATCTTTCCTGGCCTTCATTGAGAACAGAGGTCCGCCTAAGAGACTTCACAGCTGAGGTGCAGTCAGCTACATTAGGGCTCAGGGACCATCGTTCGCTGGACTTCCTGTCCAAGACAATTATCCTTGGGACCTACACAAGTAGTAACAGCAAAAGTCTTCCCACAAAGGAAACAGTTAAGTGAGCACCAGTGTTCAGGGGGAAGCAGAAGTAGGGCAGGTAACTACCTTACCAGTGAGTCTGTTTGTGATAATCTACTCAGACTTTGGAGAGTTTCCTAGAAAAGAACTGACTGCTTACTTCTAGGGTTCGAGCATAAGTGGGCACCTGGACGTGGTGACACGGGGACAGTAACAGGAGCCCAACTTAGGGGTCCAGATTTTGCCACGGGGCTCAGAGATCAAAGGAGAGCTGCGGTTCTGATCTTCCAGGCCACAGGTACTTGAACGCATTCTGTTTCTCTGCGGGTCTGGGAGACCCTGGGGGAGAAAAGGGGCTCAGTGTGTGGATCTCTTCAAGGTGCAGAGCTGTGTCCCTAACCCCGGAGACCTAGATGAGTCCACTGTTGGAGAAGAGGAAGCAACGTCCACTCTATCACCCAGCTGCCGTGACCCTCCAGACCACACTGCCAATGGCCAGGAGCATGGCGAGAAGCCTCCGGAGGTCAGAAGCGACGAGGCGGCGATGAATGCAAGAGCCAGGGCCAGGCTCACAGAGGCGGGAAAGGGTGGGCGGAAACCTCAGAGCCGCGGAAGCCAAGGCTGAGTGTCACCCTGGACTGACTTGCTGGGGAGAGCAAGCACACTCCCTCCCCGGACTGCCATTTCTTCCTGAGAATCACGCTTGTTTCTCCTTACAGAGACCCCGTGTCGCCCCATTCCCTTCAAGACGGAAAGAGAAAGGTGTGAACTGTGGCGTCTGATGGACATCAGCTCCAATCTGACTCTGCCACTCAACAGCTTATGACCCTAGATAAATTGCATTGCTTTTTAGGCCTCGGTTTTCTCATCCGCAGGCCGGGGAACCCTGCTTGGGGCTTGAGCTGTCCCCTTCTGAGCATGTGCCAAGTGTCCCACATCCATGATCTCAACCCATCTCCAAAAGCACACACTGAGGTAAGCGCTTTCACCCCTTTCCATAGACGAGGAAACTGTCCCAGGTGGACTAAGAAGCCACCCCACGGTAGGTGCCAGAGCCATGGTCTTCGCAGCCAGGTGGAGTCTGGGCCAGCTTCAGTGTTGTTTGCAGCTCCACCTTTCACAGCTCCACTACGCTGTCTGAAGGAGGTGCTGGGACACAGGTTTGCGCTATTTTCCCAGAGTGTCCTTGCCTTTGTCCTCAGGGTCCGCCTGGTATGCTCCCCTGCCCCCGTGGGCACATGGTGTATGCAGCACCCATCAGACCCAATTCCCTGTCTGCTGTGGGCAGGTCCATCTCACAGCTTTTCCTGTGCTCTGACTTCCTCTTCCTGCATGCTCCTTTCTTGACCAAGAGCATGGAGATTTTTGCCTGTGTTTGCTAGCACTGGAGCCTGACTGCTGCTTGTGCATCCTGGATAAACTGAATTTGTTTAGCTTCTCATCTTGGGAACTGACAGCTGTGGAGAGAGGACCTGGAACCTCTCCAGCTGCCTGACGTGGGGACAGTGGCTCCTGCTGAACCCCAGTTCTCTGGGTTTTCTGCCTGAGGCCCCAGTGATGGATCCCCTCACTTATTCTCTGGCTCCAATACCCCCAGTAATAAATAACAACCTAGATGATTGTGTCTGGTAGCTAATTGACCGTAACATAGGCTACCAGCCCCTGGGGCAGGACGTGTGCTCCTGGCAATTAATCACCCTCATCCCAGCCTGGCTACCAGCTATGTCAAATTGCAGAGCAATTAGGCATTTTTCTGAGTGTGTTTCCCTGACTGGGTTGGGGAGGTGGAAAAACCCTGTTCCTGTAGGTTCTCAGAACCGTACTGATTCCATGGGAAATCAACACAGTGGCAGGTGGTGTGGTAGATGCTGTGAGGCCAAGCAGGACGAAGCAGCGATCATCTGTCATTAGCTATGGAGGACATGGAAGATTGTGAGTGAACGTCATTTCATCCATGGCATGTGAGAGGTACCAATCCATTCCTATGAAATAGAGAGTGCATCTTTATGGATAAGTAGGAAAATTAGCAGCATAAACTCAAGGAGTCAGAAAGTAGTCGAGTGGGTGATTTCAAAAATATGGATTCCCTACCCCCACACAGTAGCTACTGAAGCAGAATCTCTCAAGAGACACAAATCTGTGTTTGATAAATTCTGGTGCCAAATATGACTTGGGTGATTACACGGCACTCATTCTATACTCTGAAAGCTCTGACCCTTGGTTGTGGTCAGGCTTTTGGAAGGGAATAGATTTAATACAGGACACATAATTTATAGGATTATTTTATAATGGTCACCCAAAAAGTCAAATGCAGAGGAGTCCAAGAGATCTAGCCACACACTAGAGACCCGAAGAATCCAGCCAAGGGCCTGGATCCCACAGCAATGCCCTGCACAAGCTCAGGTGAGGGCCTAGAGCCCAAGGCAGTGGCCTCCATAAGTGCAGCCAGTGGCCTGGAGCCCAGGGCAATGTCTCATGCTTGTCCATATCGAGGATCTGCACCTGGAAGGCCCAAAGGCCAGTGGTGGAAGCCAGAAAACCTGTGCCAGTGGGGTGAAGGATTTGTGCCACCAGGGTGAGGGATCTGCACTGGAGCCAGAAAGTGAGGCTCACGGTGAAGATCAGAGCTCCCTTGAAGAGAACAGCAGCTATTCCCAGCAACAGCAAGGCCCTGAGCTCCTCCTCCAATGAGAACAGCCAAGCTCACATCAGGAAAACCATCTGCAGCAAGCTTGCCCTAGAAAATCAACAGCCCCTGATCTTCCCCTCCAGTTCTTTTTATGCTGTTGGCAACAGTCCTTAGGTGGGTCCTCCAGACCCAAACCATGCTGATCCAGTTCAGCTGGGTGCTCCACGGTGACCATTAGTTAACCCACCACACCCCCTTCTCTATGGATGAGCTGTGCAGCCCCTTCTTGTGTCCAGCGTGTTTCAAATTCAAGTTGAGTCCCTTTGGATTTGAAAGTCAGAAGTTCCAGTTGATTAGGAGAGAGCTGCATCTGGAAGGTGCACTGGATTCTGCAGCTGAGGAGCCATTTGGTAGCCACGCACAACAAGGAAGAGAGATTGCTTCTGTCCCTGAAGATAGCCACTGGCACCTGCGTTTTATGAGACAGGCTTTTTGCAGTAAGATTCCTGAGAATCTTGATTCCCTTATAAGGTGCATCCGTTAATTAAACTTGCTTGTGTGTACTTTCCTTTCTCTAGGCAATGTTTATGGGTGAGAGCACTCAAAAATGGAGAGGGCAGCTATTCCAACGCCCCACTCAAAGCAGGATCTACCCCTCTAGCCCACCCCGTGTGAAATGTCTTAACACTCTGTTGAGCAAAATAGATGTCCCCAAAGTCTCCTGGGCTTGCACCTTCTGAGATAGAAACTTCAGGGCCGCAGCCTTGGATGCTCTATTAGAAATTCCTTGTGATGTGGGGCCCAAATCTTTCTCCCTACAAATGTTGTCACTGTGTCTCTCTCTGTAACCAGCAGACTGACTCCATCCCCTTTCACCTTAATAATAAGCAAATATTAACACAATTCTCTGAACCTCCCTTTTCATCTTTTCTTCTTTGAGCTGAATATCTGTTCCTCTTGTGCCCTTTACACCAGACTCTTCATCATTCTGTTCCCTCCAATTTGCCAATGTTCCTTTTAAAGTATAATGTTCAAAATCAGACAGGGATTCCAAGGAATGCCATTATCCCTGCAGTCTTAGGAGGCAAGATAAAATTGCAGGTCCAGATGTGGTGTAGTGCTTTCAAATGTTTATTGCCTTTGCCAACAACCCAGATAGAGCTTATTCTTGTCACACGACACAGAGTAAGGGAAAATAAATACTGGAATCAATGTATGTCTTAGCCAGAGTCAAACTGATAAAAAAGAAGCAAAGCTAGGTTGTGAGGAGCTGAATTGTAAATTCCTACGTTGGTGCCTTAATCCTTAGTGTCTCAGAATGTGACTGTATTTAGAGAGATGCACTTGAAAGAGGAAATAAAGGTTCAGGGAGGTCATATGGATGAGCCCTAATCAATATGGCGGGTGCCTCCAAACAAGATGGAGTCAGACGCACTCCATGTGAAGATGCAGGGGGAAGTCTGCCCTCTGTAAGCCAAAGAAACCAGCACTGCCGACACCTGGATCTTGGACCTCTGGGCTTTAGAAGCAAGAGGAAATACACTTGTGTTATTTAACCCACCAGTGTGTGGTGTGTAGGACTCTGTTATGAGACTCAACTCTGGAGTTAGGTTATTTGCTTGCCTCTCTTGGTTCTACTATTTGAGAGCATTGCTTGTTGGGCTGGGCCTCAAGGTTGTCATTTATAAAACTGTCAGAGTCCTTATCTTGCATGAATAATGTGATACATAGGATGCTGCCTAACAGGGGTTTAGACACTTAGACTGTTCGCACCCTCGGCCAGACAGTTGCGCAAACGGCTCATGTGCTTCTCAGAGGCACTCTGTGAGGTGTGTGCAACTGTCATCCCGCCAGGTAGGGGAAGGAGAGCAGCCTCAGAGGCGCTGAGTGGTTTCCTCAGGCACAGCGGAGTGGAGGTCCAAACACTGTGTTCTGACTCCAGAGCCCATCCCCAAACCACTGTGCAGTGCTGCTCGGTAAGTCTTTCTTCTTGTTACTTTTTCACGGCATTAACTGGAGAAAGTCCTTTGGTCTCTCTACGTCTCAGGTTCCATGGATCTTTTGCAAAAGGGAAAGAGACTGAGTGATGGAGGGATGGGAGAGGGAGGAGAGGGAGGACGTAAAAAGAATGGAGATGTGTTATGTGCATGTGCCAAGCCCTCAAGGTGAATGTAATCACTGTGTCCTGCAAACTCGTACTGATAAAAATTAAATACTGGAGAAACCACAGATACATATTGTGAGACAATACCTAAAAACAACATAGTAGTATGTAAAATGTACACTAATATTCAACAGATAAGAGTTCTCTCATCCTCTATCTATCCCTCCCTCTATCCCTCCATCCCAACAGGTCTTTTCAAACTTCTTTCTGTCCTTGGAAGAACATTTCTGACGAGACAGGTGCATGTCTAGCACAACCTGACTGGGCTCTGGCTTTTCAGGCACTCGTGTCCTACTTCTGCCACCTTGAGCTGTGCGCTGTGTTCTTCAGGCCCCTGCACACCTTGCTTAGGGTTCAAGGTGTTTTCAGTATCACCCTTCTGCTCCCCAGAGCTGGAGTCCCCCCAAGGCTGACTCTGGTGGAAAGTTTCTTCCAGTTCCAAAGGGAGTGTTGGTATATTTACTGCATATCTGTTTAGAAGGAAAACTTCTGAAATGCCTGGAATGCTCTTTTAAAACACTCAATTCTTACTTGTCTGATCAAATGTTCTTATCCTGGGTCCACACCCGAGTCTTTCAAAGTGGTTTTAATGTTGGCAGCTTACAAAGGATCCCAGAGTCATTCATTGCTGCTGTTATGACTGTCTGGGCTTTGATGGAAGGTCGAGAGGCGAAAACAACATTCTAGGCATACCACTTGCTCTAGATTAGGCCTCTCTAACCTGGTCACAGCGCATGCTAGCGGCAGACCGGCATGACCCCATCACAGATACAAATGTGCTGAGAACAGAGCATCTCCTTACATCTCTTCCCACCCGCTTCCTCTAAGCAATATTCGGAAGACCTGGGTTCTAGCGCTCCTGAGAGCCAAACAAGCTCGGTAGTCACTGGAATCAGGGGTCAGCCCACAGGGCCTGTGTCTCAACTGCTCAACTCTTCCCTAAATAAACCGGCATGCGTGTGTTCTAATGCAACCTCATTACAAAAGTAGACAGCAGGCTGGCCTCACAGGCCAAGCCACAGCTAGGTGACGATTTAAATTACTGTGAAATGCATCTTCCTTGCAGTCTGTGAAAGCCCACAGAGGAACAGAAGAAGCAGACAGTGCATCACAGCCATCAAAAACAAGGACTCTGGAGTCGCCTGCCTGGGTCGGGGCGGTGGAGGCTTGAGCCAGTTCGCGCCGACTTCCTGATCTGTAACGGGAGGAAGCGGGCTTTCCAGAGGCCATCATCACGCAGGTCTTTGGCCACTTCCGGTAGGGCCAGGTGTCAGAGCACGCAGCACAGGAAGCAGAGAAAGTCTGGGTCCCACAGCCCAAGCGCCGCCCACCAGGCCCTGCCTCCTAGAGGCCACAGCGTTTCCGGTACCGGACCTGGGGGACCGAGTGCCAAGTCCGGGTGGGCCCTTGGGACGCAGGCCAAACTCTAGCAGGTACTGACGCCACGCACCATGGTGTCCAGATGGTTCCCGCCAACAGCCACCTCCCAGTGCACACCGGGGTTAGGAATCAACACGTGACCTGGAAGAGGGCGGCACAGCCCTCTGCCCACTGTGCCTGCGCACCTGCTAAGCTCCGCTCTGGCCGCTGCTGACCAGGGCCCTGCGGGTGAGTCTGGGCTCCGGCACTAGGAAGCCAGAGTCTGCTGACTGCTGGGGTGGCAGAGGGAAGGGACCTCTGCTGTGTGTAAGCCGTGTCTGTCAAACAGTCCTCTCTTACAGGGTTGTGAGAACCGGATAAACGATGACAAGCACGATGTGTAGGATAGCACCTGCATAGTGTAATTATTTCAGATGCTATCTTTAAACTTATTATGGTTATTAATAAATCAGTATTGCATGGCCCACGGCCACCATTTTTAACACATTGAAACTTTTCCTTTCAGTATTTTATGTAGTCCTGACCATAATCTGGTGTAGACACAATTTGTTTTATTTGACATTATGTTATCATGTCCGGATTTTATTAAGAGCCTTTTGCTAAAAGATCATTTTATTTGGTCCGCAGTCATCTGTGGAGTAAGTGTGCCTTAATTTTTTTATTTTTTCCTAACGCCGACAGGTAGGTAGTTCCTAGTTATTGTTCTTGTAAATAATATCTATATAAATGTCTTTGGGCGCCACAAGTCTGCATATTTTTGGATCCCTTTTTTTGGAGAGGGAGTAGTAGGGCAAAGGAGTGTGCATACTTTTAAGTTGTTGCATCTGTGTGCCCAGGTTGTTTTGCAAAGTGAATGTTCCCTTTTACAGCATTCCCGCAATGCTCGCCTTCCCAACACACAAGTTTCCTTACCTATGGAGTGAGGCTTCGAAAACCTCTTGGACTGAGTCGGGCATCGTGAGGATGCTAGTGTGTGCAGACCCGTGCTGGGAACTGCCCTGTGCTGTATCGCTGCAGCCGTTTCTCTTTGGTAGCAGGGTCTGTTTAGTCCAAACAGCATCCGAAGGTAGGGATGATATGCTAAAAATGACCTTTCGCCAGGCAGCTGAGCCTGCCCACTGGTGCAAACTGCCACCCTTCCTGTTTGATAAGGGATGGGTGCATTTTGGTCCTGACCAGCCTTTCAGAGTAAACACAGTTCGCAACTGTCAGCTGAGGCATCACGGAGCACATAGCAAACTCTGAGTGGAGGTCTGTGTTTCAGTCCCAGGACTGTGGCCTATTTGGTTGACCTCAGGCAAGTCAATTCTCTGAACTTCATTTCTATGACATTTAGAATAGGGACATTTTAATAAGCTTTTAGAATTCTTGGGAAGCTTGGATGATATATGCTGAAGCACACATTAAACATCTAGCAAAAGGCTACATAGTAGGTGTTCAATAACAGATAATAAAATTCAAGTACAACGAAACACCTAGTCATGGTGCGTCACTTAGCAGTTGCTCAAAATTATCTGTTGACCCTATTTCTGGAGTGACCATGTATTGTTGGCTCAGGACTTTGCTTCTTTGTCAACTCTCCCAGGAAACCTTTCTAGAGTTTCCTCCAACTCCTGCCTCTCAGAATTGACTTCACTGAGTAGAGGCAGCAGTATATTTTATTAAACAATTTTGGTTGTTTCTAAATTTAGGGAGATTTTTGTTTTGTCACACATAGTGTCATGATAACTGCCTTTTGCATAAAGCTTTCTCCACATTTGCAGTGGTACCTCCATTCACTAATACTTTTGTTTGCAAACAATTCAGTTTATAAACAAAGACATTTGGCACAATTTTGGGGTTTTTGCCAACTCTGCATTGAGGGATGAACACAACCACAGCCATCTTTTCCAAAACTGCAGAACAAATTAAGCTCATGAATGGAGGTACCACTGTGCTTTTCTCCCCATCATTTAGGATAGAGTCCCCAGAGTGGAGTTGCTGGCTTGACAGACATGCCCATTTTTAAAACTTTGGCTATCTTTTTCCCCACTGCTTTCCAAAAAGGTCATGATAGTTTTCACAAACATATTAGTTTTGTGCCTTTAATGTGGCCTGACCTTCGTATGTGTATCTCATACATACATCATCATTCATGAATACCAGCAAATCTAGAGCATTCTTTTCTGATTTGTTTTCATCCATGCAAATGAGAGCCCTTGGGGTAAAATTCGTTAACATTTATTGAACCTAAGTGAGTGAATGGATTAGGAGGAAGAAAGAAAAGAAGAATGGAAGGAAGGAAAAAGAAAAGAGAGACAGTATAAGTAAGGGGAGGAGAGATAGCCATGGGAGATTGTGCAGAACGAGGAAATGAAGTGCGGGGAGGAAAGAGTTTCTGGCCCTGGCCGCCAGCGCCAATTAAACCCCGGCCAGGCTTCTCCTCGCAGAGGAAGCCGTGTGTCACGCACCATAAGGCGAATACACACAAGTAAATAAATTGCCAACCAATACATTTTTAAAGGGAGCCCATTATGCTTATTTATTGAAGCTCTCGAGTGTTACGGCAGACCCTGCATGGAGTAAATTATTAAGCATCCCTGGGTCTGCTCTGGAATGGTGGCTGCTTCTGGGGCCTTGCTTCATTTCCACTCGAGGCCTCCTTGTGAGTCGCTAGAGCTGTCCCGAGGAGATGTCGGCTTCTGTAGAAACCACAGTGAAGAGGAGCGCCCCAGCACGGGCCAGGACCCTGGAGACCCAGTCAGGTTCCACACGTGTATTTTTCTCAGGCCCCTTTCTTTGTTCCTCCCACATCACCTGTTTTTCTGGAACTTTATCTTAATGTCTCCCCCTAAGATGCTCATTTTGCTTCGGAAGCCTGGGTCTGGGGACAGCTGAGCTGGGGTGACAGCCCCCATGCACAGGCCCACGAGGGCTGCCTCGGCTGCACGTGTCACTGCTAAGGCGGAGGCCAAAGCAGCTCGCTGTCTGTGATAGCTCCGGCTGGGCGCTCTGGCCCAGCTCCTCCCATGGAGCCCAGTGGGCAGAGAGGCACCTCGCACTCTGGAAGCAGGCATCTGTGTGCCAGCGTCTCAGCCCGGGCCTCGCCTGCCCCCTGAGAAGAGGACGCTCTCCAGGGCTCGTGGCCAGGACCAGGTGGCCGGGCCAAGTCCCAGGACGAGGCGCGCACACTTCCCCGTGGGATCCTGTCAGTCCTCCCGGGCGCAGCCCCTTGTGACGCCCATCGTGTCAGTTGTCCACACAGCTCCCGAGCCTGTCACTCAGACTTCACTGGGCTTCTCCGACACAGTCCCAGATCCCAGCACTTTTTATTTTTTAATCCAGAGCGATGGGAACATAGCTCCTTCCCAATAAATCACAGTTTTGAACCTAGCCAGCTCAATGAGCAGGGCAGCCGTGCTGAGGAGTAGGACAGCAGGGTGAGGAATGGTGTCACACGCTGCCAGTAATTCCAGCACTCTAGGAGGCTGAGGCAGGAGGATTACACGTTCAAGCACCACTTAGGCAATTTAGTGACTTAGCAAGAACTTGTCTCGGAATAAAAATATTTTTTAAAAAGTAGCTCCCGGCAGAGGTCCTGGGTTCAGTGCCTAGTACCACCCTCCCCCTCGGAAAATCCTGGCAAAGCAAGCTAAATCTCTTGGGAGAAGACAGATGACTACTTTATCAAACGTCTCATTTTTTTCTACCTGTATGAGACTGTCCTGGTAAATCTAGGCTGTACCCCAAGCTAGAGTCTCAGCTTTTGAGGGCAGAATCCTTCCTATACCTCTCAGCTTCTCCCTGCTGTATGTGCAGCATTTCCGGCAGATCCACCGAGCGCGTTCCGAACAAAGTTTCAGGGGGTGGCTGGGAGGTCAGAGAGAGGCACTGCCACGCCGGGAGCTTGTGGGCGTGGGGCAGATCCAACTGCAGCACCAGCCTCGCTCACTTGCCAGCCCGAGTGCACCAGGACCTGAGCAAGTCCCAGCTGGCTCTGCTCGTGGTGGGCTACACTGGGGTCCCCAGGCCACAGCGCAGGGCTGCAGTCTCCAAGAATGGAAATGAACCACAGGCCCACAATGCCTCCTGTCGGTTCTCACCAACTGGACCCAAATCCGCATCCCCCATTCATGGAGGAGCAGGGCCATGCCTTAGCCATCTTCCTCTTCCAAGGGGAGAGCAGGTTCCACCCTCACTCATCACTCACTTGCCCATTCATTCCTTCCTTCTTTCACCCTGTGCGTGTCTAACAAGCAGCCACTATGTCCGGGCATAGTAGCTGTTCATGGTGTCTCAGCACCTTCAAGGCCCCGTCTTCTTAAAGTACGTTAAGGTCGGCCTCCAAAGAACATCATATCCACAGTGTCCAGTTCAGTGGCACGGTTTTAAAGCCCTTATTCTGTGCTAGGCATTGGGCATCCAGCAAGTCACATGGGCACAACTCCCACTCCCAAAAGATGGGCCCTGTGAATACCGACAGACGACGCTCGTGAAGCGCCACGGCCGCTCCTCCCCAGCACCTGTCCCAAGCTCACACTGGACGGCCTCTTCATTCCCTCCCATCTGCTCCACCTCCTGGCCAAGACCCAGCTTCTTCTGCCTTGTCCCCTCTGGGCTTGGTGACCTGTGAGCAGTCGGCTGGGTGACATAGCCAGTTCCACTTAGTGTGCTGGACCGCTCTGGAGGGCCCGGTCCCCTGGCCTCCGCGAGGGACAGTGGCCAGCCGTAGACGCTCTGTATTTACTAAACATAAACATGGAACACAGGCAGCGCGACCTCCCTTCCTGTGAGGTTTGCCAGGAGTCACCGCTCCTGCGCTGAGCAGTGTAAGTGCTCCGGCTGCCTTCCTGGAAACAGAGCCTCCCTGACATGCAGGAGGAGGGGAGAAGTGCTTTTAAAACCATCTTTAATTAGGCAATTATGACAATTAAATATTTGAGACTCAGGGACCCTAATCCTTATTTGATTTCCACTTTAATTTCCTAGTAATGTACATCTCTGCTCTCATTGTCTTCTCTCCCTTTGAATCTGTGTGGGATTCCTGGCTGGGTAATTGCTGCTCTGGAAGGCTCTCTCTCATCAGTCACAATGACACACTTACAGGGGGGCCACACAGTCACTGCCATGAGGGGGGATTTTAAAGAGTGGTGAATAGCAGCTTTCTCATTGCGTCCTATTAGAAACAGTGACAATTAGGGGGCAACAGGACAAGATGGCTCCAACGGTCCCCAGCAGGGGTTGTACCACTGGGTTTCCTGTCAGGATCCTGACACCAAGATGGCGCTAGAAGACTCCAAGGGAGAAAAGATGGCAGCACACACTTCCTGATGCCTCCCAAGCTCCCATCCAGTGGGGCCACTTTGAGGCCACAATTCATCGGGTCACTGTCTCAACCCAGAGAGGACACTGCCATTGTTCGTACTCCACAGTCAGATCTCCCCAGTTACACACTGCCCAGGGTACACTGGTCCAGGAGTGACCAAGCTCTGACTGGGTGCTCCTGAGCCCATGGTCTGCATCGCCCCAGCTCCACGGTGCCGCCTCCAGTGGTCTTGACTTCAGCAGTTATGGACCTCACAAGACTGAGTTTCCTCATCTAGACTGGGAGAGGGAAGGAGCTTCAGTGTGAGCACGAAAGGAGGATGGGAACTACTCGGCCCTGGGTACTCGGTAGCTTTAGAATTTAAATACCCGCTAGGATTCCTTTATCAGACAGCAGCTCCTGGTGTTTCCGCTGCCCAAGGAAACACCAGGAAGGAGCAGAACGCCCTGCAGGAGCCCGGGAGAGGCCGAGGCCGGTGACCACACCCTGCGGATTGCAGGTATGCCCCACTCGGGCCCGGGTTCCCTTTCTGGCATAGGCTGGGAGGCAGGGGCAGCTTCTCCTGGAACTGGTAGGAGCGAGAGGCAGCATGTATAGTCTGGTGCCCAGCAGAAACTCTGGGGTCCCCAACAGGTCACTGAGCAGGCACTCGGGCCTGGAAGTGGGACGAGGCCTAAGGGGGCGGAAAGCTTCCGGGTTCAAGGAGACATCTGGTTCCGGGGTCAAGTCCCCAGTTGGGGGCTTTGCTGTCCCCGCTGAGTGGCCGTCACTCATCTTCCAGGTCTCAGCCATGGGCCGAGGCTGGAGCAGTAAACCAAACAGAGCCGCTGCCCTCCAAGAACTTCTGGGCAGAGAGGCGGGCAAGTTGGCACTTTAGCAAATCTCTGTAATACAGCGTGACAAATGACTCCCATAACTCTCATGGACCCGTATACACAAAAGCTTCAGGAGGCGCAGGAGAGGAGCGTAGCTGCAATTACCAGCAGTTAGTTGCTAGAAGCAGGACATTAATATCGGAGACTGATGAGTAGCCCCGTTGCTGACCACTGTGCAGGGCTCCGAGTCAGCCCCTCGCGTCTGCAGCTGGAGTGGGGCCCATGAGAAAGAGCCAGAGCCCAGGCAGGAGGGAGGCCCATGAAGGTGGCCGGATGCGTAGGCGACCCTCTGTCCCCACCCTCCTTTGCAACTGTCGGGACAAACATACTGGCACCTACTGGCTGAGCCCCGTCCCCTGAGAAAGGCCACAGCAGAGGGGAGGCCTTTGATCTCCGCAGAGCTCTCTGTCCTCATTGTGAGTGGGACCTGGAAAAATATTTACCGAGTCACGGGACTGACGGCTGCATGTCACGTCTCACTCAGATCAAACATGGGCTGTCAGCTTTGTAAATCACCATGCGTAGCGCCCAGAATGGGCAGAAGGAGGGCATAAAGACATCAAAGGCGCTTCCTGTGTCCGCAAACCATGCATGTTTTCTGGAGGACAGGATGTAACACCAGCAAAGAGCGTACACACACACACACACACACACACACAGGTGTGTGCTCACGGGAGTCAGAGGCACATGGCCCTGCACATGGGCCTCCCAGGACACCCATGACTCCAGGTCCCTCCTGCTGTGGGCACGTGGTATGCAGATGCTGTCAGAATGATCCTGATTGCTCTGCAGCGTTTGGCCAGCCTGGCAGATGGAAGTCCATCTCCAACCCCGAGCCATCCTCTCTCAGAGCAGCCCTGCAAGCCCAGCAGTCTCATTACAAGGCTATTACCTGCGTCTGTGTGGAGATGTGTGATTAGCCTAGCCCAGCCAGAGAGCCAGTGGAGCCTGTCTGTCTGTCTGCTGCGGCCCGCCCAGCGCATCCTTAGAGGAAACCAGCAGCGCTGCATCTCCACACCGGAAATAATCCCTGCCCTCACTGCTCTCCTGCTGCCACAACTCAACTCCGCTGCTAAATCCACGACCTTGCAGCATGAGCCTCAAACTCAGTGCCAGGACCCTGAGCTCTACTCTTTCCTCTGTCCCTGCCTTGCTTTCTCGCCTAAACGGCCCATTTCTCATCTCAGCACCATCTGACACAGACAGTCAAGATGTGGGTCTCAGCCCTAAATTGTCTGTTCATCAAAAACTACTAAGCAACTTCAGAAATGTAGATGCATGGGCTCCAGACCTCATGAACCCAATTTTCCTGGTACAGGACCTAGGAATAGATATTTTTAAAGTTCCCCAAGAGATTCTGATACACATTTGTGAGCCAGGGTTTGGGAACAGAAGAGTAACCCTTAAGTGTCAAGTTCTTTCCACAAACATGAATGTGTGTGCACAAATTCTAGGGGTTTTCTAGGGCTGCTCTGTATTACTTACTTACTGCTCTGTAATAAATTATCCCAAAGCAGAGTGGCTGAAAACTACCATGGATATTTATTATTTTTCAAAGCTCCTGTGTGTCGGGATTGCGTGTGGCTTGGGTGAGCAGCTCCAGGCAAGGAGCCCGTGAAGTGGCAGTGAAGATGTAGCCACCATCATGTGAAGGCCTGACTGGGTCCAGGAAACTGGTATCCAAGATGGAACCGCACACACCAGGCAAGATGGCGCCGCCTGTTGGCAGGAGGCCTCAGCTCCTCTCCACACAGGCTCCCCCCGGGGAGTTTGAGTGGTCTTGCAGTATGGCGGCTGACTTCCCCTGTGATGCCTCACGTTGTCACTCCATCTGCCCTATGGGTCACATGGGTCATCTTGGTTCAGTTTGGGGACAGACTACATAAGACTGTGACCAACAGGAGGTGGGGGCCACAGGGAGGTGCTCATCATGGGGAAGAAGTTTGGGGAGGTCAGGCCTCGGCTAGGAGAAATACAGTCAGCACATTGGCAGCTCCAGGAGGCTGAGGCCTGGGCCACCTACCTGTTCTGAGTGCTGAAGACCCCACTCCTCTCACAGGTTTGCTGAAGGGACCCCGTGCGAGAGCAGCCTGCCTCAGCTTTGACTCTGCATCCTCCTTTGAGGGGCAGAGCCTCCTGTCTGCAAACCCAGCCCTGGCTGGAGTGAGCCGGAGCTCGGCCCTTGTCCTCCAGAGTGTGGGAGCTGGACCTGACATGCTGCCCAGCTCACTTTGCAGGAGAAACCAGACAGGACCCTAGTCTGCTTGCTCCTATTCTGACAGACGTTTGCTTCTCCCCATCGTATCTAGAGATTCTGCCTTGGAGCCATTATTTGACTTAGCCTTGCATTAACCTTAGCACTTTGTTATTCTCATCTGCATGCATGGACAAGGAAACACTCAGAGAGAGAAACCGACTTCATAGTTACACAGCGTGTCCGACCTGCAGGCAGGCGGAGAGCAGGTCTGAGGCTCTGAGACAGGCTTCCAGTGCCCTGGCCCCGACAGACCACCCACTCACATCTGGAGGAGCAGGGAGGTCCCCACAGAGGTCCGCCCAGGGCACAGGTCACAGGTGACCATGGTGGAGTGTGCGGGGTGCCAGGGCCTCCCCACCTCGGCGGGGCCAGCCTGGCTTGGGGGCCTCCTGGGCTGCCCAGTGTGGAGGGGCCAGGGCAGAGGTCGAGCTTGCTCGTAACTAGAGAGCCCTGCTGTGCGGGGCCACGCGTGTCAACACGCTTATGTTTCACAATGGCGACTCGGCCTCTCACTTGCACACACCCTCGGGGGCTGTCTCTGCAAGGCGATACCTGCCTGCTGTCCTCCGATTAGCTTTCAGCTGCACCGGCTTCTCCTCTCTGGTTTCTCTTTCCTCCCAGCTCCTGGCAGGTGGCATGGGGGCGGGGGTGTGAGGCCAGAGGGATAAATGGAGTCACTTGTGGGAAGATGGATGCACCCCGAGACCACACTGTTAAGTGAAAAAAACCAGACACATGAGCTTCACTCGCACATGGCTCAAAGTATAAATAAAGAGCAAAAGAAAAGATAGGTAATGGGGTGCAGGGAGATGGATCTTTTGGGAAAGGGAAGGGGACTGAGGGATGGGGGGGGGATGAGAAGAGCACAGATGCGTGATGTGCAAGGAGCCGCTCCCCAGGAGGAGCGCGTCATTGCCTACGCGGCCTACACCGAGCAAAATAGAAATTAAGGGGAAAAGGAAGGGGAGGAATGGCCACTTCCTCTCCACCCCTCAACCTCTCCCGCCTGGGCTCTCTGTGAGGAGGGAGGCCCTGGTGCTGCAGGCCTGGTGGGAAGGGCAGCAAACATCCACCCGCACCAGCACCTCGCCAGGCTCGCGTTGGGCACAGTCCCGAGAGCCCGGGGCAGTGGGACCTCCAGAAGCCGGGCCTGGACCACACGCTCCCGAGAGAAGACAGGCTCTGCTGCAGGCTTGGAGGGACCTTCTGGCCCGGCGGCCTCCGTTTCAGGGGTGCTGGGAGTCCCTCTTCCACAACTAGGAGCTGAGAAGCCAGCTTCTCCTTCCCTAGGCCAGGCCTTCCAGACACCCCAGGTGGCCCCAAATCACCCCGTCCTTAACGGGGCCAGACAGGAACACTAGGGGCCGCCATGGCGCCTGGATAACCCTACAGAGTGTGTGGCTGGACATTTATCAAAAAGAGTAACCCAGAGAGTCGACCTGTAATTGTTTTTTCTTTCAAGGTTCAGGATGATGCAAGATGTGGTAAAATAAAAATAAATAAGTGTGATTGTTCACAAGAAAAATATTAAATGGCAAGGACCATGTATGAGAATATGGGGAAAAAAATTGAGAAAATAGCCAACAGA
This sequence comes from Heterocephalus glaber, assembly GCF_053883595.1. NCBI lineage: Eukaryota > Metazoa > Chordata > Mammalia > Rodentia > Bathyergidae > Heterocephalus > Heterocephalus glaber. The sequence goes on from NW_028258293.1 coordinate 4,850,864, forward strand.
TAGCCGAAGTCAGGAAAAGACCAGTGCGGGATGTGGATGTGAACCACGCCTCACATACGCCCCACTGTTCACCAGCGGCCCGACCGCGGGAAGTCTAGGCCTGTTTGCTCTTCTGCGGAGCAGGGACAATAGCAGGATTACTGGGAGCAGGGCTACATGGAAGGCAAGTCCCGTCGGGCCCGGGACTGCCCTGCCGGTGTGCGAGCGAGCGAGCGGGCTGGGCGTGGCGTGGCAGACCTGGGGCCCCAAGATGCCCTTCAGGAAACGCGAGCTCAAGCTCCAGCTGGCCAGGGTCCAGCCCAGACTGGGTTGGCCTGGTTGCCATGGAACTGTTGGAAATGCAGCTGGCCATGGGCGCTGGCCGAGCAGGACGAGAGCTGTGGCCTCACCACGGGGAGAAGGCACGGGTCTGCATGGTGGTCTGGGGCCGGGCAGGGGCTCGGCCAGGCTGGGGTGCAGGAGGTAGTCACGGGCCCCAGTGAATCTGGAAATCCATATGGTGAGGGACAGGGCCGCCAGGAGCCCGGGCAGAGCAGGGAACAAGGCTCCACCGAGAGACCATGGCTGAGGAGCACTCAGGCTGGGTGGTGGACGCTGGAAGGGCACAAAGCACAGGTAATTCTAGAAGACAAAAGACAGATGATGGAAAAGACAGAGCTAGATCTTTCACAAATGGGAAGGAAAGCAACAGATGGAGGGAGAAGAGAGCAGGGGAACAGAAAGAATTCGGAGGTGCTGTGTCCAGGTGCTGACTGCCCAGGATGCATGCCATCGCGGGGTACGGCAAACACAGACCAGTACAGTCGCTTTACAACAGAGCTCTGAGAGCAGCCAGCCAGGCTCCGAGAGCTTGCCCTGTAGCTGTCACTGTGGGTCACTGTCACGCTGCACCTGCTTCGCAGGGCCAGCACCAGGCTTAAACGAGACCATGGGCTCAGGACTCAGCGCTGGGAGAGCGTACATCATGCAGTCACCAGTTTCCCATGCAGGCTGAATCCCCTGTGGCCCGATGTCCGCATGTCCAGGACAGCAGGGAGCAGAATGGGGCGCTGCTCCTGTTGTCCACCAGTGCACCCTGGGGATGCTCCCTGGGCAGCAGGAACCGGGTCCTCACCCTCCCCAGGAGCCCCCCATGCCCGCTGACCCTCCCTCCAGGTGTCCTTTGCTCCAGACCTGGACGGGGCCGGGCCCCTCCCTGCAGAAGCCCAGATGGCTGCCTCTCTGGCTCCCTGGATCCGCCCAAAGGGAACCTGGCTTGTTTTCTGACTTTGAACACACGGGCTGCCTATTCTTGGAGGGTCTGAGAGGGAGAAGAGGGTGCTCTGCGATGGAGAACACCAGGGGCCGCAGGAGCAGAGCTGCCAGTCTGGCTGGAGGGGAAGAGCTGGCAAGAGCCTCGCAGGTGCACCAAGGCCGATTCCCCGAGGCATTGCGAGGAATCGTCCCTCATTTGTCTGTGTGTCTGCCCTGAAGCTCCCCGGACGTAGTACTTGCTAAAGCTGTGCAGGACAGGGCCATGCAGGGCTGCCTAGGCTTAGCGCAAAACTTCCCTCTCACATAAAGCATCTACTCTACAGGGTGTTTTTTCTTTCTTGCCAACTTTTGAGGCCAATCTAGAGGATTAGGCTGTCACAGGGGGAGAATGAGGTGGAGATGTTATACAGTGCAGTGGACACAAGTGCTATTCTGGAGGTAGATTGTTGGGATTTCTCTCTATTCTCTGCCACTGAAGATGCCGCCTCGGGAAAAGCTTTCTACTCTCTCTTGTGCCTCAGTTGCCTCATCTGTAAACCAGAATAATATTAGGGTCTGCCTTGTAGTGTTGTGCCGATGATCAGTTGAGTATCTCTGTAATACTTGGTACAGTGCCGAAAATAAGGTCAGGGTTACATTAGTGTTAGCTCTTCATTTAACTGACTGCCGAGGTGACAAAGGCATGAGCCAAGCTCTCTGGGGAGCTCAGAGGTTAGGGTACCCGACGATCTCTGAGAAACCCAACAAGCGCTTTGGACGGGAGTTTGGCAAGGCATTATCGGCACACCCAAGTGTGCAACTAGCACATTTTTAGCACAATAGGGCCAGGGGTGTGGACAGGGACCTGCATGACCAAAGCTGTATGTGCACAGGGTAGCTGATGACCATGGCCGGTGGAGAGGTGGCGTATTTGCATCTTGTGTCCAAGTCTACATTCACTCCTACCTCACCCCAGAAACTAACTAACGTAAGCCATGCCCTAATCAGCTGGAAGCCAGGAGAAACCATCAAGGAGCCCCCAGGCTCGTTTTCTGCTCTTGGTTTCTCTCTGCATTCTGCCCTGGTCTATTCCATTTTTGACTGTTTAGCTTTCTATTTTCTTGCTAGCCCAGCTCTTCCCTCTCAGGATGCAGCCTCTGCCTTGCAGACTCATTCAAAGGAACCACCTTCTGCTCACCCGACACAGCTTCCTAGTCCTACCGGCCTTGTTACGTGTGCCCTCCTAGTCCCTCAGTGTCAAGCTTGCCCAGGTCTGCACCCTGCCCCCCGTGGAGACCAGATGTCCACGCCCTCACCCCTCAACCCCACTCCAAATTAGGGCACTGAGGACAACTTTGGAAAGTAGCCGCCCCAGCTCAAGGTGCCCACTGGCCCTAGCACCCCAGGGAGGCCAGATGTGCCTGGGTGCTCAGGCTTGGGTGAATCTACTCCTGGACATTAGTACGGTGCCCAGTGCTTCCCACTGCCAAGACCTCAGGAAGAGTCTCAAAGTGCAGGGGCTGCTCCCCGGGGCCTCCAGGTCAGAGGCGCTGGGATCCCAGTGGCTTTCATGCCAAGTGGTTTCGGCACCTCTCATTCCCCAGGGCGTCACTTCTACTGCTTGGTTGCCATTGTCAAAAGGAATTGCCAAGTGCTGGTGTCTCCCACAAGTGCCTCTTTGAGGGGAGCACCTGGTGTCACCGGACCAGGAAGGGCATCTCAGGCCACCGGGGCTGGGTGGAATCCAAGGCCTCATTACTTTTCGGGGTGGGTTTTGAGCTGCTGGAAACACACTCCCAGGTATTGGGCTGACATCTCACCGCAGCCACCCGAGTGCCAGCTTCCCTCCTCCTCTCGCCCTGGCTTTGCCACCAGCCCTCGGGGACCCAGGAGCGGTTCCCTGCAGCAGCCCTGGCACAGGGTGGGTGGGAGGCGGCCGGGAGCTTGCTAACATGCCGCCCACCTGGCTCCCTCCCAAATCCCAGAGCTCCGCCAGCAGAGCCGAATGGGCGAACTGTTTTCTGTCTCTTATAGAAAGCAAACACTGTGGTTAGGCCTGTTCTCCGTGGCAGTTACAGCTTGTTTGACATTTGAGTTAGTGGTGCTGAAAAGAGGAAAATCCACCCTGGAGGAAGGAATGCTGTTTCCGCAGCTAATTGACTGGATGACACCTCCCCCCGCCCTCCAGCCCGCTGGGTGGCTTTGCTGGGTTGTTTGCCACGGATCATGGCTTCCGAGATCCACTGCAGCAGGCCCGAGGGTGCCGGGCTGCCAACCTGCAGTGCGCTCACTGTGGTTACAGCAGCCACTCTGCAGCTCACAGTGGGCACATTTATTCCTGTCTAATTGCAGAACTGGAGCCATACGAAGGCGGCTTGTTAGTCACTGCCAGTCCCAGCCTAGGCACTGAGAATCGGCAGGAAAAACAATGGCGAGATGGCTCTCAACGTTGTCTCCTCCGTTCTTCCTGGGGAACCTGGAGCCAGGGACTCGGTGGCCCACATGACCACCAGCGTGACAGCCTGTCCTCTGGTCCTCTTCCCCGGGCAGCAGCACTCGGTCCTCGGTTCTGGCCATCCCCACTCAGGGCGATCCTGCACTGGTCTGCAGGCCATGCAGAAATTCCAGTAAAGAGGTACGTTACCTGTCTTCTCACACTCTGCCTCCACCCAAGAGAGCATCTTAGTAAAACAGGGTTCAGATCAGCAGATCTGGAACAGGCCTCAGTTTCTCCACCTCCCGCGACCTCTCAGTGGGTGCTGGTCTTCACACCCTCTCGGCCCCCCAGATCCACCCTGTCATCGGAGACCCCTGGTGGGCTCAGAATTCAAGACCCTGAATCAATCAGGCTGAGCCGTGGGAGATTTTTGTCCTAAAGCTCTCTAGTAGATGAATGCACACAAACTATTTCTGGAAAGATGCACAAAGAAAAGCAACACCACTGTTCTGGGGAAGAGAATCTCAGAGACGGCGGGGGTGATAATTTGCTATATACTGCTCTGAACTGCTTGCATCTCTTGAAGGGTGCATATGTTACTATTTCAAAAGTATTAAAACAAGTTAAGAAACAACAGTATGGGTGATCTTTAGGGTCACTAGGTGTCCCCCCCCAAATTCCTATGCTGAATATCTAACCCCCAGGATCCCGAGTGTGGCTGCATTTGGGGACAGGGCTGTTAAAGGAGTAATTAGGGTTCAGTGAGATCATATGGAGGGCTCCAACCCTTTACAGCTGATGAATTGAGAAGCAGAGGAAATTAGACCCTCACAGAGGATTAAAAGGGGAGTAGTGGGGAGAGATGACCAGGAGAGGGGCTTCAGAACAGAATCAACTGTGCTGATACACTGGTCTCAAACTTCCAGCCTCCAGAACTGCACTGAGATGTATTTTGGTCTTAAGCCACTAGGGCTGTGAACCAGCTACCGTCACCCCAGCAAGTGGATGCCCTGGCTTCCCCATCACTAGTTTAGCAGAGGAACAATCGACCTAGAGTAATCGAGACTATACCTGTCGGATCACCAACCTGCCCCCTGCCGAGGAAAGATGTCACCTAAGTGATCACTAATTTCCACATATTCCAAAGCCAGTATTTCACTTGTACATCAAAAGAGCTAGAAAAGGGAAGTGTTATTTAAGCACTAGTTACCATGTATTGTTGTCCTGTGAGTTTTCAGCTTCTTAAAGCATGAAGAGCTTTCTAAATACAAACTATTGTGCACAAATCCCATCTATTAATAAGTGGATTGGAATGAGGCCATTCTGATTAAGACTGCTAATGTTCAAATTGGCCCCTGCTTTCATGGGGACCCTACATCACCTTTCCACAACTACTGGGGCCCTTGGGTGACTGAGAATCACCCATCTGGTCTCATGTATAGTGCAGGCCTGGAAACTGCGTGTTAAGTCACCCCAGAGTCACCTAGTGAGTCATAATGAGAGCCGGACTCTATTCCTAACCGTCTGGCTCATTAATCTTTTCTCTGCATTTTGTGAGACACTAAGAAAAATTTGGTGTCGCTGATAGTGTATAAGCCATAACTTCTATTTTTTCCTGTGAAATGCCCTCAATATTACTTGCAAGAGAGGCAACGTTCCACCAGAGAATCCAATTAGATTCACCCCAGATGTAGACCCAAGTGTGGCTGCATGCACCAAGAATAGCAAAACGATCCCCACATTAAAATTCCCCTTCTCTTCTGAAAGTCATCAGGCCACCTGAACTTCCAAGGCTGCCCTTCGTTAACTTCACATGACAATGTTGGAATAGATGAAAGTTGGAGAGAGGGGTGATAGACCAGTAAAATGCTCAAATAGTGAGAAAGAAGGGAAAGTAAAATGTAAGAAAAACAGAGAGGCCTGGAGGAAAGAAAATACCATGTAATATTGCCTCTGTGTTTCTTGGCTCTGGCCTCCATTTTCATACCTTGTTTCCTTTAAGAAAACCTAATTTCCCCCCAAGCTGTCTCCTGATTGACTTTCACTTGATACGGTTACTTGATAGCACCGATCAGTTAATCCTTCCAGATGGTTAAAATTAAACCACCAATCCATGTTCATTTCCCCCCTTCTGCTTGCTAATTTCTTGTGAAGATTACCCTTCTAGCTAAATTACCCTCATTCCTTTATCATCGCATCCGTGTCTCCCCTGGAAACAAGAAAGGGTCTCGGGGAAGGGGGCTCGCCAGGCCACTTCCTCTGCCTTGACGTCCTGTGAACGCTTTTGTGTCTTTTCCAGATTGAATGACGGCACGGCCAGGTATAGGGGCTTCCACTCCATGACCTCTTAAGTCTCCTGTAACCTCGGGACTGGGTATGTGAGGCCTTCGCTGTTCTGGGGTCTTGCTCCTGGAGCCCCCACCTCTCCGCTCACTTCCAAGGCTCGCCGCCAGACAAACAGCCTCTGTGTCCTCCCCACCCTGCAGCGCCAATGCCATGAACTTCTTTCGTTTCGCTGGTCACGCAGTTTGGTTCCTAGCCCTTGACTGCAGTTGCCACAAAAGAATTTGACCTGATCTCGCATTCCCAGCTCTCACTTTTAGAGTCAGAGCTTTTCATAACGAAGTGTTTCAAGCAAGATTTGAGTGTAGGTGTGAGAGGAAGTGACTCAGCCCCCCTGACATCTACCCCAGCGCCTCGCCTCAGGACAGTGTACCAGCCAGCTCCACGGGCTTTCAGGTGGAAACTGCACAACTTAGGAGATTCGGGATCACCTGGAGTCCTTCAAGGCTGGCAACCACTGGCCCTGAACGGTCGTGGTAGACACAGGGCTCCTGCATCCTCCCGGGGGTCAACTTTGGGCTCTACAAGTTCCAGTCTTGCGCTCCCGTTTCAGCTTTCTACTCCCAGGGTTGTTCTCGTCCAGACAGCACCCTTGGCGGCAGCAGGAGCAAGCGCATTGTCGGTGCCTCTTTGATCACTCTGGTTGTTATTTTTCTGCCCAAGTCGGTGGCACACAAGCCCAGTCGCACACAGTGCAAGCAAAGATAGTATTCCTGCCCCGAGGGCTCCGCGACCTCATATTTTCCTCTCCGTTGCCTCTATTTTTGTTCCACTGTCCCACGAGTTCTGAAATGTTGGCGGTCCTGAAACACTTCACTGTGTTTTGTTTTGTAGGAAAGACGGGCATTTTATGGCTGCGGTTCTAAAAGGCTTTCTCCCCGCTCTGCTTCTCCCGGGGAGTTGGGTGGGTGTGGCCGCCACCGCACTGAGGACCCGAGCTGGAAAGGCCCAGGCGAAGTTGGCCATGCTTCTTTCCTCTGGCCCTGGCATGGTCCTAATTCGGTCCCCCTTTGGCTGGTTTTGTTTATTGGCATTAATGCTTCATATTAAAATTTAATATTTAACTTTTGCTTTCAATATTTAATGTTCTGCATCTCACATTTTGTCTCCCTCCTGGGAGCGGTCAGCTGCATTTCATGAGGCAACAGCGAATCCTTTTGACTTCCAGTAAAACGACCCCCTTTCTTTCACTGTTCAGCATCGCTCTGCATTCAGTCCTTCGCGGCAATCACTGGCACATTTCTGTCTTTTGCCAATGCAGTCCCTTAACTCATATTTCTCCAGGGCCAACTCAGATATCATAAAAGGTGCTGATGGAGGATGCAGGAAGGCAGAGGACCCAAGCCTTGGCTTGGAGTAGTTAGAGAGAAAGAATCACACAGATAAGGCGATGAGCATAAACAGTTTGGTGGGAACATGATGGGGAGAGAGGTTGGCACTGCCTCCGGAGTGTGGAAGGTTTTCTGGAAGCAAAATCATCTGAAGTGCATCTTGGAATGTGCAGAAGCGCTTATCAGATTGGGCAGCAAGGGCGTTCTACACAACAGGCAAAGGCATCAACATTAAAAAAACATAATTAATAACGATGATTAATGTGGATGGCAATGCTGCATTTGTGCAGTGGTGAGGAAATTAATGATTGCTGGAAACTGCGCTGCCTGTGTGGGAGAGGTACTCGGGAGCCCAGATGAGCTGGTGACACAGTCTGGTACTCGGTCACACAGAGCTCTGTAAACGCTTTCACCCCGCATCCGACAAGGCCGCACTGTATGGGGTCAGCAGGGGAGTCCTGGGAAATCTGCAAACTACCATTTGCAAAACACTCCTCACTGAGGAAAGGAAACAAGGTTAGCTTCTTCTAGGCAGGATGAAGAGAACTATTAAGGTAGCTGCCTTTGAGGACCCAAAATATGGTCAGAAAAATGAGGTAAAGATCAGGAATCAATGGGAAACCAGATGGGCGTACAATGCACGGCACAAGCTTGACTTCCTGTGGAGTCAGAGAGGGGAATCTTGTACTGCATCCTTCCTCCCTTTGGTGCCAAAATCCCCAAGTCTTCGTCACTGGTGAAATTCACTGTGGCATGTCAAGACCTCATCTGCCAGAGGAAGAGCTGGGGCTCAGCACAGTACCAGTGAGGAAAGGCAAAGAAGTAAATCAGCTTTGAGGCCGAAGTCGCAGAACTGGAAGGGACCGCTGAGTGAGTACGTGGGAGAGGGGTGGACAGCGGGTCGAGGGTCCACGGAGTAAGGGGCAGGGAGGACGGAAGGTGTGAGTGCAGTGTGACGGTGGGAGTGGGTCCGATGCACCCTAATAGGCTGAGGCAAAAGACCTTGTTCTTAAATTTCTAATGGAAATATTTTCATTTTTGCTAATGATGAAAGTCATCGCTTTTATTTTCAATTTACAAGTAAAAATAAACCAGAAAGTAAAATCTTTTCCTCCTCCAACTTTGGATAACGGCTGCCAAAGCATATGCTGTCAAATACATGTAAGTTGTATTGTGCAATGGAGCGCCCAGAGCCGGCATTAGAGGAAACGTCTGTCACACCAGCTCAGCGCTCAGCAGGGGCCTGGGAACCCTGGCTCGGCTCGGCCAGGCGTGGGTAAGAGCTCCGAGGCTTCCAGGTGGTGAGGTCCACGGCTGAAGCCAAGGAGGCCCGGGAATGTGAGAAGGACCCACAGGTGCGGTCAAGAGGTTGCTGTGGAAAATCACAGGGAGACACCAAAGTGTCTGTGGGCTCGGCCTTCTCTTGCTGGGGAAGTGTGCTCAGGGATGATTGGGTAAAGAATGCAGAGGCTAAGGTGGAGGCAGGCTCCGTAGCTTTGCAGCCCCTCTGCTCCCGACTTAGGGGATGCGTGCAGCTCAGGCTCTTTCCCCTTGTCAGGGACACGGGCAACCCAGCCCCTGGTTGCAGTGAGAATCACACGGCGCGGTCATTTACCGACACATGGGTGCCGTGTGCCTTCTGTGTGCGGGGCCCTCTCCTGGGAGGCAGAGACGGTGAATAAAGAGAACCCACAACCCCCCTTCCTCGGGGAGTCTACATCCTAGGAGGCCCTGAGCGTGTGAAAGCGCTGTGTCCCCCCCACTGGGCAGCCGTGCCCCGGGCACAGCGGGGCTCCTGCGTTGGACTTCCTACCTTTCTGCATGCAGACCGAGGAAATCAATGAGGGGGAGATGGCCCCGGAGAAACTAGATTTCCCACGATAGCTGGTTCGTCGGGATGTCCAGCTGTTCCGGGAAGCAGAGCTCTGCAGGAGGAAAGCCATGTGGATTCTGCAAAGGACCCGAGGTGCCCAGGCACCGTGCCAGGGCCCGGGTCCATGGAGCAGATTGATTTCATGTGGACTTTCAAATCATGGCCGATTTGAAGCTGTAAAGATTTAGGGTGGGAGGTCAGGGCCAGGTGAGAGAGGCTTGGGAAGAGCCGTTCATAGAGCTGGAAAAGAAGGGGAAACTCACATCAAGCATGCACCAGCTAAGAGGCTGTACATGTGCATGTGGTTGCGCTTACTCACACTGCACCTGATAAGCACGGCTAATGTCTTCTCAATGATTATTATGTGCCAAGCATTAGGCCTGGCTTTTCCCATACATTGTCGTGTGGCATCCTGTCAACCACCCGCAGTCATTTAACAAATATTTATTGGGCTTTTACTCTCTGGATCAGGCACTGCTACTCTCTCAATCTGAGCTGCGAGGAAAAGAGAGCTCAGACGAATTAGTTTGTCCAGGTTGACTTAACGAGTGAACTAGTTAGTCACAGAGGTAGGATGCAAACGCACGGAGAGTGCACCTGTACGTATATTTATTCACGGTGTTATGTAACACATTGTGACCCTGGCATATCTTGCCTCTCCGAAATGCTAGCTATTATATTTTATTAGCATCGTTTCTGTCCTTCTTTGACAGATGCCACAGTGGAAGTCATAATAAAAGTGCACAACTGGGAAGGCTGAGGTGGGGTCCTAAACTGGCTGCACAGAGTCCCTTAGACTCAGACTCCCCGGGGACCTTTGCCTTCCTCCGCTCCCCCACACTCCTATCCTGCTTCTCAGCCTCACAGGTGCAATTGCAGATGCCCGGCAGGATCTCTGCACTGACCCCACCTTCAGACAGCCCAGTGCTTCTGGTTCTCAACCCTGCTGTGGAAGAAGAGAAAGAAATGTCGGGGTGGTGACCCCACAGGCCGTCAGCCTGGCCTGGGTGCACTGTCCACCAAGCCAGGGACCCACAGGGCAGCGGGCACCCTGCGGCCTGAGCTCCCTCTGGATTATTCATGAAGGCACACCGAGCCTTCTGACAGTCACGGGCATTCCCAGATCAAATTTTTCTCTTCCCCTGCCAAAGACCCTATCCATATCCCTGGGGTCGGGCAGATTCCCCATCTAGCCTTTCTTACGTGGCCGAGGGGTGCTTGGTGGGCCTTGGAATTTACCAGCAGGTTAGGTTTCCTCCCGCTCTTTGTGCCGTGGGAGGGAGGGTGGTGCTGGGTGATCATCTGATGCTCTCCGGTACCTGGCAGGTGCTGGCTGTGCTTTTCCCACCCCTCCTGCTCCAGCCCCTCCCATCGCTCAGGCCCTGGGCCACCTCATCGCCCTCAAATGCCCGTGTGCTGCTCACTCCGCATGGCTCACAGTCACTCCCGCGCAGTAGCGAGCCCTAGGCAGACAGCACAGAGGCCTTCACCTGGTAAGAGGAGCCACTCGCGTAGTTAACCAGACTACTTCAGTTAGGGTCACCCCTAACTGTACTTCTATCTGGCTCTTTATCGTACGTTTTGACCAAAAGGCCACACATGTTCACTGCACACAATTTAATGAGTTCGGACACACACACACACCCATGAAGGTAGTAAACATGTGAATGTGCCATCGAGTCACATTTTATTTTTATTTGTTCAAGTTTTATTAGCCCATGTTTGCAGTGCATAATGATGACATTCATGGCAGGAAGCTGGCACAGATACACAACACATTTTAATTCTTTTTATATCCTCTTCCCCTCTCCCCCATGCCCCCCTACTTCCCTCCTTGAAAATCATCTCTGTTTCCTTTGGGATCACATGTTCTAGCCATGTGGTACTAGGAAAGAAACAAAGCCTCAGTTTCCTCAACTGCAAGACAAAGATGGGAAGAATCATACAACTCATGAGATTAATTCGGTGAATATATAGTTCTGAGCTTCTCCGTTGCCGTAGACACTGTTTCCTATGTTGTTTTGCGTCATTGCACCAGTCACAGCAAGCAAAACAAACACCCGCTTGGAGTGATTTCTGTGAAGATTTAACAGGCTGAGAGTTCAGTGTTGAGTGCCCATAATGAGAGCTGGCAAGTAGGAAGCCTCGGTGAGGGTCTGCATCTTTGTCCTTGGGAGTGGCCTTGTGAAGCCGGTGCCCACGTGGGTGACAGTGGCTTAGCTCAGTGCCCAAATTCAATACCCAGCAAGGGGCAGAGGCAGGATTGGAATCCAGGCAACCACCGTACCTGGTTGCATTTGGGATTTAGCTTGGAGCGGCTAGCACAACATCTGGCACATCAAAAATGTAAATACATTTTGTCAAAGCTACTACTTTCAGTCTCATTTTCTTTATGTCTCAAACTCCAGGAAGTACTCGTAACACTCTTAACCTATTGCTTATATGTTTTGCATCTTTGTGCCAATTATAAATTCTAGCAATACAAAAGCCCTGGGGTACTATTTATTTTTGTGCAAAATATTATTTCCTTTTTTTTTTTGGTACTGGGGATCGAACTCAGGACCTTGTGCTTGCAAGGGAGGCGGCGGAACCACTGAGCTAAATCCCGGCCCTATTATTTCCTTTTTAATCAAACTTTGGATAGGCCATGAAAATAAATGAGTGTCTTCTGCCGTATTTGTTGTGATGGGGGAGAAAATAGTCTCTTCCCCTGTAGAATCTGGAAGAAGACCTTGCCTTTCAAGACGACAGTGAGGCGTTGTGATACACAGGAAAGGCATGGGTTTGGAGTGGAATAAATCGAGGCTCCCATTTCCGGCCCTGCCACTTGACGCCCGTGTGCGTGGCAGTGGCCGCCCACCCGTGGGCCTGGCTTCCCCTGGGCTGCAAATGAGAATGCTGCTTCCCGTTGCCACTGGGTTCCCTCTCTAGCCTCAAGTGTGTGACCGGAGGTTTAAGTGCAGAGCCTCATAAAGCTTTGCCTTAACCCAATCTTCCTGGGACAAGTTGCTAAAGAAAGGCTCTCTGGCTAGAGGCAAAGAACATTCAGTGAAAAGAGCCCTGGATTCCATCACTAATGGAAAACCAATAATGAACACTGGGCTGTGTTCAGGGGCCCTGAAAATGATTGGCCACGGATTTTCTTGCAAAACACAGGGGCTTAACCTCACACATTGGCTAGTGGTGTCTGAAGTCATTTACAGGTACAGGGAGTGTCCAGTAGGGACCAGGACTCCACAGACCTTACCCAAGACCCCAGCAAACCCAGCTGAGTATTTCAGAATAAAAAGAAACAAAGGGCTGTTTTTCTGCAAGCCAAATTTAAGTTCAAGTTTATAATAGACCTATAAGACCTTACTTTCCTGCTTTGAGTCATGAGTAAATAAATGGATCTTTTCAAGGGGAAAGACAGAGTTATCTTAGAATTTTGGAGGGAGGAAGACACCTTAGGGATTATTTGGTCTTAGCCTTTCTATCTTATAGATGATAAAATTCAGCCTCAGTAAACCTCATCCAAAACAGAGAGCAACACCTCTTGCTGGAGGGTTAAATAAGATGCTTGTAAACCACTCGGCACAGAACCAGCCATGAAATTATTGCTCAGCCAGTGATAGCACCTATGTGTTTTAATTTCGGCTGAGTACTTTACACAGGCCTGAAACCACACAGGTCTTCTGGACATAGTCAAATTAGAAGCTGGTTGCAAGCCCAGACCAAATTATCATTCACTTGACAAATATTTATTGGATGTCTACTAAATTCCTTGTATTTTTATAAGTGGTGGGGCTGTCGTCATGAGAAAAGTAAGCAACTCAAAGCTCCTGCCCTTGTGAACTCTACAACCTCACAGGGAAAGGTAGATAATAAACGATACAAAGAAAAAACTATATCTAGTGTGTTAGATGGGAAAAGAAAAACAGAGAAGGGAAAAGAAGTTTTGGGGCATGAGGGAAATAGGATGGTCAGGAAATGCAGGCAGTGGAAAGGAAAACCGTGTGGGTGTCTGGGGAACATAAACATGCTGAGGTAGGACAGGGTCAGGCATGGAGGACAATTGTGGAGCCCACAAGGCTGAAGCGGGCGTGTGTGTGCGGTGAAGGTATGCACAGACGTCTGCAGGCTTTTCAGGCGGCACTAGAATTCCATTCACCTCTTCTTCCCAGAGGTCTAGGATGCCCTGGAAGGGTTTGAGCAGAAGTTCTGCTCCCAAAGGAGTCAGCATTGCTTCTGAAACAAAATGCTTGGGTTCTTGGTGCTGGCCAGTTATACATTAAAGAATAGGAGATGTGTCCTGCAAAACCTGAAATATTAAAACCTGACCTGACCTTTGCCAGGGTAAGTCATCTTAGGGAATTTGATCAGACCAGATAAGAAAAAGAAGGAAGGAAGGAAGGAAGGAAAAAGAGAAAGAAAGAAATAAAGAAAGAGAAAAAAAGAAAGAGGAAAGAGAGAAAGAAAGAGGGATGGAGGGAGGGAGGAAGTTCTCTTTTGCCAATGACACAAAGCTGGGTGACTTTATAAAGAACAGAGGTTTCCTTTGCTCTCGGTTCTGCAGGCCCTGGGTCAAGTTCTGGTGATGCTCTTCTTGGCAAAATGTCCTGGGATGGCACAGGGCAGCAGGGCGGGACAGGGGGTACTGGTGTGTCTATGTCTCCTCTGGTCTCTCTGCCTCTTCTTACAAATCCACCAGGACTGAACCATGGGGTGTCCACTCTAACGACCATATCTAATCCTAATCAGCTTCCAAGAGCCCCATCTCTAAATACCATAGTCAGATTAAGCCTCTACCTTCTTCATGTGTCAGAATGGCAATTAAATTTCAACATATGCAAACTTGCAGGATACATACAAATTATATCCCAGCCACAGCACGCACAGATGAAGTTGCTTATAGTCACTCTCTCCAGCACATCCTTTCCCCATGGTATCACTATCAAAACACTGTTTTGATGTGTACCTTTCCAGACCACTTCTATGCTCCTTCATTCCTAGAAAAAATACACACCTGTGGGGCACCACCTTATTGACTGTGCCCAGAGCAGGCTGCGAGCAGTGCAGGCTGTGAAGAGCTAACCTCACAGTTGGCTTGTTTTGAGAAGTGAGTCTGGCCGAAGCCTACATGCCGAGGTCAGTGTGACTCTTACTCAAATTCTGTTCTCAGAGTTAAAACCTTCTTTACCAAAAAAGACAAGGTTAGTTATTAACCACAACCTATATTTTGTCTGTTCTGTTCCTAATTCAAGAATGCTTTGTCTCTTCCTTTACAAGCCTTGGCTGGATCAGTAAGGTGTCCATAGCAACTACACATCCTCTCATGCAGCCCTTTACCTCAATCTAACGATGATGTCACCAATAAATATCAACTGCTCTGGGTGTTCAGGGCCTTTGCTTATTCAGCCTTGCTTGCACGAAGATTGGTCATCCTGGCTCCCCATTTCTGTCTCTAATTCTGTCTTTGAGTTTTTCTTTTAACCTTTTGTTGTAGCACTGAACAGGAGATAAGAACCCACCATGGGGATCTCTGATACATGCCCATTTCATAACTGTTGATTTCAGCAAGTCTTTGTCATGTCCCTATGACATGCTAAGCAGTATTCTAGGTGCTGGAGACATAACCCAAATACCAGCTTTTATGGGACTTCCATGCATAAAAAACACATCCCTGATGGAGTAAGCCTGCAGGTGGAAAACAAGAAGTTTGGAGCAGGGAGTGGTGTGGTCTGCCATGTTTACCCTGTCCATTGTGGTAGCCACTGGACATGTCTGGCCACCTGCAGTTGAAGTATGGCTAGTAGTAACTGAGATGTAATAAATGTAAACACACATTGGGTTTAGATGACTTAGTATGAAACAATGTAAACTATCTCAAGAAAAAATTTTCTACATTGAACACACATTGAAATGACAATATTTATGGATACATAGCAGCCTTTTTGAAATATTATTAAATTAATTTCATGTGTTTCTCCTGGCTTTTTATTAATGTGACTGCTACAGCATTTAAATTTGCACATGTGGCTTGTGTTAGGGTTCAGTTCTTGGACAGCACTATAATAGATGGCTTGGAAAGAGCGCTCTGGATGCTGGAGAGTGGGCTGCAGGAAGTGAGAGCAGACGTGAGGCTGGTGGCAGCCCACCCATGCCAGGTGAGACAGACATCTGGAGGAACTTCCCAGAAGTCCACTAATAGCTTGTTCTCCAATTCCTCTTGAACAAATTGGAGACAGAAAAGAAACAAAAGTGTAAAATTTTTCAACAGTACTGACTTGAATATGCTCAACTATGCAGTTTTGAATGTCTAAGATACATAAAAGACAATAGGTTCCATGTTTCTTCCCCGTCTTAATTTTCTTAATTGGTGGGTTAAGGACAAAGAAGTTCTAAGAACTTCTTCACATGTTTCATCCTTCAACAGTCAGAGCCCAGAAATGAGAGGCCTCCCCTCTCTCTCCATTTGGTTCCTTTCCTGTTTGCAAAAAATTTATCTCCCTGTTTCCTATTCTGTATCTTTCACTTTGCTCTTTAATTTATTTATACTTTGGGTTTTGCATATAAGAGAAACCATGCTATATTTAGGCTTGTGTGTCTGATTTATTTTGCTTAATATTTGGGTCTCAAGTTAAATCCATTTTCCTACAATGACTCCAGTTTATCCTTCTTTATGGCTGAGTAGTACTCCATTATATGTACATACCACACTTTCTTTATCCATTCATCTCTTGATGGGCATACAGGCCTCTTTCAAGATTTAGCTATTATGAGCTATGCTGCTATAAACATGGGCATGCACTGATCATTTTAACATGATGTCTTTAACTCTTTCGGGAAGCTAGCTAGAAGATGTCAAGACCATGCTCTGACCATGTATAATCTTGCCTGAGATGTTAACTTCAGAACTAAACTTGCCATGAAATTCAGTGCTTCTAGGCTTTTCTCCAAGACTCCCCAGACTGAACACAGCTGTTGGCCGATGACTGCCTTCTAGACAACTCAGTCTTCAGACCGCCTCACACCAGCACCCTCTGCCTGGTGCAATCAGACCTCCACTCTGTTCCTGAGCAAGGGGACCAGAGAAACTTTCTTCCCTCTGAGAGTTTCCTGAGACCTCAGAATTCTGGGGTGAGTTGTAGAAATCATCCAAAACAAGACCAAAGAGAGCCAAAGCAATGAATGTTCTTTTGACTCACTGGGGAAATGAATCGATCCCCTATCTCAGAGGAGAAGCACATGATGTTTTCCATCTTGCAGAGCAGTGGAAGAATAATGCTGTGGAAACAAGAGCCTATTGACTGGTGCCATTGTGGTGCATCCCGAAGCCGGGTGTGGTGATTTTACATTACCCCACCCAGCTACAAAAACCTATATGTGGAGTTCTGTTTACTGGCAAAAATGTTTTCAAACTCCCTCCTCCTTGACCCATAGAGCCGTTTTTGTCTAATAAATGACTAAATGTTGTTGTGTTTTCTCAATGCTTGAAGGGCAGTCAGAGGTCCTATGGCCTCCAGGCCATAGAATGCAGATGAAGAGCCAGTCACTGGGTTTGGGGTGGGATGCTTGGGTTGCATTATGCCCTGACTTAGACTGAAGTGTTAGGGAAAATTGCCTCCTACTGCCAAGAACCCAAAGGAGAGTGGGTTTTAGCAGGGACAGAGCATGGCTGTGGTCTTAGGGACTGTGCAACAGTAGCTCAAAGACCCTGCAGATACCCATCTTCCTTCCTCTTTCTGTTTTGCAACAGAAGTCAAGTGACCCTGCAGCTGCAGGCACCAAGGCCCTGGGCAGAGGGAGTGGGGTGTTCTCTCCTGTACCCCTCCAAAGAAGAAAAGTGTTCCCAGGCCCCAGTGCACCCCAGCAGAGCACCCTTCTCCTCTCACTGACAAGAACTAAGTCACATGGGAGTCTATGGCGAGAAGATGACTCTGGGGACAGAGTGGGGAGGGAGGCAGTCTGTCAGGAAGAGGGACGAGGAGAAATGAGCTCTGGGTAGACAACAACAGTCTTCCATAACCATCCATTTGTAGAACACAGTTGGTGTGATAACCAAGTACAGAAGATTGTCATCACAAACACTAAACAGATGTTTATGTAACTTCATGCTTGTGTCAACCTGAGTAAGAAATGTCCAATTAAATTAGATCAGCATAGTTCTGGGTGTGGCAAGGGATTAATGAGGAGGTTTACATGTCACCTGAGTAGAATAAAAGAAACAAAGAAGGAAGGCTCACTTCTGTTTCTTCCAAGGAGTTCCAGTCTTTACCTTCACCTTGGACGTCACCTCCTGGCTTCCAGCACAGACTCCTCAGCCTCCTGATACAGACTTGCAGAAGACACTACATGGAACTCCAAGCCTTTGACTGGATCCTTCAGATCTCCAGCACAGAGACAGACCCCTCTGCACTCTTCCACACCCGACTCTGTGGGCGGCCACTGTGGGCCAATCTCGTAAATTCTTATATAGTTATGTCTCTTGCATTAAGTCTGTTTCTCTAGTAAGCAGTAATACAATGCCGATAGGATCAAGATCTTTTATTGGACCTCTTATCCCATTTCTTTATATTTTTTTGGTTAAATTCTTTTATTGGTACATTTTAGGTATATAATATGTTCACATTTATCATTGGGTGCTTGTACCTGTCAATGATGTATCTTGGTTCTTATTTTTTCTCCATTCCCTGTGCTCCCTTCACCCCCTCCATCCTTCCCTATTTACAAAGACTTTGTTTCCATTTTTTCCTTTCCCTTCTTTCCTTTCCCCTTTCCCCTCCTACTTCCCCTACTCCTTTGGACCTTTGCTTCCTCTTTCAAATTCTTACCCCATTTCTTGCACCCTGGATCTCAAATTGGAAGTGTTTCTCATTGATACGATTATTTAGCACTGAACATGTGCCAGATGCAATGCAAACTGCATCCCATGGAATTTCTCCTGTAATTTTTTTCAAGGGCCCTATAATGTAAGTACTGTTATCTTCATTTTACAGTTAGGCAAACTGAAGCTACAAAATGTTAAATAACTTGCCCAAATTTGTACAGTTAATAAAGCAGAGGGGCCAGGACTACATTAGATTATTAAAATTCCAAAGGAATAATAATTCATTCAATACAAGAATCACATCTGTAAAGCTAAGTGCTGGGCACAGTAGTGAGCCAAAAACACACAGTTCTCACCTTTACGAATCTGCAACTTCGGGTGGGAGATGGAGAAAACAAGTAAGTGACACAATTCTGCAATTCCAGAAATACATTGGTAGGTACAATAAAGAAAACGGAATAAAAGCATGGAAGAGGATCTATGTCTATATCATGGTGATCAGAACAGGCCTTCCTGGAAGGTGATTTTAACCTGAGTCCTAAGCAGTGCATTAGAGCCAGGGAAAGGCCCTGAGATAGAAGGACATTGGCACAAAACCCGTGTGACCAGAGCAAACTGAAGAGGCTGAGAGGGGCACGGAAGATTCTGGAAAGGGAGGTGGAGGCCAGGTCACCGGACCTTGTAGGTCTGTTATGCTTTAGATTGACAGTGTCCCCAGAGGCCTCATGCACTCATAGTGGGGCTTTTAGAGGGTGCTGAAGCATAGTAGCCAGGGTCTGGCTGGAAGAGGTCACTGCAGGCGTGACCTAGAAGAGCATCTCTCCCTTCCTGCTTCCTCCCTTCACTCCCTGCTTCCTGTGCACCATGACGTGAGCAGTGTCCTCCATCCAGACCCTTTCCTTCCATCATGTTGTTCCTACCTCGGAGCCAGCTGACCATGGACTAAAAGTATTATCCAAAAAACCCTGTAATAAACCTTCCCTCCTTTAAGTTGCAGGTGTTGGGTAATTTGTCCCAACAACAAGCAAAGTGACTAAAACAAGGTCCCTTAAGAATACTGAATTTCTAAAACCACTGAAAAATTGCAACTCAAAAACAAAATGATAGCATTTATGTCTTAAAACTTGATCACTCAAACTACTGTTTGGAAAATGGATGAGTTAGACGATAAGCATAGAGGTGAAGGGATGAGTTGGGAGGCCACTGCAGATGCCAGGAAAGCAGTATGGTCCAGAGCCATGAAGACTGAGAGAGAAAACAGACACGAGAGACATCTACAGGCAGAAGTGATGGGAGGAGTTGGATGAGATCACACTGAATGACAACAGGGAGCAAGGAGGGGAAGATGACTCCCAGTTTCTGAATCCTACAGCTGGTCACTGGAGAAGGCGGATAAATGTAATGAGAAGGTCAAGGTTTAGTTTAAGATGCATTCGGTTTGGAAGATAAAGTGCCAGGAAGATTATCGTATCAGTGATTTGTAGCTGAGAGGTTTGCAGGAGATGTATGTTTGGGTACAGTTGGAATGTTGATGGTATTACCTAAGAAAATACTGAAGATAAGGAAAACAGAGAACCCAAACCACCTTATAGAACAGTGATATCAAAGGAGACTAGAGCCATCTGAGAGCTAGGGGAGAATGAAGAAGGATACAAAAACCACGTCAAATATACCAGTATTTCAGGAAGAAGAAAGGAGCCAGTTATATCACTTGTCACTGAGGGTCAAGTATGATAAAGCCTGGTTTATGTATTGAAAGGACCCATTCACTGGCCAATACTTTGAATTTAAAGTAACTCACACCAAGCCACATCATTATGAAATTGCATTGCATTCAAGCTTGAGATAAGATTCTAACATCTTCAGATCTGAGGAGAAAAGAGAATTGGATTCAGAACAGCACAAGGCTTCTCTAGAGAAGCAGTGAAAGCTAAAACACAAATGTCCAGTGCCTTCAAATTCCAAAGGAAGTGATTTTCATCACAAAGTTATATTTATCGTTAAGTAAAGGTAGAAGAAGAAAAATCTATTTAGACAGGCAAGAATTCAAAAGGTTGATCTCCCATCGGTCCGTTAGCAGGAAGTGACTGAAGGATGCCATCCCACAAAATGAAGATGCTATCCGAAAAAGAATCCAAGAAGGGGACGAAAAAAGGGGAGAAGTGAAGGAAATTTAAGGTGGCTATAAGAAGAGTTCCAGGACAGCTCAGTAGCACCTTAGAGGAATTCACTTTCAACAGCAGAGGTAGGACTGAGGGCTCCAGGAGCAAGCAATGCCTTGTGGGGAAAGTAATGCAACCAGCGAACTGCCTGATGGACTTAACAAGCTGAGTGAAGTTTCAGAAAGAAAGAGAATTTAAGAACGAATGAAAAACAGGTATCCAAAAAATACGCAATGACAAAACAATCATCCATTCAAATGTTGAAACGGGATAAAAGCATGACTATAATACAAATATAAAATGAACAGCTGTCAAAGACTGTGTTTAATTCATATCTTTTGGAGAGGACCGAAAATGGTACAATTAGTACCAAAAGTGAAGTCAAAGACCAGAAGTATACAGAGAGAATAAAGTATTCCGAAATCACTTTAAATAGAAGGAAAATCATCTACTCACGGGGCAATAATCCGGTGCGTTCCCGTCAGGATTCTATTTCTAGAGACAAATTACCACCGTCTTCACAACTTAACATGCATTGACCAGCTCATAGGTCCGTGGGTCAGATGTCTGGGTGGCCCCAGCCAAGTCCTCTGCTTACATCTCCTAAGGCTAAAAGATCAAGGCGTCAGCAGGGATGGGCTCTCCCGGACCTCTGCTTCTAAGTTTTCGCAGGTTGCTGGCTGAGTTTGACTCCATGAGACTGCAGGACTAAGGATAAAAATTCTCTTGGGGGCTGTGAAATAGGATTAGTCACCTTCTAGAAACTGATCTCCGGTCCTCCCACAGGGTGCCCTCATCTTCAAAGCCAGCAACATCAGGTCAAATCCTCCTGGTGCTTCGAATCTCTCTGATTTCTTCTTCTGTCACCAGCTGGAGAAAACCCTTTACTTTAAAGAAACACATGTCCCAGGCTTATGGGATTAGATCCCTGGGTTCCTCTCCCTCCAGCCCTGTAATACACCACAATCACAGAACCATGTCCCATTGCCTTCACAAGTTCTGCACACACCTGAGGGTACCAGATTGTCCTAGGATGTGGTCACTGGAAGGTCATTAGAATTCTGTCTATCACAGCATTCTACCATACACAATCCATTTGCCTTTTTATGGAAAAACAGTAGCTTGCATTATTAGTTTTCTACAACATACATGCAAAGACTCCTGCAGTAAGCCTCTAGTCCCCACCTGCCCAGTCTTCGAAGCAGGCCTGAGAAAAAATTCACTAAGAGGCTGAACTAGGAGAGAAAGTGAGATGCCAGGATGACCAGTGCTGGTGCAACCCACAAGGCACTGGCCAGGCCCAGGCACTGAGTTTTATTGACAATCAACTGGGTTAAATGTGAGCTATGTCCAGTTTCTATGGAAACTAATGGAAACAAGGCTCATAAAGGACAAGACAAAGCATTCTTGAATTAGGAACAGAATAGACAAAATATATGGTTGCAATTAGAGCATTGTCCTTCTAGTCAGAAGGTTTTAATTTAGGAATTTTAATTTAGGAATTTGAGTTCGAGTTACTCTGACCTTGGCACGTAGGCTTCAGCCGAACTCGCTTCTCAAAGCAAGCCAGTTGTGGGGTTAACTCTTCCCAGCCTGCTTTAGACATAATCTATTTTATGCTTCTCTGCATAATCAATTTGCCTTTTTATGGAAAACAATAACTTCCATTATTAGTCTTCTACAACATACAGAATTGTCGAATAGGTCAAGGACCAAGAAAATCAAAGATTCGGATGAGTGAACTAGACCACAGACCTTGTTTTGCCTCTTTGGAAGTTTTTCAGGGTTTTTTTCTGATACCCACTACACCAGACAAGAAATGTAATCACAACAGGCCACATGGCTGGCTTTTGATTAACACTTAGGTAACCACTGAATGCAGCTGTACTTCTGTAGCCAAGTCTCACGGTGCGGCTGTGGGTGGGGGATGAGGATAAGGGTGAAGAATGGAGGAAGGATGCCTACCAAGGTGGAGGGGCAGGGGTAGGGCAAAAGTCAAAATCTACCACTTTTATAGGAGCAAGTCAGTGAGTGCCACCCAAACATGAAAAACGAATAAAGAAATATGATTAAGAAATAGGATTTTAAGTGCAGAAGAAATAAGTTCGATAGTCCAAATTATTTGGAGGATGATGAAGGAGGATTCCAAGTTTGAGGTTAACCTTCTTGCAAGAAGGAAAGGGGGGGAGGGGGGGAGGGGAAGCTAGGGATCTAGCTGAGTAATAAAGTGCTTGCCTGGTTTGTGTGAGACCGTGGGCTCTATTCCCAGGACCACAAAAGAAAGAAAGACAGAAAAAGAGAGAGGAAAGAAAAAGAGAGAGAGAGGGGAGAGAGAGAGGGAGAGAGAGAGGGAGAGAGGAGAGAGAGGAGAGAGAGGGAGGGAGGGAGAGAGAGGAGAACTCTAACACTTGCTTCTGGAAGTGGGAATGCGGGGGGAGTGGTAGCTCAGAATGGAGACCCTAATATTTCCCATGTAGAAAATGCATAAGTAAGCCTGGTGTTGAAAAGAGGGAAGGTCTAGAACAGGACTTTCCCCATCACACACTTCACTCAGACCTGAGGTTTCCATGTCACCCAGTTGAAGGGACCTTTGTCATCATAGCTGGGAAACCCCAAGCTACAAGTAGAATCAGCAGTGCTTAGGCACACAGCCACTAGTGTTGTCCTCCTTCTAGACCAGCCTGATGCCTTCGTCCCTTTGCATTGTCAGTGGCCCAGGACATGACTTAGGAAAGACAGAAGAGGAGGAGCTGGTGGCAGAAGAAATTTGTATTTATCACATGGTCATCTACAGGCATTGTAGGATGGCATCTCACGGTAAGCAGTCCTGTGAGGGAGAGAGCCCTGCAGCCACTCTATAGAGGAGGAAGCTACCTTCTCTATAAAAGTGAATCGTTAATACTATAGACAAGGATATTATCTCATATTTTTAAGTGCTTCTTAAGTGTCAGATACTATGAACTTGATCGACAAAGAGTGACTGCTTATATTTTTAAATTTTTTTACAGTAAAAGTCATAGTGTTATTAATCTCCCTTAAAACACTTCTCCTCACTCTGAGCACACTTATTCCGTCAGTCTTGCCACTTTCTGAGCAGCTCTGCAGTCACATTTCCTCAGTGTCTGTAGTTGTACTGCTGTGGCTGCCCAGATGTCCTGAACGGATTCAAAACCTTTGTCTTCCATGGTCATTTTGACATTGGGAAAGAGCTAGAAGTCACATAGTTTCAGATCCAGTGAATAAGGTGAACAGGATACCACGTAATGTTTTCATGAGCTTCCGTTTCCATTGGATGGCACTCGGCACATATTCCCTATCACACCTCCTAAGGACCTTCACGAAAGAGGACTTCCAGAACTGCTGCAGAAAGTGGCAGGGGCAATGGGATAAATGTGTTTGAATTGAAGGGGGAGGGTGTTTTGAGGGGGATTCATGACAAATGCCTTTTACTTCAATAAATTTAAACAAACCATTTATTTTTCTATCAGCCCTTGTAAAAAACTAAGGTTTCAGGGCCAGGGATTTGGCTCAGTGGTTTCACCACCTGCTGCGCAAGCGCAAAGACCTGAGTTCGATCCCTGGTACAAAAAACAAAACAAAACAAAAAAACAACTAAGGTTTCAAGCATTATCTCAGATCATCTCCATAAGAACTTGGAAGCTGGATATAATGGTGATTTTAGTTCGCATTTTACAGAAGGAAGACTGGCATTTAGAAATGTTACATAGCTTCAGTTGGGGCACCTCTCTGGGTTCATGAGATCCAGATGGCTCTGTCCTTTCTTTTCCTATCAGACACAGAGCCAGGCTACTTTCTGCTATGCCACGGAGCCTTCCTTAAGGGGAGAAGAACTACCAAATCCCCTCATTCTTCCTCAACCCCATTTGCTGCTGTGTGTTTTGGCCAAAGGACTATTTGTTAATCCAACTTCTTTCCGCAGAATAACCCAGGATTTACAGAGGACTGAGTATAATGCCTGTAAAAGACACTTATTGTTTTTCTCTTCCTGGAATCCCCACCTCTTTCTCCCATCGTTAACATCCTGATTTCCAAGAGAGCCTCAGAGAGAGGTACCTGACCTAGGCTGTCCTGTCAAATAACCACCCTTCTGACCCCAGGGTGGATTCAGGGGTGGTGCTTCCTGCTTGCCAGGCCCATGGGAGTGTGGCCGCTGGGGACTCAGAGAGAAAGAGAGAGATTGTTTAAAAAAGTAAAAAGCTGTGAATTGACTCTTTGGTAACTCTCCGAAGTAATCCCTAGTAACCGAAATTCTTTGAATTTTTCTGGCAGTCTTTCCTGAAGAGCTTGAGAGTCACCGACAGAACCCATTCATCTTCCAAAACCACTAAAGACTTCTGAGTGTTGCTTGATTCTTCTTTCAAGAACAATAAACCACACAGACAGTTGCTTTTTCTCCTAGGTTCTACAACAGAGAAACTTCTTGCGGTGTCTCCAATGTTGCACAGCTTCCCATGCTTTCAAATGGCCAGGTTGAGAGCCTATAAATTATATCTTACAGATCTTAATTTGCAATATTTATTTCGAATTTTTCCCTCTCTATGACTTAATGTTTTATTTCGTCATTTTCCCAGTTTTCGTTTCCATATAACTCTGTCTGCTTGATGCATGCCAAAAATGTGTTTTTTAAAAGCTTCTCTTAGCAGTTAGAAAATCATAACACCTATTGGACATCTGTCTTTGTAGACTAAGAAGGCAATGGATGTTCATCAGAAGCTTCCAGCTTCATCCTCGTTGGAAAATTTGGACTATAATAATCAAAAATCCAAGAGTGATGAGTGTAGACAGGCAATAAAAAGACCCAGGACCAAAGTGTTGGCAAGAGAGTGAAACCCACACACTAAAGAACAGTTCCTAATGATGAGTTCCAAAAATAATACAATGGATCAAATGCTTTACACCACAGTTTTCTTTACCCCTCCAGGGAAATTACAAAAATTACTTAAAAACATGGTAAATCCAAGTTGGTTATCCATCACTTTCGTGAATGTTGCTCTCACTGCTTCTAATCTCATACAGATGTGGCAAGATTATCAAAGACCGGTTCAATACACTTACACCTTACTTAAAAAGAAAATACCATTTTGAAATTTTTTTGAGTTTCTGCCACCTACTGGCAACTTGATATGACAGAATTGAGCACAGGGTAGCCGCACTTCCTGTTGGAGGTTGGTTAGCATCTTTGTTCCTAGGAAGGAAAGGATGTCCTGCTCAGGATGCAGTTTCCTGTATTCAGCACAGGTAGCTGCTTGAGAACACCAGGCACTGAGTTACTTGAGAGCTCATTTCCAGGCCCCAGAGCAGCCCTAACCCCCCGCCCCCGGTGGGTGGTAGACCTGATTACAAAGTCAACTTGGCATTTCGGGATTCCCTGCCCTCAAGGTATGAACCATTTGGCTGCAGTGTGGTTGACTGGTTTACACATGGGTAGCTTAACTGTCAGCGGGAAGGCTAGTGTGTCTCTAGGTGTAATTCTAGAAGGCAGACAGTGTGTTTGTGGGCTGTGCAAGAATCTGAGTACTGACTCCCATGGCATCTGGAAGGCATTCTGGAAAGTTCTTAGGGGGGAAAACGTGTAACAGGATTGCTACCTGCTGCCAACAGCTAGGAGAGCAGGGGACGATCTCCTGATCTGAATTATCATCTAGTTTCTGATGCTAATTTTGACAGCCTGAACCATAACAAAGGTTCCTGGATCATCTCCTCAAATCCATCCTTTAACAAAATAACCTACACATAGCGCCACCTTTGTCTCAAACTTACAAGTCTCTTGGTACTGTTTTGGCATTTCTGCGCATGCCAATCTTCACTTCAAAGAGTTCGTTTCATTCCAAGGGGCCACAAGAGAGGGATCAAAGACTGGCTCCATTCTGCGAAGCCCAGGCGAGGGTTTATTACATGGAGTCAGTCTCCCTTTGAAGATTGCTATCTGTGGGTGTGAAACCCGAGTCCCAGGAAAGGCAGATGAGGAAAGCTTTGGGGCAGCCACCAGGCAGGAGAGTGTCATTTATACCAGGCCCAGAAAGCTGTGTAGGCCTGCTGGAGGAGATCAAAACAGTGAAGGTGCTTTGGACATATGGCAAAGTAGAGCGGCCATCTGGAAAAGTGGATAGTATAACTAGGCAGGCGACAATCAAAAGGAAGTTGAAGTTACAAGAAAGGAAGGAAGGAAGGAAGAAAGAAAGAGAAACAGAGGGAAAGAAACAAAGAAAGAAACTAAAATCAAGGAATTGAGTGATATAGCAGTGAGCATGTTTGAAAAATAAAGGCTGTTACCCAGTTCCAAGGCCCAGACCCATTAAATTTCTTTCAGTTCTGCAAATGTGGCATGCCCTGTCTAGTTCCTATGATGGCCTGCACGCCCTTCTCTCTGATGGAATGCTGTTCTCTCTCTGGAATCCCTGCATTTTCTTTTCACTAAGCCTACTCCTCCTTATTGTTCAGATCTTAGCTTAAGTCTTTCTCCTCGGCCAAGGCCGGGGAAGTTTCTTCTAGACCTAACGGGGTGACTCCAGCTCTTACAGGGGAGTAGTTCTTTGTCACAGGACTTCTGACCTCCTCTTTCTGTTTAATATCTTTCTTTCCCGAGTGCCCTCTGCTCAGTCACGGTGGAAGTCATGGAGTCTGTCCTGCTCCTGTCACCACTTAGGGCCTGCATGCTCAGCACGGTGCCGGTAACCCTGTGGGCTAGTGACTCTCACTTCTGGGCAGAATGAATAAAGGCAGCCAAGGGCACCAACCAAGCTACTTTTGGTGAAAGGCCACCCGCTCGTTTGCCTTTTGTGCTTCAGCTTCCTTTCCTTTGAGTAAGGGAGACGAGGGCAGATCTCACTTTGGTGGCTCACATTTTGTAACTGTGTAGAAAACAAGGCAGAGACACTGGCCATTATAACAAGTCACTACTGAGCCTTCTGTTCAGCTTGAGCATTCTTTCAAATAAGGCAAACTTTTTTGCCTTCTTTGCCTGTGCTTGAAAACGTGTGACCTGGAATCCCATCATCATATTAATCGGGTTAGATAAAAGTAGTCCCAGGCATCTTCTCCAGAGCATGACCTTGTTTTCAAGTGGAATCTCTCTTTAGAAACCCAACAGAGTAAACAGATGGTGATTTTGCTAGTATAATTCTGAATTAAAAATTTAGATCAGATTGTTTACTGGTTATAAAGTCAATGAGAGGAAGGTAGCGTGAAGCTTTGGTGTTTTGTTATGTGTTAATGTTGATTTGAGATACTTTGGGTATCCTTTTATAAACTGCAGTTTAAAAAGAGTTCAGAATACATTTTAAAATTAAATATGTATGTAGAATATACAAAGGACTCAAAAAACTACATTCCCCAAAATAAAAGACCCAATCAAAAAATAGGCAAGTGAAACAAATACACACTTCACAGAAAAAGCACAAATGGCCAATAAATACATGAGAAAATGTGCAGCATTGCAGGTTGCTAGAGGAATGTAAATTAAAACAACACTCAGATTCCATCTTACCTCACAAAAAATGGCTATGATCAAGAAAGCAAATAAAAATAAATGCTGGCAAGGTTTCAGTGGAAAAAGGAACACTTTTACACCATTGGTAAGAATAAAAATGTTCCACCTCTATAGAAATCAGTATGGAGGTCTCTCAAAAACCTAAAACAAAAAATTCCACTTGATCCAGCTGTTCCCCTTCTAGGTATCTTCCCAAAAGAGTTAAAGATATAATTTTAAAATGATATATGCACACCCATGTTTATAGCACCATAGGTCGTAAGAGCTAAATCTTGGAAGTGGCCTGTATGTCCATTAACAGATGAGTGGATAAACAAAATGTGGTGTTTACACACAGTGGAGCACCACTCTGCCATAAAGAAAGACAAATGTGAGCCATCTGTAGGGAAATGGATACACCTTGAGACCATAATGTTAAGTGAAATAAATCAGATGCACACGCTTA
Organism: Heterocephalus glaber; assembly: GCF_053883595.1. Lineage (NCBI taxonomy): Eukaryota > Metazoa > Chordata > Mammalia > Rodentia > Bathyergidae > Heterocephalus > Heterocephalus glaber. The sequence continues at coordinate 4,879,007 of NW_028258293.1, forward strand.
AACATCACATGATTTTTCTCGTATGAGAAACTCAAAATATAAACAAAGATCAAAATAAAAGATAGACAACAGGAAGTAGGGAGATGGATCTTCCTCAAATGGGAAGAGGACCAAGAGAAGGGGCAGTGATGAAAAGAAGAGTGAAGATGTGTTATGTGCATGCACCAACTCCATGCAAGGATGCAAACATTACGCACTACAGACATGTACATGTATCAAATTTGGGAAGCCTCTGTGTGCCTCTGCAGTACACATTTAAAGATCCCCACACACAAAACTAATTCTTTTTCCCATATCAACTCTTCTGCTCTCCAGAACAATGGGGCCGGGCAGAGTCTAGTATCTTGATTTTACAGATAAGGACATGGAGAAGCAGAATGTTTAAGAACATTACTACCTTAGAGCACGTAAGTGGTATATCCGAATTCAAATGCAGAAGTCTAGCTCTGTTCTTTCATTCTTCTAACATGTATTTACTAAGTGTCTACTTTGTGCCAGGTTGTTTTAGGCTCTAACCACACAGCAATGACACAAACAGGAAAAAAAATCCCGCCCCTATGGTTTCCTGTTTGGTGATCTCCACTCTTACCTATGCTATGGTTTAGATCTAGATGTCTCCGCAAACGCTCACGTGCTCAGAGGTCGGGCTTTGCGAGGAGAACGGATCGTGGAGGTGCAACACTCATCAGCGGATCCATCCACCAGTGGGTTCAGCCCATGTGGCTCTCAGGCCTGGTTGAGGGTGTCGTGGGGGCATGGCCTGGAAGGGTGCGCCCCCCTCCCGCTCTCTCCTCCCTTCTCTCGCTGCTTCCTGGCCTCCATAATGGGAGCCGCTCTCCTGCGCCGGATCCTTCCAATCTGCTGATTCTACTTTGCTTTTACAGATTTTTTTTTTTGGTACTGAGGATCGAACTTGGGACCTTGAGCCTGCAAGGCAGGCGGCTGAACCACTGAGCTAAATCCCCAGCCCTCCAACTGTGTGTTTTTTCTACTTTTACAGATTTTGTTTACACTGATTCTACTTTGGAGCCAGCTGACCATGAGCTAAGTCTCCTAAAACCCGCGAGCCCACACCCGCCTCTCCCCTCTAGGTTGGGGTGTGGTGTCCCACCAACGGGCAGGTGACCAGGACACTGCTGCCTTCTCCAGCCGACTGGCTGGGGCTGTGGAAGAGGAGAGCGGGTGACGTGCGAGCCCGAGCAAAGGAGAAACAGTGCGGCTGAGACCAGAGAGGTAGCAGAGGGTGCAGAGAAGGTGGTGGAGGGAAGCACAGTGCCCTGGGCTCAGTACCGCACTCACCCTCCTCACTCCACTCCTCCTGCGCTAGACCAAGCAACACGTGAAAGGATTCCTGAAGGGCACTGGTGGTGAGATTTGCATTTGCAGTTGAACCCTAACCTGGCTTCACTTCTCCTCCTGCGTATCTGCTGTCTGCCGTGTACGTTCCTTCCTCTCACCTCCTCTTTCCTGCCTGCTTCACTCTGGTGTCCGGCTAAACCCCATTTCTCCAGCTCTTGGTCCTCTTGCTTCCTTCCCTGACATATGATTCCTCCTCACGGGCCCTCTCCATGTGCCTTCCCCTCGCTCCCCACTGCGTTCTCAGGGTGGATGCAGCTTCACTCACTCAGGTCACATTTACCGAGTGGCTGCCATGAGCCAGGCACTGGAGCAAGTGCTGGGTCCCTGAGGGAGGCCGAGCAATGATCCCCCAAAGGCACCCACACCCTCACCCCTGGAATCTATAAATATTGTCTCACAGAGCAGAAAGAAGACGGTGGTGTTGACAAATTAGGAAAAGATCTTGCGATGATGGGGAGATGATCCTGGATTATCCAGCCTAGCCTGAAATGCGATCCCCTGTACTCAGTGAGGTCAGAGGAGAGGATAAGGGGACCGCAGCAAAGAGCTGTGCGGATCCCGGCCTTGCAGACCGAAAGGGAAAGGCCCACAAGCCAAGGGTGCCAGGGTGCCAGACGCTGAGAGGAGGCGCAGAGTCCCTCAGAGCCCCAGGCGAGGACAGCTGTGGCTCCAGCCACCTTGACTCTGACAGACGTGAGGGCTGGGAGAAGACAGGCGTCTGCTGGTTAAGCCACAGCGCGGTGGTGATGGCGACAGCAGAACTGGGCAGCCGCACCGTTCCCAGACACTTCCTGCCTGCCCTGTGGGCTCTCCTGCTCCCTGTACCAAGCTGCAGATCACCTGCACGTTTCCCTGTCCTCCATGCGACTCACTGGAAACTCCCTGAAGGCAGAGGCTGCACTTTATCCATCTTCACGGGTCCCCAGCACTTTATTCTGGAAAACACAGGTGCTTAGTAAATTCTCACTGAATGCATGAAGAAGCCATAACGGAAGTCATCGGAAACCATGACTTTAATGTGCATATACATGAAAGTGTTTTATTTCCCATCAGACTGTGAGAAACTGTTCCCTGTGTCCCCTGAGGTCCAAAGACAATGTGGTGTGCTGCTCTCGGCTGAGGGACAGCACACGCGTGGCCTCCCCACGACTAGTCATGGACCCGTACCCAGTGAGGCAGGCGCCCTGTGCTGCTGTCTGTCGCATGTGCTAACCAGGGCATAGCGACCTTGCCCAGACACTTTGCCGTCCCAGACACAGTTCTGCCCACCCATGAGGCGTCTTCTGTCCAGACAGGACAGAGCATGCTCCTGCCTTCAGAATCCTACGTCCAGGGTCGCATCTGTAACTCACCCTGGAGGTGGTGTCGGCTCTCAGTCTGGGCGCCTGCTGGGAAGGCTGACGGGTGGGCGACTTTCTCTGATCCGATGTGTCCGGCACCTGACTGTTTTCTAGGCAGACAGCCCCTGCCCTTCCTGGGAGAGTTGAAAGGACCCTACGGCCTAGATCAGTCCAGGCCAGCGGTGTGGGAGGGGACACAGCCAAGGCCCAGGGGCGATGGTCCAGGGTGTGGAGGAGGAGGAGTCAGCTGAAAGCAGAGGCAGGAACCCCCCCCCCAGCTCTGGAATGAAGCCTGGAGTGCAGTGTGGATGGGAGGGAGGGCGCTGCCCACTTGTGCCAGGAGGGGAAGTGCGTGACTCAGTGGCCGTCCGCCTTCAGCTCTGGTCACAAAGGAGGTCTAGCTGTCTGGCTGAGTTTTCAGTGAGCTTGGTAAAAATTGAGCATTTCGGTCACTGCCTGTCCCCTGAGCAGAGCTCCGGAAGCAGGATCAATAGGGAAACATCGTCAGCAGCTAAAGGATGCTATAAATCTTTTCAGCCCTGAACAGCCTCGTTTGAAAGCTGACTGGCTGAGGCTGAGAAGCTTGGGGTTCCATTGTAATGAGCCCTCTGCCTGCTGGAAGCCGCTGGTGTGGGCGGGCTGTTGTTGCCCATACCCTGGGGGGTGGGAGCCAGGGCCTTGCAGGAGAGGTAGAGGTGCCCGCCCCCAAGCAGGTGTCTGCACAGGCAGGGTGCTAGGTTCCACCCCGAGGTGAATGCCGCCTACCTGCAGCGGACAAGCCCGGAGCCGCAGAGCGGGAGTGAACCATGGTGGAGTCTCGTCAGCCTCACAAGCTGGGAAATCGCAGTCCAGCTCCTCCACAGCTCTGAGCTTTGCTCCTCAGCCCTAAAGTGACCACAATCCTCCTGTCAGACCCACAGCCCTGAAAAAGCGCTAAGAGATCAAGGAGTGTGGCCAAGAACCCAAAACCAAGCTGCAGAATGGGAAGCACCAGCCTGCCCAGAAGCTGAGCTGGGTGCTGGCTGATGCACTGGTGGGGGGATCAGACCACCGCTGGCCGGGGTAGGCTCCTAGGGGAGCCGCGCACCGCTAGGCCCCGGTGGTGTGGAGAGGGCCGAGGACCCCCGGTGCTGTTTAGGTTCTGTGAGAGCAGGACTGCAGTCCAGCACCTAGAGGAGCTAAGTTGCAGCCATTGCATGACAGTGTCTTAACGAAGACCCTAGGTGCTTCATAACTGTGATTCCTAAAAGCAATGATGAAAACAGCACCGATCAGAAGTGGTGGGTGTCTGCAGGTGGCTCAGTCCTGCCCTGCAGGGTGGTACTCCACGACCACTGTCCTCTCCTCCTGCCATGGCTGTCGCGCTTGCTAATTATTGCCAGTCCTCTCAGATGCATCAGGGTTAGCTCATGCTTTAATTCGCATTTCTGACCAGTAATACATCTGAGGGAGATGTCAGATGCTTGCTGGTCTTTGGGATTTTCTCTCTGGGATGCTGCCTGTTTGCATCCTGGGCCCGGTTCTGCTTCTGGGACATAGTTTGAGCAGGGTCTTGTGATCCTGGGGCTGGGTCACAGGCTCAGCGAGTGTGAGTCGGGGGAGACCCTTCCCGAGCAGAGCTGACCGCAGGAGCTGGATTTGCGTCCTGAGCTCCTCGGTAGCAGTTCCAGGTGAAAGTCAGAGGCACAGAAGCAGCCCATAAGCAACCCTAAAAAACCCAGAGACGGATGCTAACATAAAATTGGGTCCAGAAAACAATCCCACTCATAAAACCCTACATGCAAAAGGCCAGTACGTGTGTGTGAGTGTGGGCATTTTGCTTTGGCTTTTTGTAGTACTGGCTTGAATCCAAGGCCTTCTTCATACTAAGCTACATCCCCAGGCCTTTAAAAAAAAAGTTTTTTAAATTTTGAGACAGGACCTTCCTACGTCGCCCAGCGTCCCGCCTCAGCCTCCTAGTGTGAGAATCACAGGTGTGCACCGCCTGCAGCAGCCGTTAACCACGGTAGAATGAGGCTGGAGGTGAGTGCGGTGGCTGGAAATGGGGGTGAGGGTCTGGCTTGAGGCTCCCAGAGAAGAGAGAAGGAAGTGAAATAGGAGAATGGGCTTTGGCTGTGTATAATGATGATGCGTCCTTCGAGCAGCCGAGATCCCATATTAACAAAAACACCGAGGCATCCTCAGAAACGTGATGATGTCATGGGATGCTTTGTGCTTCCATGGTTCTTTAACCCTTCAGGGCATTGCCCGGCTGTTATTTGATAGTGGGGTCAGGCGGGCGTCGTGGGGAGACAACATTCGTCCACCTATCCCAGAGGAGGAAGTGCTGGCACCATAGACCTCTGCTCAGAACTTCACTTTGGTCGCTCAGTGGATCGGTCCTTGCTGACCCTGGGCTCCCTGAAGGCTGGGACACCTGAAGGGAGCCCTTGATTTATCTTTCCGCAGACCCCTTCCAGCAGGGCAGAACCATGTGCTGCGGGAGCCCACTTACCTCCTGCATTCCGGCTATTAGTGCCTTTCACACCCTGACCCCGGCCCCCTGTAATTGCATCCAGGACTAAAGCATCCTTTACAATAAGCACTTCTTTGTAGTAGACAGATTTCCTGGACCCATAAAACAGCTTTTAGAAAGGGCGAGCTGTATTTAAGGAAGACATTAATATAGTGCCACAAAATGAGGTTTGCTGACATATGACTCTCTGAATAATTTACTTTAAATAAATTAACACTAGAATTTACATTTATCTTTGAAAGTCCAATTTACTGGCGGCACTGAGGCTGCGCTCCCTGGAGAAAGGGAATAATGAAGAACACTGGCCCTCACTGGACCCTCTGCTTTTCCGGAGCAGCCTCCCTCTCTCTGCGGATGGGCACTGTGAGCATCACTGAAGGAGTCACTCTCTCCCGGCTGCCCTTTCAGTTGCCACCAAGGTGAGCTGCAGGGGCAGGATGGCGACAGGGCCAGGGAGAGCAAGCAGAAAGGAAATAGTCAGACCCCAAAGTTAAGACTCAGCATCCTAAGCTGGGCTTGGTGGGGGTGCCTATAATCCCAGCACGTGGGAGGCTGAAGCAAGAGGATCACCGGAAGTTTGAGGCCAGCTTGAACAACAGAGTGGGTTCAAGAGCAGCCTAAACTACATAGTGAGACTCTGTCTCAAAAAAAGAATCATCATTATAATACAAGAGCCGGAAGTTACTGCTACAATAATTACATATATTGTCTCCCTTAACCACTGTAAAAACTGTAAAATATGATCTTGCATTAACCCCTTTAGAAGTAACCTGGTCCTGATCACATAGCCAGTAAGTGATATTCAAATAGGGACTCTTATGCCACACCTAGACTTTTCAATCATTGTCCAATAGTCAGTCATCCTATTACCAATAATTTAAATAACTGTAAGGGGCATATGATCACTATAAAAACTGGAAGAGACAAAACTACAGAGAAGCAAAACAAATCATTGGTCCTCTTGGCAACCAAGGGTTAATTAATACCTGGGGCACTCGGGATTCATGCTTTTGACGAATCCTCTTCTCCTATTTATGCGTTTCCTGTGCTTCTGGGAAGGCTGGGGTGGGGGGCACCTGGAGCAGAGCAGAGGTGAAGGGGGCCTTCCGCCCAGCAAGCAGAGCTGCTGCAGGTGAGCAGAGCTGGGACACAGGGGCCCCAGGCTCGGGGTCCCACCCCATCACAGTGTCTCCTCCTCGTCCCCCAGGGGCCCAGGGCTGCTGGCCAGGGAAGGCCCAGGGTGATCGAGCCCTGATCCCTGGCCTAGAGGAGGCCCGTGTCAGGCACACCCACCCTCAGCGGCCTGTGTCCCCAGGCGGAAGCCTGGCCACAGCTGCAGGCTACGCCCAGGATAGTTTTGTGCAACCGTACATGCTCAGACACAGCAGCAGGCCCGAGGCCGGAGGCTGGGCCTCTGCTTCAGCACTGGCCTGAGCCATGGCTTTTGCGCAGCAGCAGACTGAGTCACGGTGCGCTGCCTGGCCTCCTAAATATTACTTCTTCCACTCTGAAACTAGGCAGGAGCGTGCAGCCACCTCAGCTGTGGCCACCGGGATCTGTGGGTTTCTGGGCAGCTCTGTCCCCTCCAGGCCAGGGCACGAGGGGCAGCCCCACCTCCCCATGTTGTTCGGGTTAAATTAGCATGACAAGGCCTGCACACCATGAGGTGTGCAGGCAGTGAGAACACTCGGCAAAGGGAGAGCTTCGTGGTTCCTGCTGCAATGGGAGAGATATGGTACTCACGATAGGACGGTGAGGATTCGTGGACAGAAAACACTTTACTTCTTCACAGTTTAAGAATGTGCAGATTTAAAAGGCTGGGGGGAATATTTGCAACATACGTAATAAACCAGAAGCATCCACTATGTGCTCCTGGAAAGAGGCAGTCAGTTTGAAAAAAACAGGTAAAATCACAACCAAGCAGCTCCAGAAGAGGAAATGAGTGACCAGCCAGCATGCAACAAAGATGTAATCCCATTAAGTCATTTGAAAGATGCAGACTAAAGCAGTGGTGGAAGGCCGGGATGTAGCTCAGCGGCACCACACCTGCCTCTCAAGCGCTAGGTCCAGAGTTTGATCCCCAGTACCAAAAACCAGGGAGTGGACATTTTCCAGCCCTCATGAAGGCGGTGTATTAGAAAGCTTGGAAATATCAAGATTAGCTATATTGTGAGAAAATAATAATCCACATCAGGAGCCAACCCATTCTGTTGGAAGTATAGCTGCTCGGACCCAGTACTTAGTTGTCCTTAATTCCTTTTTCCTCTTACTATTATTTACCAAGAAACATGAATAGCTCACGGCCGAGCATCTCCAGAATCCGGCTGCTTCTCTCCTCCTCCCCTGCGACATTTCGTGACAGCCTCCTACCTGGACTTCTGACTTCCCTTCTGCCCTCGGTCCATTCCCAAACAACATTTTATTTAAGGATTTGTTAAAAGTTGTTCTGTGTTTTAAATTTTCATTTTGGAATAATGTCGGGTAGAAAGGTTCCAGAATCTACCGTGTGCTCACAGAGGCCCTGGGCCCAGCTTCCCCAGACCCGGGGCCCAGGCCCAACAGGGGCCTGCAGCTCCCTTCTGGCCCACCGTGCACGTGCCCTGCCCTGTACCCTTCCTGTGACACGGTCCTTCTCTGTCCCCTCTAGTCAGAGACAGTTTCTGTCTTTTTCTCGTCTTTAATAATCTTTTGGTGCATCCTTTAGAAGAGCACTGGGCAGTTACTTTATAAAACCTCCATGGGTGTGGGCTCCCCTCAGGGGTGCCGTGTCTTTAGCAGCCGACCACGGAGGGCTGGGGGTTCCTCTCGGGAGCTGCACACCCAGCACCTCGTGTTGCTACATCTCGGTGATGTTGCCCTTCACACTTGATTTAAAGTGGGGTGTACAGGCTTCCCCTCTGTCCACTTTCCTCCTTTTCCTTGGTAATTGGTCAGTACTTCTCAGGAGAAATTTGGAAACACAGTAGTGGTTTTCCAGTGGGGATTTTATAGTTCCTGCATTCATTCTATACTCATTAATTTGAAATCCTCTGTAAGGAAGACCTATGCCCTCTCCCCACTTATTTTTTCAATTATGTATTTGCATCACTCCATTTTATCCTAACCAAATTCTATCATTATTTATTCTGCTCCTCAAATTGTCCTGGATTTGACCTTCAAGTGGACTCCTCTCTCTTTCTGACCTGCCCCATTGTATTTGGGGGCATTTCCTTTATTTTGGGGAGCATAAGCTATCTCATGCTGATCTTCTGTTTTTCCTGCCCCACCCTGAAGGTAACTTCTCTACGAGTCACTGGTTCCTTCACTGTCAGATGATTCTGTGATCTGAATGACCTGAGCCAAGACTGGGTGCTGGATATTGGGGGACCATCACTCCCGGCCCTGCAGTGCACAGTGGATAGAACTAAGCCCCACACAGCCAACTTTGGGAGGTCAACCAGAGCCATTCTGATCAAAACTCTCCCATCTCACCCACACACACACTGGCTTACAGAATCCACTTATCGTGGACTTTGCTTCCTCTCTGACACCATTTCCTTCTATGCTTGCCTTACTCTAGGCACACTGGTTTCTTTACCGCTCCACTAGCACCAAGCAAATTTCTACCCCAGGGCCTTTGCACTTATTCCTGCTGACCAGAACGCTCCAAGTCTGGATGGCTCGATCCCTGAATTCAGGTCTCTGTTTCAACATCTCTTTATGAAGGATGACTTTCCTTACTACCTTCTATCAAGTCACAAATTCCTCTTTCCCTACTCCAATATTCTCTATACGTTCATCTTGATTAAATCTTTATCCTGTGCTGTCAACATCCTACAAACATAGTTTTGAGTCCTACCTCCACTACAAACAGCAGCTGAGGGAAACTGGGCTGGTTTCTTAAATAGTTTCCTTTGGTTTTATCATCTGGAGACAATAAGACTTAGCTCATAAAGATAAGTTATTGTGAGAATTCAACGAGATAACGTGAAGGGATCTTTACTGAATGATTGAATGTGTTAAATGCTTGGCAAGGGCCCTGGATGCATGGGAGCCATCAGCCCTCCTCCCCCTCCTCCTCCTCCCCCCTCCCCCATTGAAGGCACCATGGGTTGGTTGTCTCTCTGCTTCTTTGGGGAGAGCAAGTCTGTGAAGTTTCCTTCACCAACCAAGGGGTCAGAGTCGAGTCTTGGGCCCCCCCAAGCAACATCCAGATAAATGCTTTTCCAGAGGTGCTGGACCACGGCCTGCTCTCTGGAGCCCCTGGGCATGTTTTGATGAGCAGCTTGTGTGAGAAAACCCAAAAGGTGCAGCTAAATTGTTTAGCAGAAATGGAAACCAGGCCCCTCGCCTTGATTCTGGATGGAGCAGGGGGGAGAGGCCCACAGTTTAGTGGAAGCCACCAGAGCCCCCTGAGGCGTGGTCTTTCTTGTGGCCCTGCAGCAGAGGGCCCAGGAGGGGTTGGGGACTCTAGCTAGCATCCCTGCTGCCACCCACACCTCGAGCATTTCCTGCAGGGACCCCAGCCCATCCCTTGGGGCCTGTGCAGGGTCCTGGGCCTTCTCCCCTTTGGCCCTGATTTTCATCCCTTTCCTGACCCTGACACAGGAGGGCTGAGTGTTCAGTCATCCACATGCTCCGCGGCAAGGCTTCCCCATGGCACCAATGCTGGACCAGCTGCACCTGGGAAAGGGGCCTCCCAGCTGCCAGCCCTGGAGACCAGCAGGAGGCCAGGCGGTCTCGCCAGGGTCTGGGTGACGGATCTGTGCAGTGCACCAGCTGGTGTCTGGATTCCGGCTTGCAGGAGAGCCGAGAGCCAGGGCTGGGAGGAGCCAATGCCCATGTAGGAGGCTCAAGGCCAGCAGAGGAGACCCAAGGGCACTGGAGGCTGATTTCCTAAAGCCTTGCTCCAGCTGGGAAGTGGCACCAGCTGCCCAAAGCCACCCCAGTGGGCCCCTGTGTGAACAGCACCAGCACCTCACTCTGACAAGTGACGCTGAGCCTCCACCGTGATGGTGAACAGGACGTTTCTCGAAGTCCCAGGTGAACACAAGGCCCACGGTCACTCCCGTCCCCAGCTGTAACATGAGGGGTGATGGAAGCATACAGGGAGTCTGTTTCATACGTTTAAAAAATGTGTTTAAAATGTATTACAGTAAAGCACACACTGCTGAGAGTGCTGAAATAAATGTGTTTGAAGCAAGTGGGGAGGATTTTGAGTACCTTGAGGGGATAAATGGCAATGTGTCTTTTACTATAACAAATTATTTCATCAAAACAGTCACACATTTTGTGCTTACTCCTTGTCAATCAAGTGTTTAGGGCAGTTTCTGTCAAATAAAGACATTATGCTGTGTCCTCCTCCCTTATGGGATCAGCCACCCTGGGGCTTCTGGCTCTTCCTCAAAGCCAGAAAGGACTGTGACAGGTCAATGCTTTGAGTCCGTTCAGGACGTCAAGGCAGCTGCAGCAGCACAACCACAGATACGACGTCCCAAAGAGGACTCCAGAACGGCCTCAGAAGATGGCACAGGTGACCTGATACGTGTGTTAGACGTGAGGAGGAGTATTTAAAAAGGGCTCGGTGGCAACGTGTCTTTTACTGTACCAATTTTTAAAACTTGAACATTCACTGCACTGTTGATCACACCACGTCTCCTCTGCTCGGTCCTTGGTCTCCCTCTACACTCGCACCTGTTGCCTGTCCCCTCCATCCCGCTGGATCCTGATGAGCTCCTCAAGAAGATGCACTCGTTCAGGACAAATGATGATGGTTCAACTAGTGAGCTTGGTGCCGAATCCCCTGGCTGCAGATGCAGTTCTGCTGCTCCAGCCAAGTGGTCTTGGGTGCTTTATTTCCCCTGTGCCTTAGTTTCCTCATTTTAAAATGCCAGTGATGCCGGAGACTTAGCTCAGTGGTTCCACTGCCTGCTTTGCAAGCTCAGGGACCTGAGTTCGATCCCCGGTACCAAAAAAAAAAAAGAAAAAGCCAATGGTGATGATAGCAGGTCCTACATGCATTGATGAGTTGTGATGTCTTTAAATCATATTTAAAATGCAATCCCATTTCTCTTAGGCTAAAATTCCACTGTGTGATTCTGAAACTTTCTGTTTGGCCTCAAAAGTTGACCTAAGGTCTTGAAGGGTCCCAGTTAACACTATAAACGTAAATCACCAAGGTATGAGATGAAGACAGAGTCGGTTACATGAGTGCTCATGCCGTGTGGATTCTGGGTGCCTGAGATGAACCTTATGGGCCACACTCCATGCATTTAAAGTGACTCTGGAGGCCCAAGAGGGACACACTGCTGGGCTGAAGGCATCCGAGAGTGCCTCCTCTGCACGGCTAAAGATGGCACTCAAATTTCCTGCCTTTACTCCTGATGTGGCTTGGAGTCTGTTTAACAAAGCAGAATTCTGTTGGCCCAGGGCCTTTCTCAAAGCCAGCAATGTGCAACACTCATTCCTGGGAATGCGAATAGATGTTCCATGAAAAAACAGGCCTGTGTTACATGTCGACCCACAGAACTTCTCAGGGCCTTTAACGGGAAAATTCATATCTTGAGTCCCCAGGATGAGGCCATTGTCCAAAACATACTTCATATATCTTGACTCCAAACTTTTTTATGCTAGAGCTTATAGGACCTCGAGAAATGCTAACCTGGTGAGAACAGAGATTCAGAATCCAAGAGAACTGAAGAATTGAGTCCCTGCCCTGCAACTTTCTACCTGGCATGGTGATTTGTAAGGCAAATGACTTCATTTCGCTGAGTTTCAGCTCTTTCATGCACAAAACTCGGATAAAATACATACCTCCTAGTGGTTACATGGATAAGCCGTATTTGTGAAGAAGAATGATGTGTGTGGGGGGGATAAAGATGAAAATCGATGCTGGTATTATTTGCAAATGGGTGCTGGTGGTAACAACCTTTCCACACCTGTGCAAGTCCATGCTGTTGTACACGGTGGCCTCTAGACACTCACAGCTACCAGGCTTTTGAAACACAGCTAATTGGTAAATGTCAAATGCAGACCTGGCATGAAAACATTTTATGTCCATTCTCTTTTACACTGTTGCTAATTTACAATGTTGCTAATGAGTGAATTAGGAGAGATGTATTATTAAATTTAGTTCCACTTATTTCCTTTTACTTGTTAACATAAGCCCACTGCTAGAAGATTTTAGATCACATGGTAGCTCACATTTTTCTCCTGGCCACCACGGTCCAAACGGTCCAATAGCTCTTAGAATCATTCCACTTTCTAGCCTGCTGATCACCACTTAGCTTGTTGTCCACATCTTCTCAGTGCCACTGACCACTTCCCAGGCTGCCCAAGGAATACTTTGAGGGGTCTGAGGCCTGGCTGAATTTCTGGGATGTAACCAGTGTGATGTTTCGTGCCTTTTACATGCTCTGCTGGACTTAGAAACAGCTAATGATTTAGCTTGAGGATGAATAAGCTATCCATAATGGAGACAGACTTCAAAGTCAAGTCGGGAGAAAGGCATTGATCGGCTTGGCATCCACTAGTTTGGTCCAGACTTTGATTTCACAGCAGCCCCACACTCTATATCTCACGGACAGACCAGCACTGCCAACTTAATCACAGTTAACAGTGTCATCACTGGACTCGAGGGCTTCAAATAGGCATGTGCCTTAAGACAAAGGGAATCTGGGTGCACCATGTCAACCTGTCCAAGAGGAGCAGACTTACCTATGGGTAACCCCTGAGCACCAGACACAGCAGGTGGCATGGAAAGAGCTAAAACAACAGCAGAAGGGGGAGTAAGGAGTTCCCCCGGCTTTGGCTGTGTCTGTTATCGATCAACGCCACCCCCGTGTAATGGTCATGAGTGAATGTACCTGATCTCTAGAAATCAGCTCTGAGAAAGTTCCCAAGACAGATTCATATCTGATTCACCCGTGTGTTATCATCTGATATACAACCTTGAACTTAAATGGTCAGTACTTGTGCAAAAAAAGTCAGAGAAAGAGGGAGGGGAAAAGAAAGGAAGAAGAAGGAGACAGAGAGCAGAGGAGGACAGAAGGGAGGAGTAAACTGAGGAAGGGAGGGAGGATGGAGCAGCAGCCTTGCTAGGAAACCTTACCCGAGGACTGCAGATAGTCCCCTGCGCTGCTCCGGGCTCGGAGCCGCTCAGTTCCTGTGAACTGGGGAACTTCCGGATTCTCTCCTATGCTGGTAATCTGCTTAGGACTCGCTCAAGGGCTGCCATCCAAGTCTGGTGCGGAAGCCTGCACTCAACCCTCTTAGGTTGCTCTACACACACACACACACCAGCCCCTGACTCAGTTTTTATTTCCACACAAACAGTTGCCACTTGGCTTTTGGAATTCATACCTGACCTCCTCTTACAAACACCCAAGAAGGTTGGCTGCAGACAATGCCACGTGTGCTGAAACCACATGGTCATCAGGTGAGAGTCCAGTGTAAGGGCAGAAACAGCAAAGGGGACTCAGTGGTGGTGGGCACCTCACCGGGCTGTGTGTGCCCCTGGGCAGCAGGGGACTCAGCTTGGCCCTTCCCTGCCCAGGAGTGGGCCAGCCACAGAACTCATTCTGCAGGTGCCAAAGCCTCCCGGCCTCCTCCAGTCCTCCAGTCCCTTTCCCGTCCTCCTCCGGTGGCCAGAGGATAGGCTGGTCCCCAGGCACCACGCTGCCAGAGCCAGGGCAAGGAGGAGGGCAGGAGACAGAGAGCAGAGCAATTAAGACACACTGATCACGGCCTTAACTGAGCTGCGGGAAGCCGGCCGGCTGCAGCGAGCTATGTGCCAGCATCCTTCCAATAAGCAGGCGCATTTGTGTGGGGAGGAAGCCGGCCTTGCCCTCGCCTATTCTCAGCATTCCCTCACCAGTTCCAGTCCTGGAAGCACAGGCCCAGGTGCTGCAGGGGTAGGGTGTGGGCGGGTCTTCTCGCCTGAGAACATCACCTCCCTGTGAGGCCAGAGCGGGGGCGGCAGTGTTGCCCAAGGAGCCCAGGGCACCTGCACTGTCGGGGCTGAAGGAGACCTCCAGCCAGCCCGGCGTCCTCGGGGGCCAGTGTGACAGGCTGCAGATCCCTCCTGGGCCCACCACGCCTGCTCCCACCCTGCCCTCTCAGCCCACCTTCCTGGGAAGAGGGGCCAAAGCCAAGCCCACTGCCTGCATCAGAAGATGGTTCTATTTTTGCAAACCATTCTTCCTCCCTAATGAGCTTCCCCGGGCGGTTGCCAGCCAAGGCCCACATGAGGTAGGAGTGGGCAGGACTTTCGTCCTCAGCAGCAGGCAGGTCCAGAGGCCCTGGGCAGCCTCATGAGGATGATTCCCTGACCCACGCGGCCCTCGGCGAGGATGGGGCCTTGTTAGTGACTTGAGGACAATTCATATCTCCTGGCTCTCTGGGGCCTGGAGAAGGCTCCTGCCCCCAAACCATTTATCCAGCACCACCTGAGCTAAGCATGAGGCACTGGATAAGCTGGGAAATACTTGCTTTATTTTTTTGAACCTTGATCTATAGGCATCCATATTTGCAGTACACAATGATCACCGTCGTTGGGGAGTTGGTGCATGTGCAAAATACAGCTTGTTTTTATTTCCCTTTCCCTTTGGCAAAAGATCCATCTCCCTGTTTCCTATTATTTAGCATTTATTTTGTTCTTTATTTATAATTTGGGTTTCTCATATAAGAGAAGCCATCCAATATTTAAGCTTGTCTGTCTGATTTATTTCACTTAACATTATGGTCTCAAGGGGTATCCATTTTCCTACAAATGACTCAAGCTTATCCTTCTTTATGGCAGAGTAGTACTCCATTGTGTGTGCATACCACACTTTCTTCACCCATTCCTGTGTTATGAATATACCGGCGACTTTCAAGATTTAGCAGTTGTGAATTTGCTGTTATAAAACATGGGTATGCATGGATCAAAGAACTTGCTTTCAACTCTGCCTGCCTCATGGGGACCCTTGGTGCACTGAAGGAAGTGTAACAAAATGACCTGAACCCCCACTGCTATTCTCATTTTAGTGATGTGTTTATTCCCATCTCAACATGTGCAACAATTTATAATTACTTAGGCATCAATTGGGATAGAGGCTCAATGCAAGCCGAAAACTAATCCATGAACAGGGCCCTGCCACCCTGCTTAACCTGAAAGGCAGCTCTAGATCCAGAGCACCTGTCGGCTTCCAGGGCTCTTTCTGTTTTCTCTGGCTGCGTTCAGCCTTATTCTCTGACACCTCCACTGATTCTACGTGGCTGGGATGAAGAAAATATTCACTCTCTCTTCTAGTCTTAGACTTTTTGAGAGACGAACTTCCACGAGGGAAAAACCACAATTCTGTCCTCCAAATGTTTTCCACAAAACTCCTGGCATGATCTCCCTGACTTCCCAAATCCTTTCTACATTGTTGACATTGTGTTTTTTAAATCTCTATGTGGAAGACTCTGAGCCCTGGCCAGGAGATCTGAAGGGAATGACTATGTCCACTTTCATAAATACATGGGGTGATTGAATAATACAGTGAATGTTTAAAGTTTTAAAAAATGATTACAAGAAGAGACACATTGGCATTAACCCCCCTCAGAATCCTTCCCCTGGCTTCGAACACACTTATTCCATTGTCCTTGCCACTTTCTGAAGCAGTTCTGAACGTCGTCATTCGTGACAGTCTATGAAATATGGTGACTGCGGCTGCCGAGCGCCATCCGAAGGAGAGGCAGCTTGTGAAGCGCGTGCCGCTGTGTCCTCCTCCGCCTCCTTCACCAGATCTGGCACTGTGTGGCTTGTGTCTCTTCCCCAGAGTCAAAGTGACCATGGTGGGGCAGTGTTTGGAATCTACTCAGGACATCGAGGCAACCAGGACGACACTCAGGAAGGAGGGCTCAGAGCTTCCGAAGATGTGGCAAGGGCAATAGGGGCTGTAAGTGAGGGGCGTCCTGAGGGGCGACGGCCGTGGTCTTCTACGGTCAGACATTTTAACTTTCACACTGACACCTCTTTTATGACACCCCTTCGCACCGCGGAGGGAAGGGGCAGCGACAGCCTGCCAGGGGAGCCCTATGTACTCCAGCCCGGCCTCCTCTGTGTGCTGGGGGAGAAGCCTGCAAACCCTTAAGGCTTCTGGCATGAGGATAAAAACCCTGGTGTAAGAGAGGGCTGCTCCCTGTTTAAACGCTGATGACCCGAGGCAGCCGGCTCAGGCCAGCGCAGGAGGCCCTACCCGCCTGTCTCCTCCCACTCCCGCTCTCAAAGGCTCTGGTCTGGCCCATAGGAAATACTCAGAGTTCCTCAAACTTGCCTTCTCCCTGTTTCTTTTCTGTCCCCGTGTGCTCCTTTTCCTGCCCTTGGAGGTCTTCCTCGGCCACCCCACATCTCTCCAAAGCGCTACCAGAACATCCTGTGGATTCTTCTTCTCCTCAGCAAGGGCAGGGACCCTATCTGTCTATCTTTCCATTGCTGTTTTCCAAGCAGAAGCATAGGGCACGTAGTGGCTATTCAGGTCTCCCCCACACCCCCATAAGCGAGACCTCAACTCCAGATAACAAGGAGAGACACCTTCCTTCATGAATGCAATGTGGAGCATCGTCCCGCACCTGCTTCCTGACTGGCAGGGCCTTTTCACCGAGGTCATTCAAATGCATCAGTTCCCACCCATGCACTGGAATTGGAACCCTGGCTTTCGACGTTTGGGAGGGATTTAGGGATCTTGGTGATTATTTGGACGGATTTGTAGCGTGTTTCTGGCCCATAGCGTATCAAGCTTTCAATCAACCCACAGAGCAGACGAGCAACAAGCCACGCTCGGGCCAGAAGGGACCGGCTCATCTTTTTCCAGGGATCAGGCGCTGCTGGCCTCATCCGTCCTGCTGTGGCCACCTTCTGCAGCGCTCACTGTCTCTGTAATTAAGGCCGTGACTTTTTCTGAGTTGTTGACAAATACACACTCACTGGGGATATTCTAATCATCCCTAAGCTATCCAGAGCTTTCTGGCCATGAGTTGTAACCCTGATAAGTATAAGGAGAAGCCATCTGTCCATCCACCTCCGCACGGCTACACCAGCCCTTCTCCATGACTCAGTCTGGCACAGCTGCCAACTTCCTGTTGGGGCCATTCTTAGAACAAGGAGAGTGCCTGAGGTGCTCACCAGTTCAGGCCTCCTTCAAATGAAAGCAAAGACAGTCATGTATCTCACGGCTTTGGGGACCTCCTAACCTATCTCCTCTCTGGGGACTCCAAAAGTTAGTCTGTCAGCATCATTCCTGATGCTTGCAGTATCATTCTTTCCCCAATCCCCACCATCAACCTGTTTCTCCAGCTGCTCCCTTTCAATTTCATCAAAGTGTCTTGAGGCGGAAAGGAAAGAGGTAGGTTCACATGACCGAAGATTCCAGGGTCACACGCACTGAGGGAGGAGCTGGAAGGATGAGCGGACCTAACACGGTCAAGGACCAGTTTCTCTGTCTGTCCCTCTCCTTGGCTGCTCTTAGGCAGATGCCCTTGGGAGACCCAGTGACAGGGTTGCCAGATGCTTTCTCCTCTCTGCTTCCCTTCGGAAGCTGGCCGTGTCTTCCTGCACATGTCTTCTTTGTACATCTCCTCTCCTCACTCATCTTGCATGTGACCAACAGGACCACTGCCCTGGAGACCCAGTGACTGGACAGCTCCAGCCCCTCAGCACCAAAGGGAGAATCTTTCTGTGTGAGCACAGCCTTCCTTCTAGACAGAGTCTGAGCCAGGCGTTTCAAGCACCCGAATACTGAGAAGACCATATTGCCCACTTCCAGGAATAATTCAATACAGACAGGACTGTTCAATGAAATGCTATAAGATGCTATATTTGGCAATTTTTGAAACACACACAAAAATATCATCCAGGAAGGAGGGAGTTCCCTTATATTCAAGTTCTTTCAAAATGTCTGATATTTTTGGAACACTCTCCAGTTCTTCATTTTCAGCAAAAACATACTGTTTGGGGGAGGTATATTAGGCTAGAACTGCCTTGATTACTGATTGCTCGGAATAATTAGAGGCTATGTAGCAGCACTGATAAAATTCAACATAAATTTACTATTTATTATGGTTACAAGTCAATAATTATTGTGAAGTAAGTGTTACACTAGGTAATGCAAACAATATGAAAAACTGAAGGGCTGTGTTATGGAAATGACTCCTTGTATGCCTGGGATAAAATATCCAGTGCACGTGTGAGCTAAGGATTCATTCAGTAAGTTCTCTCTTTCTCCCTCTCTCTCTCTCTCTCTCTCTGTCTCTCTGTCTCTTTCTCTCTGTCTCTCTTTCTAACAATTCATGCAGAAATGCAAGTGACATTCTCTAGGAATAAACTTTTTGAGTTCAAACTTCAAAATATGGTTTGAATGATTTAAAAAGGTCCCCAATGATAACAAAGATAATGATAGAAAGATACTTGTAAAGAGTTTGAACGATGTTGTTTTGTGCTGTGTGACACAAAAAGGCCTATTTTAAATTGTCATATTTTATATAATTGCAATGTATGCATATAATTAGGAACTTAGATACAATATGTATATATGTGATTATTATATCCATATATGTATAAGTTTATCTATTCATGTTGGCAAACAAAACTATCCTATTGATTTCTCACCGGAAAAATAGGGAATAATTTCACATTTGGCCATTCACTTAGGTAGGACAAATTTTTGTCACAATCACTGTTTTAACTTTTTCTGGGGTAGTATCAAAATATTTCAAAAATCTGTCTTAGTGTGTTTGTCTCTGAATTTGCCATTGTATGCCTATCCCTTTTAGCTCCTCCAGGTCTCCTTGGATCTGCGGTGCACACATGACCCAGAGCAAATCCGGGAGGGAAATGTGGCTGCAGACTCGCCCTGTGCAGCTCCGGGGCTGATGCCATGTCACAGCCCCATCACTGCTGGTAGGGATTAGGACCCTTATCCCCATTCCTGGTCTACTGCCTATTCATGGGATAAGTAGTAGCAAAATCTCATTAACCCTCTAATTAGTTTCCTGGTCCAAATCCACAGTGGCTTAAAACCACAGCAATGAATTCCCTCACAGTGCTGGAGACAGGAAGTCCGCATCCCGGAATCTGCAGGGCTAGGTCCTTCTGAAGCCTCTGAGGAGAAACCCACTCATGCCAGCTTCCAGCAGTCTCAGGCCACCCTGGCACCCTTCAGCTACGTCACATCAGTCTCTGCCTTCTTCTTCACATCACCTTCTCCCTGTGTATCGGTGTTCAAAAGCCCCTCTCTTTCCTCAGAAGGACCCTAGTAACTGGGCTTGCAGCCCACCCTAAATCCACAGTGATCTCACCTCAAGGTCTTAATTTAATTACACCTGCAAAACGTCTTTCCAAAGAAGGCCCCTCGAGTTAGGTGTTGGGACTTCATTAGGGCTAGGTGGTGGCACTTGGACATATCTTCTTGGGGCCACTTTCCAACCCTCTATTTTCTTACTCCACAAGCAACAATTCTTGGGAAATGAGCCTTGTGAAGACCACACAGACAGCTGCAGCCCTACAGTCCTGGCCACCAGGGCGGCGACATCTTGGTTCCTGGCTAAAGTCTGGGTGGCACCTGGATGAGAGAGACGGGAGAAAGAGCCGCCCTGAGATACTGTCCAGATCTCCTAACACCCTTCCTAGTCTGCCCTGGATCCATGCAAATAAACAGCTAAAAGTGAAATTAACTTGAGAATAAAACCACAGTCCTGGATTGAATTTCCTTAGCCTGTACTTTTTCTGTCATGTATTTGTTTGCACTCCTCACAAGGCTGAGGTCTTGTCCACCAACAGGTCTGTCATGAGGTCATCATCACTCTGTAAATCTGTGTCAAGAGAGAGCACGGGCAACTCTGGTACACTGCAGCCTGTGCTGGGCTCTGCCCTGCCAGCCCCTGGTTCTCTCCCTTGAAGTTGCAGGTGGGGTTTGGGCCTCCCCAGGGGACTGGCTGCCCCTAGAATTAAACTGGGGCCAGGTCGAGACAGCTGCCCATTGAAGATCCCTGGGTTCCCAGACACAGACAAAAATGAGTCAAGCACAAGGTATCTTTGGAAGACTTCTGAAATAAACCTACAGAGGCTGTGCTGTGTGTGCGCACATGCGAGTGGGCACCGTCAAAACTGGGAGGCCCAAAGAGAGATTCTACAGAACAAAAGCAGAAGTGCGGGCCTCAGAAGAGTGAAGCTGCTCTGACAGGTGCCTGCAGTCCCCCGTCCGGCAGCACAGACTCTGGAGGGCAAGCCTGACTCATTCGCTTTCCCTTCTGGACCCTGCTGGGAAGAGTGCACTCTCCCATCTTGCTAGCCTCCCTGCTCCAGACCTGGACGACTTTGACCTGACTCTGCTAACTCATTGCTCGGCAGGGACCATCCTCCCCATGAGTCCTCCAAATTCAGTAAAAGAGAGTGGTGAAGACGCTACTGCCTTCCAGCTTAGAGGGAACGGGTGGTGGGAGAAACATCCGTTCCATACATCAGGGCAGACATGGGCTCTCCAGCGCTGGGCAGCAAGCCTCTGTCTCTGTCGCTCCCTCTCTCTTCTTCCTTCCATATCTAGTCCCACAGTCAACAGGTTCTACTGTGCATCTTCATGGCATTTTATCCTATTAGTAAATACATCCTCTTTTGCCAGAAAAGATTTACAAGTCAATGTGTAGATAATGTCATCTGGACTCATTCCACGTTGTTCACAGAAACTTAAAAATGGCACCTAGAGCTTTTCTGGGTTATCTTCTTCTCTAGCCCACAGCACAGAGGGACAAAGCGGGGATTCTCAGTCTGAACATGCAAGAAATCACAATGGGTGTTCCTAAGATAAGGGGCGAATTTGGAAGCAAATTAAAAAAAGGATGGTGATTTGATATAAGATGGTTCTAGGTGAAATTCAGATCCACAAATGAGTCTCTGATTTTGAAGCCAATTATATAGATCAAATATCGATAACTTTCTCGTCTACAAGTGGGGGTGTTAATATGCAACTCACAGAGTTAAAGCAGACCTCGAGGGGAAAAAACTGCCTAGCAGATAAAAGCTGTTCATTAAAAGTAAATTCTCCTCCCTCTCAAGCCCTGAACATGCTCTGAGATAATAAATGTTGCATCTACCTTAGACACATTTGCTCCAAATTTCCATATGACTATATTTAGACACACACTTGTTTAAAATATGGTAGCAGAAGCATATGTAACTTTGAATATAGGCCTGTGTCCGCACACGTCTGATCTGGCCATTTGACTGTATGTAAATGACACCTTTAAAAATAGCCTCCTTCCCCCTCCCCAAAGGGAGATCGCATTTCTGCTCTCTGACCCCCACCCCCGTATCCTGCCCTGGTATCCAGCCACAGATGTGCTGCTTAAATGTTTACCGGCAGCATTTCCGCAAATATAAATCCCTCCTTTCCTGTTTTCACCTTTCCAGAGAAGCAACACACCTTCATGCACTCTGGATGCAGTGCCGCTTCTCTCCTCAGGCTCCCGGCCACATCCCTCCTCTTCTGTCTGCAAAGTTACTCTTTAATTACCAGCGTATCTCTGCTCTCTGAAACACACCTTGGGAACAACTCCCACCCTCAAGGAACCAGTGAGAGAGCTATCTGCCAGCCGAACGCAGACAGTCTAGGGACACATAACAACTGATACATTTGGAGCATTTCCTGCTTGCTAGGAATTGTTCTAAGGTGTCACACATGTAAACTCATTTTATGTTCGAGAGGAGACCAGGCGGGGCACTAAGATTGGGCACGATCAGCATAGTACAGCCAGGAGGGAGAGAGAAATTCAGGCACTTGCACAAATTCACTACGGGAGTGGAGTGGCAGAGCTAGGATTTGAATCCAGGCAGTCTGGCTCCAGAGGCCCCACCCTTAACTACCACCACGTGTGTCCTCTCTACACCTTCCTGCCTGGCTAACGAGCACACGTCAGTAACAGCAAAACAAGTACATTCGGAACAAGGGGCAAATGGCACAGTTTTGGCCCTCGAGGGGTTCAGAGTCTTGGGGTACACTCAGGAAGCTCAACCTGAAAGTGAGGGCCTTCCCAGGTCCTGCACGGGTCTTGCATGCCAGGGCCCAGGGGGGCTCTGTGGAGGACCCCACTTGTTGGCTGGTACATTGCTGCGAAGGCTCTTGGAGGCTACCTCTGGGTTAAGGCGTGTGTGCAGCACACTAAATTGGCTCCAGCCCCCACCCCAGTGACCCCAGTGACGTCCCAATCCAACGCCAGCCGCTGAAGCTCCATGCTTACTTTCCAACTCTTCTTGTCACGTTACACCGACTTCTGTCCTAGAAGTCAGCTCTCAGTGCTGTTCTTAGGTTGTCCCCTCCCAGCCGTGCCTTTATCCTTGACCATTTCCGCTTGGGTGGAGCTTCATTGGGAACACACCCTGCAGCACTTCAGTGCACCTCCCAACTGCTGGCTCTGTGTGGTCACCTTTTCTCTGTGAAAGCTTCCACTGGACTTGAACTTCTAATTCCTCGAGGGCAGAGGACCATTCACCTCTGTACCCCATGCCTGGCCTGCAGCTATGGCTCAAACACACACCCATGGTGCCACACATCTGGGTCCACATCACTCCGCCACTCCCTGCACTTCTGCCTCCTTCTCTCATTTGTCAGGTGCCTAGAAATAGTGACTGGCATGTGGTAGGGAGCCAAACTTACTTCAGGTGAGTACACGAATGAATGGGTGGCTGAGTGAATTCTTATCCATCTCTCCCTGCTCATAGATTGCTGGAGACCAGGTAAGCTACTATGAATGAAAATCCCCTGCATTGTTCACAGCTCTGCAGCCAGGATCAAAGGGCGACACAGGCATAAGCAATGCGCCCACTATGATGGTGATCACAATGGTCTGAGAAGACCCTGGTGATCTGTACCTCTTGGTACTACAATCTGTGCATCAGAGATGAACTGGAAGACCAGTGGAGTATTCCAGACACTATACTGTGCTGCATGTGTGACTTCCATGTTGGGAGAGGTCAACAAAAGCACACAGGTGCCTCCATTTTGGACTTCTCCATTGCTCCTTCTGGCCACCATGGCATGAGAACTCAGCTCGAGGAGAGGCCCATGCATTGAGGAACTGAGACCTCCCGCCAACAGCCAGCACCCAGGTGACAGCCATGCAAGCGCCATTCACAAGCAGATTCTCTGCCTCCGCCAAACCTCGGGTGACATCTGGAAAGATGAGCCTTCCGTGAGCTCACCCACCTGAGCTGCTCCTGAGCAAGCCTGGACCTTAACACATGCTCCGTGCTGTCTTGAAGCACTGGGGCCTGGGTGGTTTGTTCCGCAATAACCGACAGCCATGACAGAAGAAAACAGAAGGGCAGAGGGCAAAAATACCCAAGGAGGTGCCAGAGACTCCAGCGTCAGGTAACTATCTTACCCATGATAACAGGAAGGCACCGGGCGTGTCAGCCATGCTGGCAGGCAGGTGCAGGTGCTCCCTTCGTCTCCCAGGGGGACCAGGGCTGCGGGCGGCAGGGCAGGATCTCCGGTGAGCAGGCTGAATCCGGCCCTCAAGGGTGCTTGGCCCGGCCACCTCACTGGTGTCTTTCCGCCTCTCCCATGAGCCCCCAAGGGGGAGCAGTGATCTCACGAGGCCACCGGGGAAGTGAAGGACCCTGTGTCAGCCCCTGGGAGAGCCAGGCCCACGCTGTCTCGCTGGCCACAGGGTGAGATGGTCCACACAGTGGCTCTGTCCGTGTCAGGAGACGACATCCCTGCTGGGCTCTCCGGGAAGAGCCACAGACCTCGTCCACAGACCTCGTCCACAGACCTCGTCCACAGACCTCCCTGCACACGCTCGTGGATGGCCTCGCAAGTCAGTTTCACAGTCTTGGAAGCAGCCTCTGTGTCCACCAACAGATGAATGGAGAAAGGGTTTGCACACCACGGAGTACGCTTCTGCCACAAAGAAGGGGAAATTTGAGCCATTGGCAGGAAAATGGGTGCACCTGGAGACGGTAATTTAAGTGGCAAAAATCAGACACGCAAGCTTCAGTATTGCATGGTTTCTCTTACATGAGAAACCCAGAGTATAAGTAAAGAGCAAAATAAAAGATAGATAACAGCAAGTAGGGAGTTGATCCTTGGCGAATAAATGGAAAGGGAGATGGAGGAAAGGGAGAGGAAGGGAGAGGAAGGCGAATAAAAGGAATTAGCGTGTATAACTCCCCACGGTGAATGTGATCATTATGTGCTTCAAACGTGTACTGACGACAAGAAAAAAAAGAAAAGCCCCCACCCCAGCTGCAGGCCACTGCAGGGTGCTGGCCGGAAGAGCACACTGTGGCCTGGGTCTCACTCCCTCGGCCCTCTTGGGTGGCATCTATCTGTGGCACAGCCAGCTCCTGGGAGGACTGCGAAATGGACAGGCGCCGGATTGGCACTCTCCCCAGCACCCACCCCTCTCCGGTCAGGGTCAGGGTGGTTCACAGCCAGGACCCCAAGAGCATGGAGCAGCTGCTTGCAAGGCTGCTGGGACTGTGCCAGCCAGCGCCTGGCTCAGTGGGAAGCCTTTATTTTTAGCAGGTAGCCAGCCTCAGTGTGTTGTTCTCTGCAAAGCCCTTCCCTTGTCTATAGAGCCCGCGTAATTAGCACCTCTCTGCCTCTGATTCCCTCCTTCACCGCCTGTAATTAGCACCCCGCTGACCTTTGTTGCCTTAATTGCTGTTTGACTCCTGATCCCAGTGCAGGAGCTGCCTTCCTGTCTCCTCCCTCCTGACTCAGGACATAGTGTGTGCGGCAGGGTATGTGTAGACTGCCCCACTTCGCTGTGATTTGAGGTAGTGACTCTCGAAAGTTACTCTTATTCCCAGAGCTTTCCGTGACCTTCCCCTGCCTGGCCTTACTGGCTCTTAGAAATCAATAACTTCCAAGTAAAGAGAATGGGTTGGCCTCACTTCTTTTTGTTGAGGCAGCATCTCACTGTGTAGCCCAGGCTGCCCTCAAACTCACCATGATCCTCCTGCCTCAGCCTCTCCAGTGCTGGGATCACAGGCGTGCGCCACCACACCTGGCCAACCTTCTTTTTCTAAGAGAGGAAAAGGCAGAAAGTAATTTGGGGGCTTGCTCATTGTTGTGAAACTCGTTACCAAAGGAGAGGCCCAAACCCACCCAAAGCTATCTGTACTTGACACAGTGGCTCCTCGCTTCTCTGCATCTCCCAGTTGGAAAAACCCTAAGTCATCTGCTCTCAGGGTGCTGGCTCCTGACCTGGATATCTCCACCCGACTCGCAGCCACTCACTCAATTTGAGCCATGCGCTCACCCCTCTCCCTGCCCCAACATGCGATGCAATAGTAGGGTACAGTATCATTTTCTGATCACTTCTCGGGTATCGGGTGCCATTCAGAGGTCGTCCACACAGCGCGGGTCATATGGTGCCTCGACTCCAGGAAGCATCCGTGCCTGCGTCCAGCTGTGGCCTTGCACCTCTGCATTCTCAGGTCTCTCGTGCCCATGCTCACCCCTCCCATGACACGACCTGATACAAGGGCAGACCAGAAAATACAGTGTGTGCTTAAATTTTTAAAAATGTATTATGGTAAAAGACATGTTGCCATTAATCCCCCCAAAACACCGCCTGTAATGGCGATACGGCTTCGACTGTCTTCACTTTTAATTTAAACATTCGCTGTATTTTGTGATCACACCGCACAAGCTCCCTACCACATAACTACTTCCTGACTCCTACGCACAGAACCATTTCTCCAAAAAGAGTATTTTCTACACCAATTCCTCCCTTCCATTCTCCATCAAACCCTTTCTGGTCAGTCCTCCATGCCGACCACAATTCTCACCACGGTCACCAGTGGTCCCCCCATGCTGCTGCTGGAGTGTGACATGGAGCCTCTCCACCTCCCAGGCCTCCCAGGCCCCCCAGCTCCCAGACACTCTTGCTTTGCCTCCCACCTCCCTGGTCTTCTCTTTTCCATATCCCTTTCTGGGTCCTCTGCATCTATGTGCTCACTTCTCAGAGCTCAGTTCCTGCTGTCCCTCTGATCATGCCATGTCAACTGTGTTCCCACCCCATCTCCATGCTGATGGCTCTGCGAGCTCTGTCCCCGGGGCTGACCTCACCTAGAAGTGTCCGGTTCACGTACCCAGCATCTTACTGGACATCACTGCTTGCCCGATGAGCATCCAAACCACACCAACATGCCCAGTGCCAAGCTTCTGTATTCCTCCACAGAAACGCCGCTGCCTTAAACACTCCCTCCCCGTCCCTGCATTTTGGTGACAGTGGCCCCATCATCTGACTTGCCAAAGCCGAAGCTTGGAAGTCTTCTTTGGCTGCTCTCTTTCTTCTGCCACACATCCAACAATCCAGCAGATCTCGCCCACATTCCTCTCTGCATAGATCCACCATCTGATATCTCATGGCTGACGCTCTTACAGACGTGGTCTCAGAGACACCACTTTTGTCTCTATAACCACACAGAACCCTAATTACTGTTCTATACCTTACGGGGGAGCCAGGTGCTGTCAGAGCCCACCATCCCTGGGCTTGAAGCCCTCCAATGCTCCTGTCTCACTCAGAGTGAAAATCCTTGTGTAGATCTACAGAGCCTTGCGTGGCTGGCTCCCCGACCCCCTGAACTCGTGTGCTGTTCCTGTGCTCCAGCCTCCCTTCCTCCTGAGCCACCAGTCACATTTGGCCTCCAAGCCTTTCAATTGCTGTTTCTCTGCCTGGATCGGCCCCGACCAGATAGCCATCGGGTTTGCTGTCTTGCTCAGTCCCCTTACTGGGCCATCTTTGATGGCTGCGATCGCTGAACTCCAAAGTGGCCTTCATGACACCCAGTTCACCTTCGAGTCATCTTCCCCTGCGGTGTGGGTGGGACCTGTGACACACTTTGAACAGGCAGAGTGCTGCAAAGGCAATGGGAGATGCGCCCCCTGCCGCTAATGTGACATTCTGAGTCCATCCTGCTGTCCCCAGAGACTTCCCCCTAGCTGCTGTAAAAGCAATGAGCATTGGCCACTTCTGAAACTCAGGGTGACCTCTGACCAATAGCCTGGAAGAAACCAGAGGTCTCAGTCTTACAGCAGCAAGGAAGAAAGTCTGGCCAACGGTGCCCTTAGCTGAGCTCACCACACCTTGACTGCAGTGGGAAGAGAGCCCAAGCCAGAGGCCAGCTAAGCCACGCCTGGATCTCTAGTGAAGTGAAGCACTTTATAAGCCATCAAGTTGGTCCTAATTTGTTCCATAGCAATAGATAACAAATGCAATCGCTCTACCAACCCTTCTTCCTATCCTGCTTTCTGTCTTCATTTTTCTCCATAATTTTTCTACCCCATGTGATTTTTAATTTTTTACTTGTATATTTATCATTTCCATCCTGCACTAAAATGCAAGGTCAAAGAGGATTCTCAGTCAAATTTGCAATCCCTAGAAAGGTGCCTAGTTTACGACACAAGTAAAATAGAGAGTTTTAAATGAGTGCCTGTGTCCATTTCTCACGACTGCCGTGAAATACCCGAGGAGGCCACACTAACATGGTGTTGGTTGGCTCACAGTCTTGGAGGCACAAGATGCAGCGGTCCAAAGTGACCCCGAACATCACATGGCAGAAGGGACCATGCACCTGTGTGGCCTGTGTCTCTCCTCCAGAGTGCCCGGCCTCTGCACCCAGTCAGGGCCCACGGGGGAGAGCCTGCAGGAGCGGCCCACACTGCAGGCGGAGCAGCAGGTGAGCCTCCCCCTTCCTGACAGCTGCATCCTCACCTGTGCCCCAGCCCAGGGCTTCCATGATACATCAGCAGGTTTCCTTTTTTCTAATACATCACAGACCAATTCATTTGTAAAGTGTCATTTTAAGAAACCACTAGACTGTGAAAGAAAATGAAGCCAATATTTAAATTATTATCAAGTTCAGAATTCAGAACACAGAACTCTGGAGGTTGAGACTGAAGTTACAGCCTGGCTCAGCTCCTTCCTCTCCCTGTCCAGCATCTCCCCAGCCCTTTATGCTTCTCCTAGGAGCTCTTCGTTAATAAATCACCTACACGCACATTCCTGTCTCAGGACCCGGCAGTACCACGGTAGGCGATGTCCTACTGCACTGTGACCACAAGGGCACAGGTCCTTCAATGGCCCGGTGCTCAGACTAAGGAATGACAATGGGACGTTGACCATGAGCACGTCATGCAGAGTCTACGTTAAGACACGCCAGTGTCCACGTAATGACACTCATGTCGCAGTTAGCCAAGGAGGAGCGATGAGGAAAACAGAAGAAATGTTCTTCGAGAGCACACACTGCAGTCAGTCCGTTAGCACCTGTAAGAACCAAGTTAATACAACGGAAGGCAAGGGTAGCACTAGGGGCTCTGTTAGTTACCCCGAGAGCCGTCAGATCCACATGTCTAACTCCACTGCTCTTCCCACGCAGCCCACCCAAGGTGAAGTCACCAGTCCCAAGTCTCATAGGGGCTTCGTTTCTGCTTCCGGTCTCACATTCTCTTCATCACACCAGGCCACTTCCCTGGCCTCCGGGCTAATGTTAGAACTCAGGGTGCTCGCCTATGTTCTCCATGGAGGACAGAGGGAGAGAGGGGGGAGGGAGAGAGGGGGGGAGGGAGAGAGAGAGAGAGAGAGAGAGAGAGAGAGAGAGAGAGAGGGAGAGAGAGAGAGAGAACAACCCCTGACTCCTCCAGGCAAAGGGTGAGCTTATTCGGCCCGCCAGCCATCCTGCTAGAAGATGCAACATACTCCAGGCATTTAATGTAAGATTTCTGGGAGGGAAAAACAGGTGACCCATCTGTGACTCAGTTTATCTCCTCCACAGAGTGGGAAATTAGTGACACTTGCCTCCCAGAGCTGTTGAAAAGATTTAATGATTCAATTTGCGTACACGACTTAAACCAGTCTGTGATAGCAAGTGCTCAGTAACTATTTGTGTCTATCACTGTCGCCATGTGGTGTCATCACTGTCGGATGTGGCAGGCTCATTTTCCGAGGCTGGACAGGCCAGCACTCTTCAGGGCTCTCCGCTGTCACTCTGGGTGCCCCTTCTCCTACAGTGGGCTCGCTCTCAGGGCCACGCGCTGAAGCCCAGGCGCCTGACGAAGCAGGGTGAGCTGTGCAAAGCCCTGCCGAGTCTGACTGGCCTGTCAGCTCTCCCGGTTCTTTTCTTTCTCACACCACTATTTACAAATTGCCTTTTCCATGCTGCTCATGCCCCTTACTAGGACACAAGGCCTTATCCCTCCTGCCTCAGTCACTTTGTTATCACTGAAACACGACAGCCAATACCCGTAACTTAGAGGAGGAGACGTTCGTGCTGGGCCGGGACTTCGTCGGCGATGGGCCAGCTCCAAGGCAGGGCGGCCGGCAGCCGGTGGGAGGCAGAGGCTGCTCACAGCGTGGCCGACCGGAAGCAGAGGGAGGAGGCGGGGCCGGGGAGAGAGACACGCCTTTTGGGCCACGCCCAGCGGCCACCTCCTCCAATCAGACCCGGCCTCCCACCCTCGAGTCAGCCGTAGACCCTGCAATCCAGTTGCCTTCCCAAAGTCCTACCTATGAGGGCAAGCAGCTCTTGGGGCCATCTAGATATGAGCCATAACACGCCTCTCTTTTGCCGTGCTTTGTCCATTTCTCCAAGGTCCTACCGCGCCGTGCAGGATTTGCTTCCTCCTTCACTCATTGCATTCCTCCACCAGCCTGGACAGGCTCCACGCCCTGGCTCATCGTTCAGGGCGCAGATCAAACAGCTCGTCTTCTAGGAACCCTTGTCTTGCCCTCCGAGTCTGAGTCCAGTGGCTGGCAGTGTAAGGTGCGCCTCCACCCATCTCCTCAAACTCTTCCACTCGCAGCACCCCGCCCTGAAAGGGCTGAAGAGGCTCCACCTCGCTTTCCTCACCTGTCTTTCAGCCGGAATGGCTGGGGCCACGCTCGGGCATACAAAACACAAAGAGAAATCTGCTGGGGCCTTCAGGTGAAAGCTTTCCTCCCCAACGAAGCAGGGAGCATGCAAGGAAAGTTGTCTTTTGCTACTCTTGTTGCCCCATGTCGTGCCTTTGAAGAGCTCTGTGAAGACCCAGCGCTGCAACAGCCACGGTTGACCAGGAGGACACGACCCAATAGAACAGCTGAGACAGAGACCCAAGGTCCCAAACACACAGGCATCAACCCAGGAGGCGCCTGCTTCCAGAACTTCTGTTAAGTAAAACTATGTGTACTATGGTTCAAGCCACGATGAATTGGTTTTTCTGTTACTTGTAGCAGAACATATCCTAGGAGATCAGCTACCAACCTCACCACATCGCCTCATGACGAGCAGCACCGGGTCAAGACCAACATACCTGATTTCCAAACCAAACTGTACATAACCAGTCATGTGTTTGAGTTGGGTGGCGTCTTCCCAGAGGAAGAACTCCTTTCCAGTACTCAGAAGGATGTCACAGAGGCTTGGACGTGTGCAGTAAGGCATCTTGTCAGGTGCTCCTATAAGATCAGTCCCATGCTTCTCATCATGCCCTTATCCCTTGTTATAATTGCTCATTTGTTTCCTGAATTTCTCACAAGACTCGGTCACTCGGGGACAAGAAACAGCTCTGATTCATTCTGCATCCTCACAGCCTGGCGAAGCACTTAGCATGTCATAACGCCGATAATAAATAAGTTTAAACCAGTGACGGCAAACCTTTTAGAGCTTTCAATGATACAAACAGCCCCCTGTGACACATGTGCCATAGGTTCACCATCACTGCTTTAAACTAATAACTGAAACTCAAGTTCTGAATTAGACTTTGGTTGGATGTTGTCGTCAGCTTTACTTTAGGACATATAGTCCCATGTTTAGTCTGGGAAACATAGGGATGATAAGGGCCCAGGATGCAGCACAAGAGCCCTCTCAGAGTGTCTGTCCCGGTGCATAGAGAGTGTGGTCTGACAATGGCTAGAGCTGCAACCCAGCTGCAGGTGCCCACCTGTGACCACCACCCCTCTTTTCTTTATTCAGTAAGAATGTGTTGAGTGCCAAGCACAAGCCAGATCGGGCCTCTGTCTCCAAACCTTGCACTTTCAGGTGCTGCAACCACTTCCTGGGGTAAGTGCTTTCTTTGGCGTTCTGTGGGTATCTAGGAGAGAGTTTATCCTGTTGACTTCTTCATATGATTCCTGTCCCAGGAGAATTTGCATTTTCAAAAAAGTCCTGGAGCAAGGACAGTGTGGACTTCAAGCAGAGGTCACAGGTTCAGATGTCTGCAGATGTCTGCAGATGCCAGTCGGAAATGCAGCTGATGCGTTGCCAAGAGGTGTGGTGACCAGCAGCCACCTTGAGGTCCTCGGTCCAGTCAAGCTCACCCAGGGAGAGGGAGGAAGGAGCAGCGCCACGTTACCAAATCCTCTGATCTTTCATGAAAAGCCAAAATTCTATATTTTATGAGAATTCCCTCAATATCAGTTACTGGCAGCTAATTCAAACTTTTTATCAATGCCATTGTGGCCACACAGACACTCAATCCACAAGCCACCCCTGTGCCCCTTCCTTGAAGGACTGAGCAGAGGTTACCTAGGGATCCTGTGGGCCCCAGCTGGAGCAGGCTGGGAGAAACAGTGGCAGAGCCAAGGGGGAGTGAAAAATTAGGCAACGGTGTGGCTTGTGGTCAGCAAGACCCTCGAGCCACGGAGGCAGCCAGCTCCTGCTGCACCTCGGAGACACCATGGGGCCCTGCATCCCCCCATGGGGAGTGTGACCTCCCCCTGTAGCAGATGTGTCAGTGTGGAGTTTGGGGCTAGAACTCAGGCCTCCTGACTTCCACTGCAGGCTCTTTCCAATGCATACTCCTCTGTGGGTGATGGGCTAAATAAGGTTCCTGATGAGATGCTACCGTTTTCTCATCACTGAATCAGTGGGGACAACAGCAGCACTTACCTCATGGAGTTGCTGAATCTGGCACACAATATTCACTCAGTCATGTTAGCTGCTTCTTTATTAGTAGTGCCATCGTTCACTTCCTTTACTTTTCTATTTTGTAAAGAAAGAGATGGAAACAAAACACTCCTCCCTTCCACGGATTCCACCCCTGGGAAAGCTATACTTTCTAGCCCTTTCCTGCATGGAAATGATTATTTGAAATGTTGTCAAGATTTTCAATAGAACAAAAAGACAGGTAGGTAGAAGAAAGGAAAGAAGGAAGGAAGGAAGGAAGGGAAGGAGGGAGGGAGATAAAGAGGAGGGAAAGGAGGAAGACAGAAAGAGAAAGAGATGGAGAGGAGGAGGAGGAAGAGGAGAAGAGAGAAGAATAAAGGGAAAAGAGTCCATCTCCAAAGCAGAATGTATCCTCCAAAAGTTTCCAGCCCCTGTCTGCATACAACTGCCTAGCGGTCTGGGGTGTTATAGGAGATCTAAGAAAAATGACCCTGGCAATTCACCGGAAGCCAGCAATAGTGACACCCAAAGCCTCGACCTGCCTCCCTCGAAGACAGCCTGTCCTCAGGCAGGGAGACCCAACCTGGAAGAATAACATCAAGAAATGATACTTGTGTTTTGGGAAAGAATTCTACTACATGATTACTTTTAAAATTCACCACGGGGTCCCCCTAGTGTATTTGAAATACAATTTTAGTTGCAAAGTTTAATTAAAAATCTGTGGTTTTAGAGCCAGAATGAGTTGCTGAGATAAACTTCTTCCCTTTAGGGATGAGGAGAGATGGTCCCAGAAGGGAGAAGCAATTTGCCACTGTGTAGTAGAGCCAGAGGTAGCAGAATCGGAAATAGATTCGGTCCTACTGTCATTTCATAGAGATTGTCAAATGTTAGGAAGAAATCTTACCTATCAGCCTATAAGAAAGGCAACATTAATGGAGTAGTCACCATTGCTAGGTGCTGAGTGCTAGAGACACAGAAGGGTGTAACTTCCTGCTGCACAGGACATTTTGTTTTCATTTTATTATTAAACCTAACCTAAGGGATGACGTGGCCAAGGTCACTCAGCCCACTCTCAGCAGATACCGGAACCAGTAGCAATCTTCCAGTCCTATGTCTTAGCACCACCGTATTGTCTGCTAGGAGACTAGGATGTACCTACTAAGCTAAAGAAGAAAGGCAAGTGTCTCCTGCCTACTTTCTAGTTCTAATAGAGACCCACCCGGTAGGGCCCAGACACTGAGAAGAGGATGTGATGCGGGGAATACTGTTGTTCTCATTCAGCTCTCAGGCTGACCCCTGTCAATTCGACGGTGACCTTCACTGACCCTTCCCAGGCAGGATTTCCTCTCTCCACTTCCAGTCACCCATCGGCAACTTCTCCTGATTCCCATCTTACGTAGTAAATACCTGGTATTATAGACATTGGCCTATAGGTACCTATTTGTGCACTTATTTCTTCCACAGAAGTGTCTCAGACAGGATCCTATCGACCTTCCACACTCTGGCAACAGCTTCTACACAGGGCTTGGCTTAGGAAGGGTTCAGGAAATACTCATGGCCTATTGAGTGAACGATGCTTCTTGGGCTCAGAGTTGTATTTACACAGCTGCTGTGACACAGCCACCCTGTCACTCAGTCCCCAGGCCCCTCAGCAGCATCCCCAGCTGGAGACCCAGGAGATCCAGTGGTGGAAAGGCTTTGGTGGCAATGTTTTTTCCACAGAAACGTTCACCGTCTGTCAACCTTCCCGCTGAATCCAGCAGTCTGTTTCCATTTCGACACAGTTCTAATTCTTTTTCTTTTGAAACTACATCTGCAGAGCTGGGAAGTGTTATAGTGATTTCCATAAAAGTGAGCTTCTCACTGTCTTGCCAGCTTACTTGGCATGACAGTGTTTACTGTGCAGGGCGTGTACATTATGGCTCCAAAGTCGTTTTCTTGGATGTCAACCACTTCACTTTGTTTCCCTTTGTTTCTCCAGCAGAATGATTCCCTCAGGAGGAAAACTAAGATTTTTTTAATAAAACCACAACACTGTGGAACTGTTTTAAGGGATAGTCATTTTTTATGAGCTCTGCTCACTGTCAGACTGCTGAATACGTTTCACTCCTTCCTCCATCCTGTGTCCCCTTCCAGTGTACCTGCCTAGTGAGGACTCTGCTGCACTTCACTTTGCACCCCACAGCCTTGACAGAGTCCTAGTGCTTAAAATACGCTTAATTCATATTTGTGGAATACGAAAAATAAACATGTCTTCTTAATATACACCTGGTGAGAGATGGCAGCTGCCCACATTTGCAGTTTTACCACAGCCTGTTCAACATAGATTTAGCAACGAAATCTATTCACTGTACCAGCATCATGGAAATCAACTGTCTTGTGAAAATTTTCCCTATATTCTATTCATTCACAGATTTGTTTTTTAAAAAAAGCTTTTACTGTATGTAAAATAAAAATCTAAACCTTAGTTGATATAAAATCATGCTTCATGTCGATAGTTTTCAGAAAAAGAAGGCTTGCCCTTGGGGTGATATTCTGTGAAATGGTGGGGACATGCTCGGCTGCTACAGTGATTTGAGAGGACTGCACAGGTGTTTATTAGACATGGATGAAGGATGCTAGATACTTTGAAATGTGCGGGCTGCTCCTGCTGAATGAAAAGCTGTCCATGTTCCATATGACTTTCTAATGTTCCACCCATTACTTATGCAAGGTATGACAAAAAAATTCAGTGTGTTTAAATTTTAAAAGATTTATTACAGTAAAAGGCGCATTTCATTAATCCGACTTATCCCACCATTCTGGCCACTTTCTGCAGCAGCTCTGGAAGTGCTCTTTCCTGAGAGTCTCTATAAAGTTGTGATGTTGTGGCCGCCTTGATGTTCTGAATGGACTCAGGGGCTTACTTTCTGTGGTAATTCTGACTTTTGGGCAGAGCCAGCAGTCACACGGAGCCAGATCTTATGAATACGGTGGATGAGGTCATACTGTCACATTTTTATGTGACAGAAATTGCAATAAAAATTTGACCAACCAAAAATGTGGGGAAGTAAAAGTAAAAGTATTTATTACAGTAAAAGACATATTGCTATTAATTCCCCTCAAAATATTCAAAATTCTTCCTTTCACTTTGAACACACATTATCTCATATTTCTGAGCAATGTGCCTATTACTGTAGTATTTTTAATTTAAATATCCATTGTATTTTTCAATCATCCCTTGTACGTGTGAGGAAAAACTTGTTTATATTTGAGTCTAACCCTAATTCATTTTGCACGTATATAATTTATTTTTATTTGCAAAGTTTCAGTATACACTAAATTTTCCAGGAATGCAATTTCTGTGAAAACTACAAGTAGTACATCATTTTAAAAGTAATTCCCACTGAAAGTTGTTTGCTTCTGTTAAAAAAACTTACATGATGGAAGGTGACCTGACAGAAGAGGCTGATGCTGGCATCATTCCTGTGGAGTCTTTCTGTAGGTGCAAGTATCTGACTCTTACTGGGAGTATGCTAGGCCCAAACAATTATAGACTAAATACGTATCATTTCATTATCATTTACTTTCTTCTTAATTACCCCTGGTCTCACACTTACAACCCTGCAATTAATTTATTTTGAACTATGAGTATATACACTTTCTGTACTCTATGCATTTCACGTCCAGATAAGAAAAAGTGTGTTGCAAAATATGTACTATAAGAAAGGTCCATTGTGTTTCTGTGAACAACTACTTTCTAGGAATCTCTGCTGTACAAGAGATGCCCTCTGCTAATAGCTGGAAATACAAAGATGCGCATGATAAAGTATCTTCACTAGGTTTAGTCTATGGGAAGGGAGATACAAGCTCCAGGAGGATTGTGTCCTTCCACATTGGAGTCAGGAAAGTGCAGAGGCAATGAAAACAGATAGCAAGGAGCTTAATTTCTGTTGCAGAGGCAGTGGTTTCCTTGATGATCTGATAGTTTCAGCTGAGTCCTAAAAGATGAGAGATACCCAAAAGATCCCAGGTGACAGGACAAGAATGTGACACCTCCCCAGTGCTCAGGAAGCAGGTAGAAAACCAGTGTGACTAGAACATCAAAAGGTAGTGAGGGAAAGAGTGGTATGGGATGAAAAAAAAGCTTGCGTTAGATTAATGGGCAGCATTGAAGGTGTGTTAAAGACTAGAGCAACTGGAAGCCACAGAAAGATCTGTAAAGTCAATGTTCTGATGAGCTTTGTTCTCTGGAAAGATCACTCCGAACATTGTGTGCACCCTGAATCAGAGGAGACAAGAGGGATGACTAGTGAGGAGACCAATAGACTATCCTGTGTGAGCGATGGCAGCATCATGATGATGGTACTGGTCTGCAGTGCAAAGACACTTCTTATGCTGAAAAACACTCAGGAGGTAGAGTCAGTGGGATGTTGAAACTGACTGGAAGTGGAAGTGAGGCAGATTACCTATCATGATTTGTCTGATCATGAGTGACAGAATGTGTTAGGGGTAACCACCTAACACAAGGCAAACACTGGGGGTTAGGGACAAGCTATTATGGCTAGGAGGATCAGTGAAGTACATAAGTGACCACCTCTCTTCACAACTGCATTTCTGGTGAGAAAAAGGAGGCTCAGAAAAATTAAATGACTTCTATAGAATCACAGTTAGGGATAATCTCCTACAGATCAGATGTTCAGAACACTTGACTACAAATTCCAAAGGTTTTTTCCTCTGTACTATATTTGTTGCAGAATGCTTCCTGTCTTCCCAAAAGTTACAGTCACTGGTGATTTGGAGTAGAGGTGCCAAAGATGTCTACAAATGACCATCAAAGTAGAACTCAACTAATAAGACAAGCGATAGCTCAATTCTGTGGAACGTAGCTGGCTGGGAGAAAGGGCCTCACCAGGAGATTGGCCCAATGGATAAGTAACTCAGGGTGAGCAACGTGTTCACTGTAGTAAGCTGGTCAGTGTGGTGGCTGGTTTTATGTAGAAAACTCAAAAACCATCAGTGGAAAGCAGTGGCTTCACGCTTCAAATGTCTCTGCCCTCTCTGAGTCACTAGAACCCAGTAGATGCTCAAGAAATATTTGCTGCACAGAGG
Source organism: Heterocephalus glaber (assembly GCF_053883595.1). Lineage (NCBI taxonomy): Eukaryota > Metazoa > Chordata > Mammalia > Rodentia > Bathyergidae > Heterocephalus > Heterocephalus glaber. The sequence goes on from NW_028258293.1 coordinate 4,916,181, forward strand.
CTGAGTTCAGAACTATTTATGATAAGAAACAAATGTTTTTTTTAAAAATATACATTAGCTTCTCAGAATCACCTGGACAAAAATGCTTTTAGAATCAGGTATTTTTCCTAAATCATTCATTTTTTTTTTCTGTTTCTATGTCCTTTATGGCAGCATCAACTTGTTCCCTCCCACAGCCCATGATGCCCCAGCCACCTGCCCTAGCTGATTATCCTCCTGTTCCTTTCAAAGACACTTCTGAAGAAACCCAGCTCCATTCTGCAGTTCAAATATTTGCTCTTGCTTCTGCTTCACAATCCCAGCCATTCGATCTCCCTGGTTTATGTTCTCAGTGACTCATTTAAAATTTTACCTAAATGGATAAATGAACATTTATGGGTCTGAGAGGATGGTGTAGGATGGTGAGTGCATTTGTTCATTAGACAATCTCTACCTATACAGACCCATTTTTCTAAAGCTTATAGCAATAGCATCTAAAGCTGCCCCTTTTTTTCAGCTGTTTGGGCAATTTTTGACTCCTACCATTTTGTGTACAGGATGACATAAATTACCTAAGAAAGATCAGAAAAAGGAAGGATGTGTCTAGGGATATTCCAGTCATCTTAGGGAAAATTCCAAATGCGTTTTTGCTTTAAAAATGCTTAAACTTTTAAAAAGTTTAAGTCTTGCTTTGCCTCCTTTTTTTATCTTTACATTTTTATTGGTACGTTGTAGGTATACAACACAATTACATTTCTCATTGGGAATTGTACCTTTAAATAATGCATCTTGGTTCTTATTTTTTCCCCATTCCTAGCCCTCCCTTCACACCCTCCACCCTTCCCTATTTACAAAGACTTTATTTCCATTTTTTCCATTTCTCAGCATTTTTCCTTTCCCTTCTTTCCTTTCCCCTGCCCCTCCCACTACCTCTACCCCTTTGGACCTTTTCTTCCTATTTTGCATTATCGATTATTCATTCTAATCATTGGTATATTTAGGTATACAATATAATGACATTCATCATTGGAAATTTGGACCTTTACATAGTCTCTCTTGGTTCTTATTTTTCACCCTTGCCCAGCCCTCCCTTCAACCCCTCCATTCCTCCCTATTTACAAAGATTTTGTTCCTATTTTTCCATTTTCTTATCCTAATCCCATTCCCTTCTATCCTTTCCCCTAGCCCTCCCACTTCCTTCTCCTTTGCCCCTTTTCTTCCTATTTCATATTATCTATTATACATTTTAGTCCTTCTTCATACTTTCAGTTTCTCACACCAGAGAAACTATTTGGTATTTACATGTGTGTCCTATTTATTTCACTTAAGAGTATTGCCTCAATGTGCATCCATTTAGCTATAAATGTCTCTAATTTCTCAGTTTTTATGGCTGAATAGTACTCCATTTTATTAAAAAACCCCACATTTTCTTTATCCAGTCTCCAGTTGATGAGCATTTGGGCTGTTTCCAAGTTTTACCTATCACAAACTGTGCTGGTATGAACATGGGCACACATATATCACTGTGGTATGATTCTTTTAATTCTTTGAGGAAGATCCCCAGCAGTGGACTAGCGGGGTCAAATGGGACTTCCAGTCCTAGTTCTCTGAGGTATCTCCATACTGATTTCCACAGTGCTTGCACCAGTCTACACTCCCACCAGCAGTGGAGCAGGGTTCCTCTTTCCCCACAGCCCCACCAGCATTTGTTATTGGTTGATTTCATGATAGCAGCCATTCTTTCTGAAGTGAGGTGGAATCTCAGCATTGTGCTCATTTGCATCTCTCAAATGACCAGTGATGTGGAACATTTTTTCATGTATTTATTTGCTATTTTCTACTTCTTTGTCTGAGAAATGTCTGATCATTTCAGATGCCCATTTTCGGATTGGGTCTTTAAATTTGGGAGGTCTGATCTTTTTAAGTTCTTTATAGATTCAAGATAGTAGGCCTTAGTCTGAGAAACAGCAGGTGAAGATATTTTCCCACACTGTGGGTTGTCTCTTCACACTGCTGGTGGTTTCTCTTGCTGTGCAGAAGATTTTTAATAAGAAGAGATCCCACTTGTTGATTGTGCTAGTTCATGGGCAACTGAGGTTTTGTTCATAAAATCTTTTCCTACACCGATGTCTTCAAGAGTTCTACCTAACCTTTGTTCCAACTGGTTCAGAGTTTCTATTTTAATATTTAGATCTTTAATCCATTTTGATTTTAGTTTAGTGCATGGGGAGAGATATAGGTCTAGTTTTAATCTTTGACAAGTTTAAGCCCAGTTTTCCCAGCACCATTTATTAAAGAGGCTATCTTTCCTCCAGTGAGGGTGTTTGGCTCCTTTATCGAAGAAGAGATGGCTGAGTGTGTCTGGCGTTGTTTCTGCTTCTTGTAATCTGTTCCACTGGTCCTCAGGTCTGTTTCTTTGCCAGTACAATGCTGTTTTTATCACAGTAGCTTTGTAGTATAGTTGCAGGTTGGAGATTGTGATACCCCCTGCCATGTCTATTACCTAGAATTGCTTTTGATATTCTGGGTCACTTCTTGTTCCAAGTGAATTTTTGGATTGTTTTCTCAAGGTCCATGAAGTATGCTGCTGGGATCTCAATTGGAATTGCATTAAATCTATATAGCAGTTTTGGAAATATGGCCATTTTCACTATATTAATCCTTCCTACCCAGGAGCAGGGGATGTCTGTCCATTTTCTGATATCATCTTCAATCTCTCTTTTCAGAGTGCCATAGTTTTCAGAGACGAGGTCTTTGATTTCTTTCGTTAGGATGATTCCTAGGTATTTCAGTTTTTTGGATGCTATTGTGAAAGGAATCATTTGCCCTATTTCTCTCTCAATGAGTCTGTCATTCGTGTAGAGGAAAGCTATTGATTTCTGTGTGTGGACCTTGTAACCAGCTACTTGACTGAATTTGGTTATTAAGTCTAGAAGACTTTTGGTGGAGTTCTTGGGGTCTTCTATATAGAGAATCATGTCATCTGCAAATAATGACAATTTGATTTCTTCATTTCCTATCTTTATTCCTTTTATTTCTTTCTCTTGTCTAATTGCTGTGGCTAATGTTTCCAAAACTATATTAAACAAGAGTGGTGATAGTGGACATCCTTGTCTTGTTCCTGATTTTAGTGTGAAGGATTTCAGTTTTTGACCATTTAGTATGATATTGGCTGTTGGTTTTTCATAGATGGCTTTTATCAGTTTGAGGTAGAGACCATCTATTCCAATTTTTTGTAGGGTTTTACATAAATGCATATTGGATTTTGTCAAATGCTTTTTCTGCATCTATGGAGATAATCATATGGTTTTTGCCCTTGGCTCTATTGATATAGTGTATTACATTGATTGATTTGCATATGTTGACCCATCCTTGCATCCCTGGGATGAATCCCACTTGATTAGGGTGTATGATCTTCTTGATGATCTTCTGCGTTCTATTTGCCAGTATCTTATTAAGGATTTTTGCATCTATGTTCATTAGTGAGATTGGCCTAAAGTTCTCCCTTTCGGTTTGGTCTTTCTCTGCTTTGGGGATCAAGGTGATGCTTGCTTCCAGGAATGAATTTGGGAGTATTGCTTCCCTTTCAATTTCATTGAAGAGTTTAAACAGTAGTGGCAGAAGTTCCTCTCTAATTGTCTTGTAGAATTTAGCAGTGAAGCCATCAGGGCCTGGGCTTTTCTTGTTTGAAAAGTTTTTAATTACTTTTTCAATTTCATTGGTTGATATTGGGTTGTTCAGAATTTTTAGGTCTTCTTCATTCAACTCTGGTAATTCAGATGTATCTAGTAATTTGTCTATTTCTTCTGTGTTGTCCATCTTATTGGAGTATAGGTTCTGGAAATAGGTATTGATGATCCTCTGGATTTCTGCTGGGTCTGTTGTCATTTCACCCTTTTCATTCCTAATTGCATGGATTTGGGCCTTTTCTTTCCTTTTTCTGATAAGGTTGGCTAAGGGTTTGTCAATTTTATTGATTCTTTCGAAGAACCAACTCCTGGCTTCATTGATTTTTGTATTGTTCTCTTAGTCTCCATTGCATTGATTTCTCCTCTGATCTTTATAATTTCCTCCCTTGTATGAGCTCTGGGGTTGTCCTGCTCTTCTTTTTCTAGAAGCTTGAGGTGCAGTACCAGGTTGTTTAATTGGGCTCATTCTGTTTTCCTAATATGCATATTCACTGCTATGAATTTCCCTCATAAGACTGCTTTCATTGTGTCCCATAGATTCTGATGTGTTGTATTGCCATTGTCATTTAATTGAAGGAACTGTCTGATTTCTTCTTTAATTTCCTCTGTGATCCATTGGTTATTCAGAAGTGGGTTGTTCAATTTCCATGTGTTTATGAAATTTTTTGAGTTACTTTTGCTATGGATCTCCAATTTCATTGCACTATGGTCTGATAATATACAGGGGATAACTTCAATTCCTTTGCACTTACTTAAACATGTTCTATGTGTGAGTATGTGGTCTATTTTGGAGAATGACCTATGTGCAGCTGAGAAGAATGTGTATTCTGATTTTGTGGGGGTGGAAGACTCTGTAAACATCTGTTAAGTTCATTTGTTCAAGAGTTTGATTGAGTTCTAGTATTTCATTACTTATTTTTTGTCTAGTTGATCTATCTATTTGTGACAGTGGGGTGTTGAGGTCCCCCACTACAATTGTATTAGTGCATGTATGACTTTTCATGTCCATTAGTATTTGTTTTATATAATTGGGCGCACCAGTGTTTGGTGCATTGATATTTATGATTGTCATCTCTTCCTCTTGGATTCTTCCCTTTACAAGGATGTAGTGTCCTTCTTTGTCTCTCTTAATCAGTGTTGATTTGAAACCTACTTGATCTGCAAAGAGGATAGCTACTCCTGCTTTTTTTTGGGTTCCCATCGTATGGAGTATTGTTTTCCACCCTTTAACTTTCAGTCTAAGAGTTTCCTTTTGAATTAAGTGTGTTTCTTTTATGCAGCATATTGTTGGATTTTGCTTCTTGACCCATTCTGCCACTCTATTTCTTTTGATTGGTGAATTGAGACCATTAACATTGATGGTTATAACTGAAACGTATTGAATTGTCATTGCCAGGAGTTTTTCTTTTTGTTGGGTTCTCCCCCTTTACATTTAATTTCTTGTCATGCCAGATGGGTTCATTCTGCTTTGTTTCCTGGGATTGTGATCCTCAATGTCTGTTCATAGGATATTGTGTAAAATTCTTTGGAGTGCTGCTTTGGTATTCACAAAGTTCCTAAGGTGCTCTTTGTCATGAAAGTATCTTATTTCTCCATCAATTTTGAAAGATAGTTTTGCAGGTACATCAATCTGGGTTGGAGGCTGTTTTCTTTTAGGGCTTGGAATATGTCCCTCCAAGCTCTTCTTGCCTTGATGGTTTGTGTTGAGAAGTCTGCTGTGATTCTGATGGGCTTTCCTTTGTATATGATTTGGTTTTTTTCTCCAACTGCTTGTAGAACTTTGTTCTTCTGTTGAGTTTCTGGAATCTTAACAATTATATGCCTATGTGTAGATTTTTTTGATCAAGGCTATTTGGAGTCCTATATGCCTCACTTATCTGTATGTGAAGCTCTTTTCCCCTGCTTGGGAAGTTTTCTGCCATTATTTCTGTGAAGAGTTTTTTTTACGTCATCTTCACTCTCTTCTGTTTCTTCATTGACTCCAATCAGTCTTATGTTCTTCTTCTTTGCATTGTCTAGCAGCTGCTGGATTGATTTCTCATGTTCCCTTATAATTTTGAAGCAATTTTTCTTTTCCTGGTCATTAATTGCAATCTTATCTTCTATATCTCAAATTCTGTCCTCACATTGGCTCATTCTGCTGTGTAGAGAGTTTTTCATCTCCTGGAAATCTATTTGCATCTGTTTTATGGATTCCATTTGTTTCCTATGTTGAGATTCCATCATGTTCCTCGGCTCCTCTCTAGATTTATTAATCATGTCTTGCACTAGGAGCACAATTTCTTCTGTTATCTGAGAAATTATTTCTGATGTCATTTTTTCCAGATCCCCTTTTGTTGCCAGTTCAGTGGGTCCAGGTGGTTGAGTATCAGAGTGTTCCATCTCATTTCCCTTTGGGGTTGCTGTAGGTGATCTGGAAGTCTGGTTTTGAGACTTATTTACGTGTTTTCTCCTTTTGACTGGGGGGGGGGTGTGCTGTTGGCACCTGCACGGATTACCTCCTCTGAGCTGGGAGAGGTGCGACAGGGGCGGGGAGCAGCAGTAGGGATGGTGACCGGGAAGCCCCTTCTTCTGGACCAGGAGCAGTGGGTCGGTGGCTCAGAAGCCCCTACCTCTGGGCCGGGAGCACCGGGACTCAGTACCATGGTCTGGTGGTCCGGTGTCCTCTGCGTCTTTGTAGTGTGGAACCAGGTGGCTGTCTGCAGCGGGCTGATTCGGCATGTTCCGTGTGACTCACAACCTCAGTAGGGCATCCACAGACCCGCCTGTCTGCAGCAGGCTGATTCCTGCTTTGCCTCTTATAAGGAAAACACAGCTGCTTTTCCTCATCTCAGCACTCAGATGCATTTCCCAGAAGCCCGAGTGATCTTTTTGATTGTCAGTACCCTTCCTCAAAGTGCAGCCATTTACGAGATGGGCTAAGTATGTCTCGGCCCTGGGGCCTTGTTTAAGTGCCTTTGGTGGTCAGCAGTATTTCTTGTTAAACCCCTGACATCTGCATAATTTTTTGCCACCTATGAAAGAAATTCTTACAACTTGAGCTTTCATTCTGTCTAATTTTTGCATTCATCGTTGCATCCTTGTCTTAAATTCTTGTGTTGGGGTTACTAAATGTCAGTCCAGGGTCTCACACAGTCTTGTCCTAAAATCTAGCTGACGGAGGTCCAGATGGACACTTGCTGTTCCCATTAGAGACATTTCCTATCTGCTTGCTGCTCATGAGGTTGCCCTACAAATGAAAGTTAGGGAAAGCTGGAATCATGCAATGTGGACTCTGGTGATTTCAATGTAGGTGATAGCAAAAGAAATACCTTCACTGCTGTTCTCCAGCTAAGACAATGGAGCAGAAGGATCAAGACAGATCCAGGGCAATCCGAGCCCTGCTGTGACCTAGGTGGGTGACCTTGGGCAAATCTCCTTGATTCTCTTTGAGTCACCTCTAGTGTCTGTGAAGTGAGGGGGTTGGACTGCTAAGGCCTTTTCCTGCCTGCAGCTTCTAAATCTGCATTGCCTTATCCCTAATTTAGGGACCAATTTTGCATTGCCTCTTCCATTTCAGCACCATCTTTCATGGCAGCCCTGTATAAAGACTGATAGTATTTTGCTGTTATTTTTTCCTTGCTTTAGTGCTATTAAGTGTGGTGACTCACAGGGCTGGGTTCCAACTGGGGGCTCAAAGCTATCTGTAAGGGGAGAGCGCTCAGACTCTGAAGGGAGAAGGAAACTAAAAAGCATCACTTTGCCACTTCCAACTCATCTCCTGGCTCCGGTGAAACACACAACCATGCACGAGCAGAAAGACTCCATTGGCAGGTCCAATTTCCAAAGTCCAAGAACTTACGATACGTAAGGACTCTCACCCGTGGGGAGCCAAGTGGGCTGGGGGAAGAGGGCTCTTGGAGAAATATCAGAATGGTGTGTGCATGCCGGGAGTGTGTGCTGAAGCCTTGCTCCCTCACACTGTGCTAATGAGCGTGCTGTTTCTACCCTAAAGGAGTCACTTTGCAACACCCATCTCCAAATCTTTATTTAGAATAGAACTTTTGGATTATAATAACACATATTTAATACAGAAAACAGAAAAGTTTAAAACAAAAATTTTAAAATGATACATGATGCCACTGACAAGTATTTTGATGTATTTCACCGGCATTCTTCACTCTATTTTTTTCAGTAAGCATAACTGTAACCAAGAGATCAGCTGTTCTTTCTTCTTATTTTTTAACTTAAAATAGGTACATTAATTCTTTTTGTGTATTAATCAGAATTCTTTCAAATAACAGAAAAGAGCTCAAAAGAGAAATTTATTGGTTCATCGACACTCTGACATAATGATACAGGAACCCATTGGAATATGATACAGTGGAGAAAATGAATGAACTAAAACTGTACGTTGGAACATAGATAATTTTCACAGATATAACCCTGAAGGAAGCAAAATAAGTTTTTAAAAACACATATATCAACGCTATTTGTGTGTAATTTTTGAAGGATGCATACAAACATGTGTCACAAATATATATAAATATAAATATAAATACATATATATATATATATATATATATATATATATATATATATGTATGGGAAATGGAGGGAGAAATAAACCCCAGTTAGACAGGAGTGGGACAGGAATCAAGGAGAAGAAAAAAGAACGCTTGAACTATGTTGGTGGTGCTTTAGTTCTTAGATTGGACAGAGAACTTCACTTTTTTGTGCCAATTCTGTGCATGTTTATAAATCTGCATAGGCTCACAATATGGTTTAAGATCCCTCGCCTCTCATCATCACACTCACACACACACACCCCACTCTGAACACATCCGGAGACCCTCCAGATCCAGGCATGGCTGCACCCCGGTTCTGGCATAGCTGGGCTCCGTCTGCCCCAGCACAGCCCATTCATAGGCAAACTCTGCCATTGCAGTGGCAGGAGCAGGGAGAAGAGCTTTACACCAGCATGCTCACACTTGCAGCGGAGTGGCCCACATGTCCACAAACCCCAGCAGGGGGTGGAGGCTCTTCCCTGGATCTGCTGCCAATTTGGGTGAGGGATGTGACACTCACTAGTGTTCTGCACCATGCATCCACCCCAATCAGGGCTTGGGGGTGGGTGGGTAGGCAGCTGGGTCCACAACATCCAATGCTCATGGGCGGGAAAGGAGGGATGGGTAGTTCCTTCAAAGGAAACCAAGGTGTGGTTAGCAGAAGACTGAACAGATTTGGGATAAGCATAAACAACAGATGTCCACTCTAATTAGTGAAAAATAGACAATTTACTGAAGATACCTTAAGGGACCTGGGAAAGAAGACGGACAATAAAAAAGCAGACAGCAAACAAACCAACAGCACAACAAAGCACTTCACCAGAGCCCCTCTGCTAGGGCTGCCCACACCTCTCAGAGTATCCCGCGCTCCCCAGCCTCAACTTGCCAGCTGCACTCTCTCCCGTGTGCACAACAGTGCTGCTCTGCCCAGTGAGCTGGGTATCTCCTCCACCTTCTGCTCAGCAAAGCCTACAGTCAATAGGACAAACCCACTTAGGAAGCAGGAACATTCAGGAGTTATTGTTTGTTTCTTGGTGCACCCTTGGGGCTCTTACATTCTTCCAAGCACCTTATCGAACCAGAGCTTCCAAATGTTGGCAGTCCTTCAACCCAGAGAATGTTTAATACCAGCTGCTAGCATGATACATTTCCTCCATATTCTCACTTCTGTGCTTGTTCACAGAATGGAGGTCATAATCATTTTATGGTCTTGTATTATCCTTTTGCATTTTTCTCAAGTCATTAATTATCGCACTAAAATCTTATTTCTGTAATGGTTATCTAATGTAATATTATATGAGCATACCATCATTTTTAAGCAAGCATCTACTGCCAGACATTTAGGATGTTTCCATTTGTTACCATATTATAAGTAATGTTGACACTAACATATGTTCATAATCATCACGCTGTTCTCCAAGCACTGCCCTAGGGTCCATTCCTAGAACTGGAATTTCTTAGTCAATGGGGTGTGAACATTTTTATGGCTTGTAATATGCTTTTCCAAATAGCTCTTCAGAAATCCTACAACCACATTCTCTCCCCTCGCCGTGTAAAAGAAGAGAACACAGTCGCTCTTACTTGCCAAGCCTTTCTTTCCGTGCATCTTCAGTGTGATCACTACTGAGCTCTGATTAGCCCAGAAGAGTCCAGTTCAGGGATGGTGACCTGGAACCTGGGACTGCACCCACAGCAGCATTAACCCTTTCCGGAGGAGGCATAATATAGAGATGGCCTTGCTTTCATTTTTACCTTCTTCTTCACCTCCCCAGCTTCTCAACTCCACCTTTGACTCCTCGTTTACTTTACCACTCCATATCTAATCTTCTTTGAGTTCCTTTTATTGGTATATATTTGTGATGTATGCTGATTACACCCACCCTGGGGAATGGTATATATACATACTGCACCTTGTTCATTTTTACCTCCTCCTCCTCCGCTCTCTTCTGCTACCTACCCGTTACCCTCATCTCCCCATCCCCTTCCCATCTCCACAATCTACGTCCGGTTTCCTACCATCTGTCTTTTATTTTGCTCTAAATTATTTATATTTTGGGTGTCTCATAAGAGAAATCATGTGATTTTTAACTTCTGTGTCTGATTTATTTCACTTAGTGTTATGGTACCAAGAGGTGCCCAAATTTTCCTACAAATAGCTCTAATCTATCCTTCTTTATGGCTGAGTAATACTCCACTGTGTAACTAGACCATGTTTTCCTTATCTATTCATCTGTTGATGGACATATAGGCCACTTCCAAGACTTAGCTATTTGTTATGAGTTGTGCTGCTATAAACATGGATACAGACATCATATTCACAACATATCCATCTTTAATCTTGAAGTAATGCAATGCTGATTCTTTCCACTTCTGGCATCTAACCTGAATTTGTGCGTATCTCATCATCTCCTTGTGTACCATTTCGGGTCATGCCACCATTGGCTGCTGCTCAGAATGTGGAGATCTAATCTCTTCTCCGGGTAGCAGCCAAAGCGATCTGTCCAAAGCGGACAGTAAGGGAGGCCTCTCCAATGCACACTCTCACTTAGCTTGACATAACTGGGCTTTCCTCCTCCTCGCTTGGCTGCTTCCTGCCTCACACCCAAATCCCAGCCCAAGTCTCGCCCTCCACGAATGCTTCCTGGCTGCCAGCCTGATCCCCAGCCTTTCCTTACCACTCACCTGTCTCCACTTTCTTCGTCACACTTAGCTCTGCATGAGTCCAGATCTATCTGTGGTTATTTTTCTGTACTTTGTCCTCAGCTTGTCAAGCTCCCTGCTCCTCCCCAGAGCAGAGCGATGCCATCCACAGCACGGAGACTCATTCAGTAGTCCCTACTTTCTTCCTTCCTTTCTGCCCCTCCCTCCTTCCTTCCCTGCCTGCTGCATTTTTGTCCTTTAACCACTGTTTGGATTCAGAACTTGATTGTCTATCATCTAGAATTTTTTAAATTCCTGCACCTCACTTATCTGCTCTCCCCGTCTGGTTCGCTTATTTTTCTCACCTCTTCTACACACTACTGCCAGAACAGCTGTTCTATACACCTGAACACGATGCCACATGGCTTAGGAGAGAAATTAAAGCATCTTAATAGGATTATTCAATGCCCTCTCTCTTCAAACCTAACCTAATTTCCCAGACTTTTCTCCCCAGACTTTTACACACACACACAGACACCACAGTCACAACAGAATGTTCCTCATTTCTAAATTTCTTCTCCTCTCCCAGCCTTTCTGGATTTTCTCATTCTGTTCCCATAAGATGAGCATTCATCACCAAAACACTGCTCACTCTTCAAGGCCTTCCTCAAAGACAACCTCTTCAGAGGAAATTTTGTTGCTTCTTTAAGCCAAAATAAATAGCTTCCTTGCAAGACCAGGATGGTGAGAAGATTCCAAATTAACTGGTGGCTGCTTCCTGAGGAATATTTGAGAGAGGAACCCAGAGCTGTATTCAGGCTACTAGAGTAGGAGCTCTGTAATCCATTAGTCATGTCTGCCTTGGGTTTAGGAGGAGGAGTTTTGATTATACCTGTTTGCTATTCTTGCATTAAGAATTTCCACTGTAAAATATGATACTTCCCTTGGAACATGATTCTTTCATGTTTTTTATATTACTTACTGATTGATATTCTTTCTTTGCCTTTGAACTGTCATAAAATTAAGTTTAATCTGCTAAGGTGTAACATAGTACATGTCCCATGATACATGCTAAAGATATTCTCATTGAATTTGGTCTTCTCTATAACAACTTTCCAGTATAGAATGCAGGATACAATGGAGCTGGAAAACAGGCAATGAATGAAACATTAAGGAACTGAGTCAAAGGCAAACCTGTCCCTGACCTGAAATGACAGTGGTGATTGGGAAGTGCAGTTTCCCAGGAAGATCAAAGACTTTGGAATCAGATCTCTCTTGGTCCAAACACAGGATTTCTACTTCTTGGCTGCTTACACTTTAGTGAACTCCTAAATCCCTCCAAACCTTCACCTCCATCATTGAAATGGAGCCCACAACACCCAGCCTAGGGGCTGCTGTGCACATGAATGGACATGGGCTCCTTGGCCAGCCTTGCCCTTGCCGCAAACTGTTTGCTCTCATGCAGGGAGACCGCTACTTCGGCCTCGCCATAACCAGGTCTTGTTAATCTTGCTGCTCTGCCCAAGATTGGGAGCCTGTGCTTTGCTCCTCTCTCTGTCCTGTCCTTTCCTCTCTCTGGGCATCACATTTCTCACTTGTTAAACAAAGTGTGAGTTCTGGCCCAGCTACACCCAGGACAGACACCCACCCACCCAAATCCCCAAGCTCCGGGTTCTGGTGGCAGATAAGAGCCCCCTCCAAGATGGCAGGGGAGAAGTGGGCCAGGAGCTGCCCTGGATAGTCCTGAATGGTGAGGGTTCTGCAGGGCCCGAAAGACCAGCACTCCTGGGTTTGCCCAAGCAGTGCACTCTGCTGAGTGTCAGCGGAGGACAGGAGGGCTTGTGGGCCTGGGTTTCCAGCCTCTCTCCTGACCCCAGAGTCCTCAGGGCCTTTAAGGACACTTAGCGACATGAGTGGGCAGGGGTGGTCCGTAGAGATTGCTAGTTCTAAATCTGAGAACTGAACACACACACACACCTCACACACACACCTCACACTCACAAACCTGTGCTTAGGGAGGCTTCCAGGGGAGAATCACAAAATAGCACCTGAGGCTAAGATGGTCTCTAGGAAGTCCCTGCAATGCAAGCATGAAGATTCCTACCACAGAGCGAGAAAGCAGGTTTGTCCCAACCACCGACATGGGGGAATGGGTCACGGGAAGGAGGCTGCAGAGGAGGACTTCACGCTTAGCATGCGGTCCCAATATTAACATTCTCACCACACACAGCCCCGCAATGGACAGTGGGTAATGGCCCCAGGTGAACCCCAGCCAACGGGCCTCTCCCCACTTGGGCTGAGCTCCTGCAGGAGTGTGTGTGTGACTTGGGGCTACTCAGGAGCGGGTCCTTGGCTACACAGAAGGCTCCTGCTGGGTCCTCAGAAACACACACACCACCTTCAGAGGGAGCCCAGAGCATACTGGGAAGGACCTGGGCCAGGCTAGACCCAAAGCCCACTTCCCCTTCCTCCAGTGGAACACTTGAGCAGGTTACCACTGAGCTCTGCTTTTGAGTTCTCTCCAGAGCTGCTTCCCTTGCCTGCTGTTGTAAGTAATAAAGATAATGTATGGCCACACTTCTCAGATGAGGCTGGCAAATTCCTAGGAGTGTTTGGCAGAAAGCTTGGGAGTAGGGGAGGCCACGGCATAAACACAGGGCATGTTCCCAGTGTTTCTATTTTATGCCATGGCAAATCACTTCCAACCTATTTTTATATGACGCCAAATGGAGCTATTATTGAGCAGAAAGGAAAATCTGCTGCCATTTTTAAAGCTCAAAATGGTGAGGAACTTCCAAGATAGCAGACAGCTTCTGCATGGTCTATATCCTACATCCTCAGGGATACACTGCACTCTCTGTGCTCAGTGTGAGTTAGCAGAAAATTTGAGAAGCTTTGGAGTGGATGAAGTGTCTGGCGTGGAGTCTGACAGGGCAAGTGGTCAGGGATCAGTAAGTATCACCACTAGGAATCTCTGGGATGGGATATTCCCCTGGGTTCTTGGGCTGGGAAGAGCACGTGTGTGTAGTGTTAGGTCCAAGGAAGACCTTGGCCTTGTAACAGGGACATGATCAATCTAGAATGTGTCTGTACCAACAGGCACGCCGGGTTGTCGAGGGGTCTGAACCCCTATTCCAGGAGAAACCACTCTAGGGATGGTTTCTGAGGATTCCCTTGCCTGGAGAAGAGAAGAGAATGGGAGCAATTCTCTCGGTATCTTAAGAGCTGGCTGGAAGATGGCAGAAGAAACATTTGGGATAGGTAATGATAAGATATATTATTATTATTAATCTGAATAAATAAGGGGAAGACGAAACTTCTAAAAAGAAATACTTGTGAACATTTGAACTCTGGCCTTGAGGAACAGCTTAGAGCGGTTAAGAATGGAGGCTCTGGAGACCGATTAATGGGGTTCAGATGCCGGCTCTGACCTCTAATAGCTCTCTACACTGCAGGCAAGTTAACTCTTTGGGCTCGTTTCTTCACCTGCAAAATGGTGATAATAATGAGATGTTTCTCATAGATTGTGGCAGAGATGAACGAAAACACATAAAGTGCCTAGAACAGTGCCTGAAAAATAATAAATAAATACCCGAGACATTACTTTAAACAGAAGTTGGCTAGAGTTATTTGTTTGGAAGTTTTCAGGGTACAGGGATCCTTGAAGCTGAGTGTAATGGAAGATTGCTCAAAACAGAGTATACAGAAAGGATCCCTGCAACATTATTTGCAGTGTGTGTTGTTGCAAATAGCCCAAAACCCAACTAGCAGTGGCTTAACTTATTCATAAGCCACTTAATAACCTTGCCTAAAAGAGACATGGAGGTAGGTATTTCTGAGGTTGTCCAGAGTTTGGTGGTGTCAGCAGAAGCCAGGCTTTTCCGTTTTCTCATCCGCCATTTTCTGCATGCTGAGTTTTCACTCCCAAGCTCATTGCCTCTTGCTCTCAAGATGGCTGCCGCAGCCTGCACTCATTGCCTTCAACCACCCATGCTAAAAGCAGGAGTATACGTAGGGACAAAGGGTTTTCTCTGTGAGGGTCTCTCTTTTCATGTGGAAAAAATAATTCTTAGAACCCCTCCAGCAGATTTGTCTGGATTTATTCTAACTCTCTTGTAAGCAAATCAATAATGAAAGAAAATGGAGCCAATAATATTCCTGCATAGACTGACTATGACCTATACCTCAGAACATACATAGAGACCTACTTTCTTTAAAACTAGTGGAGTTCTAGTGCTGGACAAAATCTAGAAGCAGCTATGTTTGCATAGCTGTCACCTGTCACACTTGAATACCACAAGTATTTAAAGAGTTAGAGGAAAGAAGGTAGTGCAAGACATGAAGGGAAATGCCACAGAAGTTGGAAGAAAATGAGGGGGAGAGTTGCGTAAACAAAGAAGAAAGCTCCAACATGAGAAAGTCATCGCAGCCAAAAGGTGCTGACTCACAGTGAAGACAGGACCCACACAACTGGTGGCTAAAACGTGGTGCTGACTCTGTGGGTGGAGGGATAGGATCAAGAGAGCAGGATTAGGAGAAGCCGAATGAAGGCAGCGGGACAGGAGTGGTGAAGAGAAATCGAGTCGCTTGACCATAAAGACAGGTGGGTGGCAGCGAGAAAGGAACACGAGGTCAGAACAGGATTTTATTAAGAAAGGAGAAACTTGCAAGTATGCTGTCTGGGGTGTAGAACCAAGATACGGGAAGATACTGCTGAAATAAGAAAGGGAATAAAGATAAAACACGGAGGAGAGATGCACAGAGGTCGCCTTGGACAGGAAGAATGACAGCTTTCCCTGGAGATGTCATGGGGCAGGGGCTGGGCAGCGAGGGAGAAACGCAAGGACAGGAGTGGACTCGGGGCCACACCGTGGAGACTGCGTGCGGGGCAGGAAAGACCTCCCTGCAAAGCTGACTGTAGAAATTCCAGCTGTTCCTGTTGGGACACAGAGGGGAAAGACAAAAGGCAACTTGCCCCATCTGCTTGGGAGGGTTTACCACCAGCGCCGTGGGTTCTATGTGAAAGCGGGCATCACGGCCTTGTCCAGGCTTCCGGCAGTGTCATCCCCACAGGAAAGGCTTCCGCGCCTGGCCGGGACCCCAGCCAGCCCTGGGAGGACGGGGACTCCCGCCCTGCCCGCTCCGCCTGGCCACTTCACGCGGGAGCTCTGGGCACCCTCACCACGGGTGAGCATCCAAGTGACAGCGTGCTGTTTCCGGTAGCTTGGGCCTTGAGAGCTTCCGATGAAAGAAAATCATTTTCCTTTCAACTCTCAGACAGGTTTAGGGGAAATGCCATCCATCTGAGTCAGTACTGGCTCGTCTTTCCTGGGAGAGATGCCTTCAGCCTAGGTTTCCTATGAAACAGCTGCAACTCAGCCAGAATCCTCCATCAGGACAGCAGAACGAAGCACTGACAGAACTGGAAGCAAAATGCAGCTCAAAACCAATTTTGTTGAAAACGATCCAATTTTTACATGGTGGTTTGGATGTCGTCTCGGTTTGGAGAGGGCTGTGATTTTTATTGATTTGAGACACGGTGAATTTCTTATCAGTGCCTGTTTGTAAGGCGGAATAGTGATGTCCACTTCGGGGAGTGAATTTAAAGTAAATTAGGGTGCATAAAGTGGGGATAAAGGCGCAATGACAGAGGTGCCTTATGACACCTAGATTATTTTGCCATATGCTTCATCTTCCCTGCAACCCTGCAAAACTGGAGGTCACCGCCTTTCTTTCCAAGTCAAGCAAATGAAGCCTCAGTGAGGTGACAGGATTCACCCAGGCACACAGCGAAGACTCATGCTGGGCCTCCAAACCCAAGGATTCCTACTTCTGTCACTCACTCCTCCGCTGAAAACGGGAGGGACGGTCCAGCCACCTCACAAATGAAGACTGAGTACAATGACGCATTTAAAAGTGGCCGCTCATTAGGAGAAGCCTAGAACAGACCAACTAGAGAACTACCGAGAATCCCTGCAGGAAGGCGAGGCTTGGGGGTTCACGGCACGGGGGTCTGGATTCTTGGTTGCAGAAATATAAACTGATCCTGGCAGCAGAGGAAATTGTTGGCCAGGCCCTGAATGGCTCCCAGACTCTGTGGGAAGGGTCCCTGGACAGGGAGCAGTGGCTGTGTCCACAGCTAAGGGCGCAGCCCAGGAAGAGGCTGGCTGCACACTGAGCAGCCTCTGCTCAGGGACCCTGCACTGCCCAGAGAGGCACCGAACTTCAGTCACCCAAGGGAACGCCACATCCACTGACTCAGGGTCCAGCCCAGGACCTGTGTGGGAGGGTCACAGAGTCCCGGCTTCCAGAAGCGGGGAGAGGGCTTCCCAGCCTCCTCACTTCCCCAGATGAACAAAGCTGAAATTCCTCAAATATGGAAAAGAAGCTGGACTGGGCAGCAAACAAAATGGCAAACACTCACTGGAGACGGTCTGCTTCCTTTCCACATCCTTCTTAATCGGACTCGTTTTCCTCGGAGCTCATCTGGCAGCCCCTCGTCTTTAACTGGTGGACTCCTCACACTGGAATATTTTCAGGTCCTGACACAGCAAACCCAACGTCACACACACCCTTTAGCAATTCTGTCTCTTTCTGAAAATACCCTGGGTTTGATGCATGATCCCCTGACTGGCTAAATCCTGCTTGTTGAGAACAAAGTCTGGCGCGTTTGCTGCGCTCTGTTAAATGGAGCCCCACCATCTTGCCAGCAACCTCCCTGCTGAGCATGGTCCTTGCTGACATCTCAGATCCCACGGGGCCTCCACCCTCAAATCGAAGTGGGTCACCTCGCTCCAGAGTCAGTGCTGGTTGGCTGATCAGTGAATGGATGTGGGAACCCAGGAGGAGGACGAGGGATCGCCCTCTGGTACCACCAACCAGATGTACTTCCGTGAGCCATTAGTCTAAGATGCTGCTTTGCACCCAACAGGACAGATGAGGTTGGTGGTGTCCAGCTTGTACTTGATTAGAATCACCTGAGCATGTGTTGCGGGGGATGTCAATAAATTTAAATGTCCAAAATCTTGCACAAACCTTCCAAGCATCTTTCTGAGTGGGTCAAGAATTCATAGAAGTTTGCTGTTCTGTTTCCTTTTATGTTTTGTTTCCAGCTTATTGGATTATTTCTCAAATCACCCGGGTTTCGTGCCCCCAGGATGCATGATTTCTTGTCCCTGTAACTGTGTAGTGAAGGGGTAGTGTGCACCAGGAAGGTACCATTTCTGGGGTCAGAGAATGTCTGATTCTGGCTCCAGCTGGGTAACTCTCTAGCCCTGAAAAGATAAACCTGGGGTGGTAAGTGTACACCCCCCTGGGGTCTGTGCAGGGGCTGAACATGTTAAGGCATAGGCTGCTCAGAGCCCAGGGGTGCACGCTGGCTCGGTAACCCCAGCTGGATCGGCATGAGAACAGGAGGAAGAGGCCAGCGCATCCGCTGGGGAGCCCTGCTGGGGAGGCGGAGGGAAGCTGGTGGAAACATGACTTTCTTTTTTCTGTTTCTGTACTTGATTCAACTGGATAAAAATATAACTGATGAGCAGAAAATGTTGAGGATGTTGGCGTTTCTCCCGTCTTTGGCTCCAGCTTGATGAGTTCCCAGTGAGGGACATCTCCAGGGCCCTTCCCGTGACGGACTCGCGACTGCATCTTGGCTCTGGCCTCAGTATGGTCCGCGGTAGCCGCGCCTGGGTGACTCAGCATAGTAGGCCCTTTTTAATTTCTCTCTCTTTCCCCAGCCAAGAAACTCTCCCACCTCTCTGCGCCGTATGCTCTGTGGCAGCACTTTGCATGGTGCACCGGGAGAGAGCTCGGTCACAGTGATGCGGGAGCCTTATAAGGGTGCAGACACTTCTGTGCAGAATGGACGTCATAATGGCAAATCAAGGCTGGTGCCAATAATAGCTTTATTTCCTTGGGTTTCTCTTCGCCTTTGCACATTCCTTGGGGCTCTTTGAGGGGGCCTGGAATGACATGGCAGCCCCAAAATAGTCTAAGGAGTCAGACAGAAGGAGTTTTGAGCAGGCAGGGAAACCAAGAACAGCTCACACCTCAGCCCAAACTTGTCTCTTGGGTCTGTTTTGGGGTCCGTGGCTGGAGCAGGGAAATGACGCCTTTGGTGTTGGGTAGCCCTGGGCTTGTCTCCTGCCTCCTGCCGCCTGCCTGACGTCCACGAGCTCTCCGCCCTCTGAGCTTCGCGATCCTGTCTTTGTAAGGAGCGGGAGTGATGATAAAATGAAAAAAGGCGGAAGCCTGCCCAGAACACAGTGGGGACTCAGGATGTGGCAGCTCCGCCAGCGTCCTGCCTCCCCTCGCCTGGCCCCATGTTGGCAGAATGAGTTTATTTCAAATGTGAGCTGCCTCAAAGGGCTGACTTCTACTTGCTCCAATGGAGAAAAATGTGCTTCCCCCTTGAGCCTTGGGCCAAGAAGCGCAGAGTGGTGGAAACTCTCGTGGCCCAGAGTCAGACCCAAACTCCATCCTGCCCTGTAACTTTGCATCTTCTCATTATTCAGTTTGCACCTTCACGAAGGCCCTCCTGTGTCCCAAGCCCTACCCTGGGTGCTAAGTACGCCCTATTGTACTTAATCTTCGAAGAATCCCTGCAGACTAGAAATGACGCTCCTCACTTTATAGGAAAGAGAACTGAAGGGCAGAGAGATTCACTAACTTGACCAAGGTCACACAGGCAACTAGGGGCGAAGCTCGGACTCGAACCCAGCTCTGGCTGACACCCGGCCCTGTTACCAATCCTCATGGACCTGGCTGCTTCTTACTGTTGCTGAGCTCATTTCCCAAGCAGCAAAAAGGGGGTAATAATTCATGCCTCCGCCCCAGGCATTTCTAGAGAGGAACATGTGGAATCACGGCTGGAAGGGCCTTTGTGTATGAAGAGGATATTTGGCCTGAAGAGTGGGGCATACGCCCCCTGCAGTCCCGCGCGACAGTCCCCGTGCCCAGGCAGCGGCACACGAGCCATGTGGCAGTGAGAACAAGGTGGCAGTGCAGATGCTCCGCGGTACACTGAGCGGGGTAGCGTACACACTAAATCTGTATTTATACTCGGGAAACCACGCTGTGCTTAAATTAGCACTTGAAGAATAAAAGCTGCTCCAAGATGCTGCCCTCCTAAGCAACACAGACTGACGTTCCTATCACTACAGACACGGGGTTCTGCAGCAAAAAGCCTTGAATTCACCCTAAATCTCTATCTGCCTCTCTCTGATCTCACCTCCTCACCCCCCATACACACTTCCTGGCAACCAGGATCCATCTTAATTAAAGCTCTTTTCCAGCAGAGGAATAATAGATGGTACCAAGTTCTTCCAGGGTCCCCTGGCTGATCTGATGGGACTGCACAGAAGTCACAGCACTGTCCTCGAAGGGACCGGAGGTATTTAATTAACCAGAGATGCCGAAGCATCGCCGCACTGGCAACGGAGGATCAAATCCGTGGAAGCACAGGAGCAGCCTCCAATCTCTGTCCTGAGCTTTGTCATAATTTCCTAGGTCCTACCTCCTGGTGACCCCAAAATCCCACCTGGCTGCCTCCAGGGGCTTTGCACACGTCAGCATTTGCTCCGGGGAGCTCATGCTTGTCTGGCCCTTTTTTCTCAGATGCACACTCATGCATAAGACACACACTCACGCACACGCACACCATCACCACCAATTCCCATGGAAACCGAACAAGGGGGAAAAATCAAAAGGCAGTACACAAGCCACGAGAGCTCCCTGACTCCGTTCTCACTTTCTCCCCAAATCTACAACTCCTCCTGGCCCTTTTCAGGTTGCCTCGTTCTCTGGCATTCTACATGCTTAATGTGTGGATAAAGCGTGATTTCCTGTGTTGAGAACAAACAATTGAGCCATAGAACACAGGCAAAAATTGAGACATGCTAATTTTCAAATTTTCTTTTAAATTGTTTTAAATTTTTCTATGGTGCTGAGGATTGAACCCAGGCCTTGTACATGCTAGGCAAAAGCTTTGCCACTTGCCAACAGCCCCGGGCTTTGAAATCACATCTCCTTAATACAATACCACAAGCGTGAGGAATTAAAGAGACCATGAGGGAAAATACACATATTAAGCACTTTTCTCACTTCCTAAATAGAGGTTCCAGAATAAATAAAAGTTCCTCCAAATTTAAAATTGTTAAGTCTTTGAAGAGTAAGAATCCTGAAACTCCTAAGAAGTAAATTCTGTACCATGCTAAAATCTCTAAAATAAGTAAGTAAATAAATAAATTCTATGTACGGACAGGAGAAAATGTCTAACATCTATTGCTATGAAAAAGAATTGCAGACCTACATTGCTGAATTAGTTTGCTGGGGTAAAAATAATTTTATATAGTAAAGTATGCTTTCACTTCTACTTACGTACATGTGTGAAAAGAATTTTGAACTACATGATTGCTAGTGGTTGTCATATGGACAGGTCGTTTATTTCTACAGTTTTTTGTTTGTTTGTTTGTTTGTTTGGTACCAGGGATCGAACTCAGGACCTTGTGCTTGCGAGGCAGGCGGTGGCACCCCTGAGCTAAATCCCGGGCATATTTCTACAGTTTTTTAAGGGTGAGAATCTGCTACATTTATGATCATAAAAGTGACAAAGCTAAGCAAAGTTATGTTCCTCTGTTCTGATAGCCTGGGATTTGGGGAAGCCCCGTAATGATGTGACAACCGTGCTCTGGGCTTTCGTCTTCGTGGATAAGTAGACACTTCAGTGGCAGCTCTTCTCTATTTTTGGAAAACTGAAGTAACCACAGTGACTTGTGTTCATCATTTCTGGTCCGGCCATGGTCAAGTGGGTGGTTGGCAGAGTTCCAGGTCCCGATGGATGACAAGACCTCAGTGGCCAAAATGTTAGAGACCTTCTTCTCCTTCTCCTTTTGTGGGTTTTTGTCCCTTTGGTGTTTGCGGAACCCGTCTGCTGAGTTGTCATAACCGGTCTTCTGTCATCTGTCTGCTAAACTGCCGAGGACCAGTGTCCCATCCAGGCTGGACTCTGGCCCCTCCCCAGAAGACAGTGGCATCTGGAACACGTGCAATATTTTGGCGGAGAAGAAATATGAAGGAGGCACTTGGTCTGAGGTTTTCCTTACCCAGCTTCTTGGCAGGTCTTCTGACAACTGAAGGGAAAGCCCATCCTGGATAGCCACATCGAGAACTAAAGCCTTTTGTCAGGACCGGGAGGAAACATGTGCACCCTTCCCCCAGGGCCAGGTGTGTTCTGCAGGCCTTTGGCACAGCCTCCCTCCCATCCCAACCACCCGGGCCCAGTCAGGTCGTCCTGAGAAACTGGGATTGGGCTTCAGTTTCCGAAATTGAGTTTTTGAGGCCAGAGCTAACAAGTGCAGCACCAGGAACTGAGGGCACATCGGGTGTCTCAACCAACAAAGGAGCAGAGCAAGTATCCCCAGCAGTGGCAGGGAGATACGTCAGGACACCAGACACCAAATGACACAAAAGCCTGTCTACGTCTCTCTGCCTGGCTTCTTCAAGATCCTCCTGTGTCTCTAAAATAAATTACCCATTCTACCTAGCCCAGTTTGCGGGGGGCTCTCTTGGCAGAAAGGAGAAGAATCTTAGCCAAGCCCGCATGTGAGAAAACTAGACAGCCAATGAGCTCTGTGCCGAGAGAGAGGCAGGTGTGTACCTAGAGCATGCACACGTGTACCCTTCAGTGGTAAAGAAGATTCAACATCGCTGTGGACCAAGCCAGTTTGAAACTTCCCTCTGAAAACTCCTTCCAAAATCAGAATCTGGGCCTATCGCTTCACTCATTATCACTATCCTAGAACTTAACTATGCATTTATTGGATGTCTACACCATCAAGGAGTGCTTTACCTGTACCATCTATTAATTAGTACAACCACAAAGAGACAGGTTCTGTTGCTAACCACTGTTCACAGAGGACAAAACCGAAATTTAGTGATGTGGTCTGCTGATGGTCTCCCCTAGAAATGATGGTGACAGCATTCAGAAGCTGGGTGTGTCTGGCTTAGACCATGAGCTCTGAATCTTTATGCTGATCTGCCTACATCCTTTCACTGAAACCTCTCATCAGAGACTCAATTGATTAGGATCATGTCCAGGACTACCAAGATATCTGGTGGTTACTGAAAACTTCATTCATCCTCCAAGGTCTGATATTTGCTACTATTCGTACAAGTCAAAAAAGTGTACCATTGGCATTGCCACTTTGGAAAACAGTATAGTACTTCCTTAAAAGATTAAACAGAACTTTATGATTCAGCAATTCCATTTCCAGGTATAAATACAAAAAATAGAAAGCAAGGATTTGAACAGGTATTTGTGCACAAAAGTTTATAGCAGCATGATCCAGAATCTTCAAAAAGTTAAAACATCCCATGTCCACCAATGGAGGAATGAATAAACAAAATATGGCACGTACATACCATGGAATGCAGCCTTAAAAAGAAATGAAATTCTGACACATGCCTCTCCATGGGAGAATTTGAGGACACAGTGCCAAGTGACAGAAACTGGCGCCATACCATTTTCCAAAAGGGCACATAATGGGATGCCACTTCTACGAGGTATAAAGAGCAGTCAAATTCGGTCACAGTAAGTAGAGCGCAGTTGCCAGGCATTTGGGGGAAGAGAGGATGAGAAGCTATTGATTAATAGCTATAGAGTTTCAGCTTGGGAAATTTTTTAAAATCTGGTGATAAACATTGTAATGGTTGCAAAATAATGAGAATGTATGAATGCCACTGAACTATGCTCTGAAAAGTAATTAAAATGGTTAATGCACTGTTATGTCTATTTTACCAGAATAAAAAAGAATGTGTCATGTTTTCTGTCCCATATCAGAGTTCCAGGGCAGCATGTGATTCAGTTCTGCCCGCTGTGTGCCACACTTGGCAGACTCCAGACATTCATGAGACCCCCACCCCTGACCCTCAAGGAGCTCACAGTCTGAGATCTCAGGAAAAGCATAATAAAAGACCACATGAGAGAAAACCTTCAACCAGAAAGAGAACTCATGGAGCTCCACCCGAATGTGATCCTGAGATGCCCCTTTTGGTAGTAGCTGAACTGTGGTGGGGACAGGACATTCTAAGCACAGAGAAGGAGGAAGAGGTAAAAAGCAACACTGAGAAGGCAAACATATAACTTACTCTGCTGGGAAACAGACCCAGCCCTGCACCGACACTTCCTCTTGTGTTCACAGGAGTCTTGGGTAATATTAGATGATATTGAAGAAGACTCCTGATCACCTACCTGACAGCCTTTTCCCCTTCTCCTTCCTTGCCACTAAGTCAATGCAGTTTTGGGGTGTTTGTCCCGGACAGACCTGACCTGGGGGAAGAGCCCCTTCCAGACCCCATTACACTAATAGGGATGCCATTGCTGCTGCTACAGATTGTGTGAGCTAAGGACAAGACAAGATTTAATGGAAAAAGAAATCCTCTCCTGGATGCCCACTACATTTGTGAAAAGACTTAATTCCCTGATCTAAAATACACACACACACACACACACACACACACATATGTATCACAAGAAGAAAGATCTCTCATTTTGTTTTAGATACATGTGTTTCAGAATGAGATGCCTGAGGCTGTCTATGGTGGCCTGCTTGGGACCATAATCACCTGAGCCTAGAGATGAAACAAACGCTTTAAAGACAACACAAAGGGGTGGGGGGAAGTGGCTAACAGGAAGCGCCTGAGTTCACCAACTCGCCCTCTTTCTTCTTACTTAAGATATTTTTCAAAAAATTGACATGTGAGCCACTTTTACGTTGTGCCTTCTGTGAATTGCAGGTGAAACTGGGCCCGTGAGTTTCTGAATAGGCAAGAGGAAAATTGGCTGTAAGTTCAAGGTTAAGGTGTCAAGCCAAGGCCAGAACACTTTACCTGGGGGCTGAGATTAAAACTGTATTTCGGGGCCTCCAAGGCCAAAAT
Source organism: Heterocephalus glaber (assembly GCF_053883595.1). NCBI lineage: Eukaryota > Metazoa > Chordata > Mammalia > Rodentia > Bathyergidae > Heterocephalus > Heterocephalus glaber. The sequence continues at coordinate 4,940,971 of NW_028258293.1, forward strand.
GAAGCAAGTGTGGGCAAGTGAGAGGAGGAAGGGGAGACCCTTCCGCACTGCGTGAGCAGCCCTGAGCATGGCTCACATTGTCTTAGAGTCGCCCCTCAGCTGTCTCCTGCCGGGGGAGGGAAAATGATGGTGTTTCCATGGTGACTCAGCCCTTCCCCTCCTCAGGAGTGTCCTTGCCAGCGACCTTCCTGTGTCAGGGCTGTTTACCCGGCAGAGCTCAGAAAGTCTCCTCTTCTTTACGCTTCGCTTGTCCCAGCGTCTCCCACCTCCGCCTCTCCGCAGAGCGGAGGTGTCACTCCAACTCACCCCGGGCGTCTCCAGGCCTTGGAAGCAGCCACTCAGGTGGAGTGACCTCCCTCACTAGTGTTTTTACCACCCGTGAATTGGTGCCTAAAACTGCCCTGTGTAAAAATACAACTCTCATGCCGGGAGGGGAGAGACGAAGGCCTCACCGTGAGGCAGCAAAGGAGTCGAAAAAACCTGGATTTGCTTCCCAGCCCTGCTTCCTGGAAACTCAGTCTCCCTGCCTGGAGAACGGAAGTCGTGTAGCCTGCCCTCCTCCCTCACGGGGCGCCGGTGGAACCCAACAGGAGGCTCCCACACCCAGACACAGCCACTGGGCTGACCCCGGGACTGGACTTGGAGGGGTCGGACACAGACATTTTCCTTTAGGCCAGAGGGAGGGAAAGTCCAGAGTAGGAACTGAACTGATTGCTGTCCAGCTGCCCAGTGGGTCCGGAGAGGCTGGCACCCTGAGGCGCAGGAGGCCTGACCTGCTCTGTCTCCTTGAGGCCTGGGGCTTTGCACACACTGACGCACTCCAGCTTCCCGCCAGCCTGGGGAGATGGGTGTTCCCACCTCCACTTTGTAAGTGAAGAGAAGGAGCGACACAAGGAAATCAAAGGTGCGGTGCGTGGAGAGTGAGTTCCGACTCCTCGCTATCAGGTTATGAGGGCTGGCTTTTTTTTTTTTTAAATCTTAAAGGTTTCTTAAGTCCTCTTTAGCTCCTTAAGAGGAAGGAAAGGGAACAAAGCTTGCAAAAGAATCTTGTAGCATTTGGGGAATTTTCAGGCCTTCTCGTTCAGCTCTATTCACAGCAGAGGGTTCCAGAGGGTATAGCAAAGCAGGACTGCAGGGACTGAAATGTAACAAACAGTCTATAAACTGCGTCAATCTGTCGTCATTACTTTCTTGTCACTGCCGTGCAATAGCTGACACTCACAACTTAAAGGAGAGGTTTATTTGGGCTCACAGTTCGCCGAAGGTCCAAGGCCGGCCAGCAGCTGGCCGGGGTCGGGGGAGGGGGAGGAGGAGGCGAAGCTAAACCCTTGCAGCCCACGCCCCTGTGACCACGCCCCTCACCCCAGGAGCAAGTCAGTCAATTATCCCCCGTGATCCAGTCATCTTCCAAAAGCCCTGTCCATGAGCACACGGGGCTCTTGGGGACATCCAGATCTAAACCTTAACAATGAGGCGTAAAAGAAGCCCCGGTTCATGTCCCCACACTTCCTGACTACACTGCATTCATCACGTCGTTGAAAAGATGAAGCTTCGGCTGCAACCAGATGATGAACGCTGGCTTGTGTCCCTCTCCTGTCTCTCCCGGGGGCTGGATCTGGGTTGTGGATTTGAGGTGACAACACCGCTCTGAAGAGAAGGCCCGGGCAGCTGGACAGTGCAGCCGTCGCCGGAGTCCCCTTGAATCCTCCGCCTCCCCGCTTGGTAGGGAAGACTGACCAGGCCAGGTTTGCTTCCTCGGTTCGTAGGGAGAGCAGCAGGCTGGCTGTCTAAAACCTGATGCACTGGGTGTGCTGCCGTCCTCTCTGACCAAGCACTCTGTGCAAAGTAGGGGACCCCGAGATCCTGAGGGGTTTCTGGGCTTGACCTGTACTGAGGAAAGTTTGATTTCCCGGTGGCTTCCAAGGTACTGTCCTAGGTGCCCTCTATACCGAAACTTCACCCTCCCAAGGGCCCTCCAGAACAGGGATCATTGCTAGTAACCCTTTTTACAGAAGAAGAAACTGAGGCACGGCACGGAGGGCATAGTTAACTTGCCCAAGAATCAAGGCCCTAAGAGGCAATGTCCCCTTCCAGACTGCAAGAGGCTCCTGATACCCAGTTTTATCTCCTGACCCAAGGAAAACCGAAACCAAGCACCCTGGTTTCTAAGGAAACGCCAGGTTGAGGGGAGTGAGGTTGCTCCCAGAAAAGCTTCCCCACCATGGTCCCTCTGAAGAATGGAACACCGTTGCCCACGTGACCTTGGAGTCTGGGCTTGCAGTGAGATGCTCAGAGGAGCCCGCGACCCCTTGGGCCGGCACTGGGACCTGCCCGTGTCAGACATCTGGAAGCAAAATGATTTCCTGTGGTTCTAATGAGTGCACTGTGTTGCAAGCCTCACTGGGCCCTTCCGTCATGTGTGACTGCACAAATGAGTGTCTGCTGCTTCTGAGAAGGCATGAGTGAGGGACAGAACTGTCACCGCCCCATTCCTGGGAATGCTGTGAAAGGCACAGGGATGCACACTTGGGCTGCTCAGAGGAGGTAGTTGGCGTCTTTCTGTGGTGCTCCACGGTGTGGCCGAAACTGTGACTCTTTGTTTGTCCTAGAGCCACTCTCTGCCTGCCTACTGCGTGCCAAAGGACCCGTCCAGATCTCCACAGGACATTCCCAGAGGTTCCCCTCCCTGCTTTCTTAGCCAAACAAGGTCCCTCAGATGCCTTGCAGACACCCGGAAACGGCCATCCTTCCTTCTTCCATCCAAGCAGAAATGTCTTCCAAAGACTGGCTCCCTATGGATTTAGTAGATGCCCACTAAGTGGTGGGTGTTGAGGTAAGGCTAGGTCACAGGAGATGCAGACAGTGTCCCTTTCTCTGAGACCCAAAGCATGAGTCTATTTATTCCATGACCTTTAACCCTTATGATCTAACCCAACGGCCACCGTGAAGAAAGCCTCAAGCAGTACCTTGGATCTCCGGGTAATCCTCTAAGCACAAATGCACACTTGTGAAGACAGCGACTTTAAGTGGAAAGTAATACAGCAGTGGATTTGCCTGCATTCAAGGCTTGAAAGCCTATCTGTCCCTGGAATGGTTGCCTCTATATTATTAAAGAACTACACATGGGAAACAGGTTGCTGCTGTAATAATAACCAAAGCAGAGAAAGGAACGAGGAGGAATGGAAAGGCCAGTTGATGCAATCTCCCCATCCACGTTCTTGGTTAAACGGACCAGATTGCTGGAGCATAATTTTAGAAGTTTGCTGTTTGGGGTTTTGTCTCTATGTGTTCAGGGTGTGCAGTTCCAAGAACAGCTGTGACTCGACTTCAGAAGTGTAGATATTTATATATTTCCATCATCATCTCCATCACCGTCAAATGTCAGTTCTCTTCTACGAAGGCTGGGGGCCCATGTGATTTTCTGAGCATAGAATTATTCATACTTCCTGGGGCCCAAGCCAGGCTTTTGCCAGCCCACCCCCAAAAGCCCACATGACCCTTGTCCCAAGGTGGAAGAAGATGCGATCTACCGAGATCAGCTCAGGAGGGTATCTTCGAGAGGAAGCCACCACGCTGAAAGCACATCTACTTCCCCTTCTGAGGATTCCCTCCGGGTCTGGACCCACTACGCATCATTTCCAAAGGAGGAAACTTGGTATTTGTTTCATAAAATGCCAAATGTGTTTTCCTCGCATATCTGCTGCCACAGCCATGATCTGTCCTTAGTTAGATCTCCTTGAAACAAGGAAAGAAAGAAGCAAATGAGTGGATCTTTCTATTTCTTGTTTGCTGGATGATCTCAGAATGAATTCCTTAACTGTCCGAGCCTCAGTAAGTTTATGTAAACAATAGAAGCCTTACCATCTGCTGAGCAGAATTATTGTAAAGATTAAATGCAGAACCTGGAACATAATAGAAAACTATGATTGTGAATATTATTTATACTAGTTAGCAATACTACTAGCACTATTTTATTTAATACTCCTTACAACATGACAAAACAATAAATATTAGTTCTTTCCAAGTTATCTGAACTACGATGCCTTCCTAAAATGGATCTTTCTTATTTGTTCAACCAGCCTAATAATATTTTATGGTTTGATTCTAAGGCAATGGTTCTCAAAGTTGAGCATGAATCAAATCCCAAAAAAGCTTCTTCAAAGGATAACTGTGAGGGCCGCTTCAGTGTTTCAGATCAAGCAGAGCTAAAAAGAAAACAGACTTTGCATTTCTAACGATTTCCACATGTTTGTAATGCTAATGGCCCAGGGCCACACTTCCAAAACCCCTATTGAGGGCATTAAAGTTATGAAGTATTCACTGGACAGACAATCACTGAGTGCCTACTGTGTGCTGGAAACCGTCCCAAGTAAAGAAGGAAAGGCAGTGAACAAGATAAAGCCCTCGCCTTCCTGAAGCTTGCGTTCCAATGGGGCAGTAGACAGTCAGTAAACCCTAAATACACAATATTTCCTACTATGGGAAGGACTTTAGCAGAGCAGGTTAATGGGATAGTGAGAGCGGGAATTTCGCTGAGAAAGATGTCTCAGACACAACAATCAGGCAAAGCCTCGCCAATGAAGTGGTATTTCATCACCAAATGTTAGGAGGGAGGAAGACCTTTGAGCTGGGGGCAATTGTTGAATGAGAAAGAGCAGCACATGCAAAGATTCCAGGAGGACACCAATTTGAAGGTCTTTAGGGACAGCCATGTGGCCCACGGGGACCAAAGAGAAAGAACAAGGAGCCAGCGTCAGAGAGTTGGTGCAGGGTCTCACATGTCATCTGCAGCAAGTGGCATCACATTTGAAGGGAAGAAAAGTGGCTGGAGGGCTTCAAGTGGGCGAGTGACATGAGTGAACTCGCATTTTTCCAGCACCACCCTGGCAGGTGGCAGAAGCAGGTGACAGGAGGCTGTTGAGCTCCTGCCGGGGTGGGGTGTTGGGGCTTGGCCGAAGGGGAACAGAGCAGGTGGGGAGCCTGAGGTCAGGCTCACATTAGGCAGGCTGAGAGCCCCTTCTCTGGCCTGCCTGAGACCTCAAGGGCTTCTGACGTTTTTCAGATTTTAGAATGTGCATAATGAGATATCATGGCAGAGAGGCCCAAGTCTAAATGTGAAATTCACTTGTGTTTCATGCACACCTTCCGTATGGAGCCTGCCAGTAATTTCATACAATATTTTTGGCGCACCTGTGTTTTGTCTGCAGCTGTTGCAGGAGCTCAGATGTGGAATTTTCCATTTGTGGCATTGTGTCAGTATCCAAAATGTTCTGGAATTTGGACCACTGGAGATGTTGGATTCTTCAATCAGGGATATTCAACCTTAATTTAAAAGCAATTCTGACAGGACTTGCTATTGAGCTGGAGGTAAAATGAGAGAAAGAAGAAATCAAGATGAGTCGGGGGGTGGCAGGACAGATTTAGTGAACCAAGATCACCCATAATGAAGTATCTGCTACATAATAAGATCTCTATTACTCACTTATATATTTTGGAACTGGGATGTTTTCGGTTTAGGAATTCTAATGCCACCAAAAAAGATGACATAGTTCAGCTACCACACAACTCTAGGGGCCACTGTTATATTAGCTGGGATGGAGAGAAAGTTGCAGAAAGGTTCCCTGACTTTTAGAACTTTGTGCATCCTACCCTTAGATCTTTCCACTTTCTGCAGCCAAATATAGCTCCAATGAACAAAGTTGAGCATCTAGGATGAAAGTCCCTCTGCCAGGGGCGGAGCCTGTGCCATCTGCTTGGGAATGTCTTATAACTCAGGGGCTTACATTTGGAGTAGGAGCTGATATGAGAAGAGTCATCACACCAGCGATCACTATTGATTGGCATAGCCCTCTGCCATGACATTTCTGTTCCTTGCTCAAGGATGGTGGGCCGCTTGCACTCCATTATCATGGGGGGTGGCATGGCAGTGCGTGTGAATTGTGACCTCATCGAGGACAACCAGCCTGGATGCCCACCCCCTCCATGAGTGGGGCTGCAAGCTTGGCACAAGCAGAGCTAGAGCCGTGTGCATTCTGTGGGAGCGATCACGTCTGGACCCCAGATCTCGCCAAATATCATCGAGGGAGAAACATGACTCATTGAAATTCAGTTGTATTTTTAAGGAGTTTACTGTCATTGTTTATAGCTTAGGGGATTGAGTTTGTGTGGTTCGTGCACCAAAACTAGGAAAAAAGCAAACTTTGTCACCATCAGCTTCGTCAGCCCACTTCCTGTGCCTGATTTTTGAATTTACTCTTAGATGCCCAAGGTCCTCCCGGTGTCTCCATCTGTTCTGCAATGCTCTCGTCCAAGGACTTATCCAGCTGCTCATGTTTCAGACCTGAACTTCCCAGCCTAGCAGCTCCTCATTCATCGTAAGCATTAGCAGGTCACACTGTACCTGTTTCACGGTACCACTCTGGAGGCTCACGGCCAATATTTATGCAGGGTTTGGTATCTGTCAGGCACCGTGCCAAGTGCCTTTGGTAAATTTTCTCATTTAATTCTCCCAGAAATCCCATGCTTTTAGGACTATTATTATCTGCAGGTGCAAATGAGGAGCTCATGAAGAGATGAAATAAGGCCTACAATTGCCTAGGAAGCTTAGAGCACAGTGGAATATAACTTGGAACCTCTGCAATTCACTGCCCAGGCTGGTAAGCACCACCATTCTTGCCTTCTAAGGAGGAAGAGACCCGCTACTTAGGGAGCACCTATCATGTGCCATTCCCTTTACAACTGTTATCTCATTTGATTTTCACAGAAACTCTTTGAGATAGATTTCTCAATCACCTATAAAGAACCAAAGGTCTCAGAAAGGTTAAGAATCTCATGCAAGACTTGCCATGAGTAGAAAAGAAGTGACCAAGCCGGGATGCAAAACCAGATTTCCTGAATTCCAGTGCCCATGTGTTTTTCATAACATGAAACAGCCTGACTTCATGGTTGCACCAAGAAGCTGTGGTATCTGAGAGCTTCTTGGAGGTTGGTAGAATTTAGCCATGTGGACGTAGAGGAGCTGCAAGATATAACAAGCAGCCGCAATACACATTGCCACTAGAATAGCTAGAAGTACACCCTGGAACCACCCATGGGCTCCTTTCACTAAAGAAAAGCTATCCTTACATTGCACCTGTCTTTGCATCTCCTGCCCTCACCTGCATTTGAGACTCCAGTAACTTTCCATCACACAATGCCTTACTGGTCTTTCTCCTGCCTGCCCCCTGCTTTCATGTCTACCCCCACTGGCTTTCTTGCTGGTCTCCAAGTTGGTCAGCTCTTTTTGGTTTAGGGCCTCTTGCATTTGGTCTTTACTCTGCCAGTAACTTCCTTACCTTCCATGACAATGCTCAGCTCAAACGTCACTTCTCCAGAGAGACTGTCCCCTCAGCTGACCATTAAGATACGCCATTCTGACATTCTACTTGAAGGTTTCTTGAGGGACTCTGTCTTGAAGGACACAGGCATCCTTGTGCTTGTTTGCAACTAAAGAGAGAAAACAGAAAGTTAGGGACAGTGTTTGCTGTAGAGATTTTTCCAAAACTGGCTCAGCTGCAGGTTTTGGTTGGTCCTAGTCAAGTACCAAGATCAGCATGCAGCTGAATCTTCAGACGTTTTCAAAGCAACTTCTTGACATGTGAAGGTCAAAACCAAGAACAATTTTGATGAAAAGAATAAACCAAGTTACAAATTTCATTAGAGAGAAATTATTGTAAGAATGCAGGCTATAAAATCTTTGCCTTGGTTGATGAGAAAGACAAAAGAGCTCTTGTTCTTAACCTACAACTTATTTGTCTCGCTGAGCCGAAAAACAGCCAAAACCCCAAGGGCTTGGAGAGGCACCAGGACCCCAGAAGGAGACCATCTTTCCTACGCACAGTTCACACTGCCACACACTCCAGTGTTCTCCTTGTCCCCTCATTCCTGGGTTATGGGAGAAGTGTATTAGCTCCTCGGTGCTGCAGGGATATAGCCAAGAAAGGCTACTTATTAAGAAAAAAAGGGTTATTTAGTGCACTGCTTTGACAACTTCAATCCAAGATTGGACCCCTTGGCTTCGACTTCCAGTGCTCATGGTAGGCGGCAAGGGCAGAAGTGCACGTCTGAGTGAGTTGTCACACTGTGACCCAAGAAGCGGGGAGACTGGAGACCCAGATCTTCCTCAGAGACCCTCCAGGGGCCCAAGGACCCCACTAGATGAGCGTCCCTGCTGCTCTCTGTTCCACCACACTGGTGACCCAAGGCTTTACACTCAGACCTATGGAAGCATTTGCCACTCAAACTACACCAATGAGGGAAATTTTTCTGTCCCCACCTCACACTAAAAGGGCACCCCAACATCTCGACATCTTACTTTCCTATGAAATGGAATGCAACAGCAAACGCTTTCACTTAAAAATGACCCCCCAAAAAACTTTTAAAAAAGAAGCATTCATAGTATTTACTCAGAGGTTCACAAATATTTTTTGGCTCCAGGATCCCCTTACCTTTTAAAGAATTACTGATGGCATCCCAAAGAGCCTTTGTTTATATGGATTCTATCTCTTGGTATTTATTGGACTAGAAATTAATACCGAGAATTATTCTAAAATATTTATGTAGTCACTTTTAAATAACAATTGTAAACCAAGTGTATGTTTATGTGATAGCATATTTTTACTTAAAAAATATATACTCCAAAAAGAGCTAGAAGAATGCTATTGTTTTGCACTTTAATAACTCTCTTTAATGTCTGGTTTAATAGAAGATAGCCAGATTCTCATGTCTGCTTCCACGGTCCAGCCATGCACCATCATGCACAAGTTACCCCTTGAAATTTCACTGCGTCCCCCTGAGAGATTAACTGTGAAAAAGACAAATATGATCTTGTTGTGGTACAAACAGTTTTACTCCCAGAGACCTTAAAGCTAAGGGGACCCCAGGGTTTCCCAGACCACATTTTTTAGTGGTTCAGGAGTAGACCTGGATTCGGCCCCCACTGAAAAGGGGATCAGGAGATCTCATCCAGTACCTGTCTCTGTCTTCAGCTGCTTTGCTCTCAGGTGGATTCTTCCTCATTAGCAGCAGAGATAGGCACCAGCAGCTGCAGTGTTCTATCTGAAGAAATTAGCAACCCCAAGACAAATGCCACATGGCTTTCTAGGAGTGCTAACAAATCTCCTAACTCTGACTCTCCTTGGGCCAGTGTGGGTCATGTGTCCATCCCCCAAGCACCATGTCACCGTGGACCAGAAACAGGAAACCGCAAGTGACCAGAACAGGAGTGCTTGCTCCCTCTGAAGCTGAGAGAATGAGTTGAGTGCACTCTGAAGCCCATACACATAGAGATGACTCCCGGTAAGAAAGTAGGGTCACCACCAGATGAAAGTAACAGAGTTCAATTTCACAGATGCTTGTTTCTAAGATGCTCAATGACTGTCATGAGAGGAAAAGTGTACGCCTCTCCTTCCTTCCTGTTCTCATGCCTTCAACCCATATTGACTTGCTTTGTACAAGGCCCTGTGCTTGGCACTAATAACAATTATAAAAATGATAATATCGCCAATGTTCATGTAGTACTTCCTATGTGCTTGAGGAATTCTGCAGGTACTAACTCACTTCATTCTCACAACAGCCTCTACTTTTATCACTAAATTCACAAAAGTGACTAAGACTGTGCCTCTTCTGTTGGGCAGAGGGTGTATGTTATGATTTAGATCTAAAATGTGCCCCAAAGTCTCATGTTTGGAGGAGATGGGGCTCATGAAAGGGGTGGGTCAAGGGGCATTGCCTGGAAGGGTGTATTCCCATCTGGGGCTCCTCCCTTCTCTCTCTACTTCCTAGCAGCCGTGCAGTGAGCAGCAGTCCTCTGCTCTGCCCTCCACCACCCTATTTCTGCCGTAGAGCCAGCCATCCATGAGGTGAACCCATGTAACAAAATAAACCTCTTCTCCTTTAAGTTGTAGGTGTTGGCTATTTTGTCCTAGTGATGGGAAAGTGGCTAAGACAGATACTGGTACCAGGAGTGGGGTCATCGCTGTGACTCTACCTGACCACATTGTGGTTTAGCAGGCTTTAGAATTCGTTTTCAGGAAGAGTTTGGAAAGGTCTGAAGATGCCAACTAGAGAGGGTTTACAATGTTCTGAGCAGTGTTTGATGTGTGATAGTGGTGAGAGCTCTGAAGATCAGAATGCCAGCGGGACTATGGGCTGAAAAGGCCAGGGTCAGGACGCTTAACTTTGCAACAAGAACTCCACTGGCAGTTGGACTAGAAGCCATGTGTGTTGCACTTTGGAAGAAACTTTGTCTATATTTTGGCCATGTTTTGAGACTTTGGGGGAGACCAAGATTAAGGGCAGTGGACTAATAAATTTGGTGGAATAAATTTCAAGGCAGTGGCTGTGGCATGAGTACTGCTGGCTACTTTTCGCCAGATGTACAGTGAGAATCAGACACAAATGGCAGAGCTGAATGTTTTGCAAAGTTTACAGTTTCATCAGAGAGGAAGCACCTGCAAAGTTGGGGCAAGGACAGCATGGTTGCAGAAAGGATTTGCATTGAAAAGAAATCAAGTACTTTTATAGGGACAAGAAGAAAGATGACTTGAGAGCATCTAAGAAATCAACAAGACCCCAACCATTTCAGGCTCAAGGGTGCAAAACAGTAAATCTTTTATTTGAGGTAGAGTCTGAGACTGCTTAGCTTGAAAAGGGTTACCTGGGGAAATGGTTCCCCGGGGTTGCTTTCACAATGCTCAGCCATCCAGGCACTCTGAGGCTACGACAGTCATGATCCAAGAGAGCCAGGCTACTGCTCAAGGTGTCAGCAGACCTTGGTGTCATCCACATGGTGCTGGTTTCACAGGCATGGAGAATGCAGGAGTTGTGGGGCCAGGGAGGTTTCCATCTGGGTTTCAGAAGATCTGGGGGGCCAGACAGTGTGCCCCCGAGAGAGCATCGTGGGAAGCTGTGAGAGTGAAGCCAATGCTGCAGTGGAGCCCCTAGGAAGTTGTAGATGCCAGGAAGATGGCTTGTCTGCTGAGCAAAGCACAAGCAGTAAGTGGGGCAACCTAAGAGGGATCTCATGTGACAACGTCAGAGGGGTGGGGCTGCCCTGGCTTTGGAACTCACATCTTACCACAACCTATCCTTGGTGTTTTCCTCCTTTTGGAACAGAAATATTTATCCTGTGTCATTGCACCTCAACAGTGTTTCACTTTGTTTTTGATTTTTACAGGGGCTCACAGCTGAGAGTTTGCCTTGAGTTTCAGAGGAGACTTTGGGCTTGGATGTTTCAGCAGTGCTGGAATTGTTCGGACTTCGGCAGCTCTTAGAGACAGACTAGATGGATTTTGCATAGTTTCATGGACATAAGCTTTTTGCAGGCCAGGGTCAGAATGTTGTGGTTTATATCTAAAACGTGCCCTGAAAGTCTCATACATTTGGAGGTGGGACCTGGTCAGAAGGGGCAGGTCATTGGGGGCATGACTATGAAAAGTGTATTCTTATCCCCTGCTCCTTCCTTCTCTCTCTGCTTCCTGGCTGCCATAGGGTGAGCAGCTTCCCCATGCCATGCCTTTCCACCATGCTGTTTCTGCCTTGGAGCTAGTTGACCAGACCGAATCCCTAATGATCACACACAGGTAGCCAGGGTGGAGAGCTATCACTGTGCAGGTAGCCTAACATTGGAATCTCCTTAATCCTCTTTGTACAGATTCCAGAATTACCCTACAATCTTCTGGTTATAATTTAGTTTTATGTGAAGCCTTTGCATAGAGAGAGAATGTTCCTGCTCTTGTCATATAAATGTCCCAGGGCAAATGGTAACCGCATTCTTTTTGTGAATGGAAAAACTGACATTGGTAGTTTATAATCTTAAGGTGACTACTTAGTATAAATCTGTCTTTGAGAGAATAGGACTTCTCTGTGGGTAGTGACAAATCAGGTTGCAGAGACTATCACCTTTGCAGGCCAGGATGGACACCTCACTTCACCAAGGTAATGTCTCCATGTGTGGTCATGCAGGAGTCAGGTGACAGATGCCACTAACTGATTTTCCATTAAACTTACACAAAAGCTTTACTTCCTCCTCCTGCACTCCAGAAATTATCAAAGAACAATATTTTAAACTTAGGCATACATAATAGTGGTTTAGAAGTAAGAAATCAGATACTGGGGCATTGAACATATTCCTTAATGAGTCACCTGGTTATATTTAAATTAAAAGCCCCACTTACCTCAAAAATATTGTTTTCATCATCAAGGGAAAGTGTTCCCTGCAGTGTATTAAGCTGCTCCAGGGTGAAAGGGAAAATATTAGAATTTAAACGTGGAAATGAATGTAGAAGACGCATCATAGACTTCACAGACCCAGCAGCAGGTACTAAAAGAAATCTTTATTTTATTAAAATATTAAACGACTATTCAATTGAGGAAGTGGGACCCAAGCTGAGCTTCAGTGGGTATTGTTCTGTCTTTGTAACAGCAGACTCTACCTTTATTCAAATGTAAATGGAGGGTATCTTTTGTCATCAACAAAAGTTAGTGGGAACAATGTTGAATGGAAGAAATGTCATAAAAGCAAATGGGAGAAAGCACAGAGGTGGATAATGCAGCTGCAACATCCTTGAAAATATGCCAAAAATCTTTATCTATGGAGGGAGCAACAGTGGAGAATAATGAGAAATCTCTTATCCCAGAAAGGGAGGCTTCTTGTTTTCCTGCAAGGGAGGCAATGCGCCAGAGGAGCCTGCCCAGGAAATGGAGAATCAGGTTCACTAGAAGGAGGCCCAGGTGAAAACAGAAAGGAGAAGGGAGGGAAACAATTGCCCACTGTTGTGCACCACCTTTCTGAGGAAGCTCAGTGCTGGATTCAGGCTGGGCGCCTGCAGTTCCTGGTGCTGCTGGAGGAGACGGCCCCTGAAGAACAAGAAGGGAAATGGTCACCTGTATGTTCACTCGCACAGCACAGAGGAGCCTGGCCTCTTAACAGTCCAGCTACTCTGCAGCCTTCGGACACAGCCTGGGTCTAAGCCAAAAGGAACGTACTCCTCTGAGACAGTCTTGCATGTACTTGCCGTTTAACCTGGTGTTAGAAATGGAGAGACACAGTGAGGGTGGGGCTGAGGCATTATCTCATCAACATGCCCCTCTCTGGGCTGGCAACAGGGGTCGTGTATAGTGCTTGAGCAAATGCATCTGGAAGTCAGAAAGCACTGAGTTTGAATGGCAATCCTGCCACTTACCAGCCATGATCTTATACAAGTTACTTGACCTTTTCGTGTGTCCTTTACCTTATCTATTAAATCAGAAAAAATATTTTCCGTGGGTTGTCATGAAAATTAATAAGATATGTAATAAACAGCTTGGCAGCGTGTTTGGCCAAGAGCATCTTGGCCAGCAGATGAAGTGCTCGTAGGATAGAGGAACATGGGAGCTGTGACCTGCTGCCTCCTCATCTCTCACCTCAGCTCATCCTCTCCCACGAGCTCTGGGACCCCCCTCACCTTGGCCTTGAAGAAGGGTGAGTGTGGATAGAGGCAGGAAAAGGTTTGGCTGCTGATTCTCAAGCCCTGTGATCTATGTGTAATGGAGAAAGGATGTGTAAGAACAAATTATCAAGTTTTATTTTCTTTCTCTACACCAAGTTAAGAGTTCGGGGCCAAGAAAAGAGGATGAGGAGGAGGAGTTAGATTAGAATAGGGAGAGGTGGCAGAAGTTGGCCAAACAAAGTACCATCAGTCTTCGGCCAAGGGCGCCCTTGCAGAGATCTGCCCAGCACCCATCTGCTTCAGCTTCTAGCCCTGTGAGCTCTGTGCACCACCTGACGTGAGCAGGTGTGCTGTTTTCTGTGACCATCACCCACTGACAGCCGCTAGCCTGTCCCCCAGTCCTCACCCAGTCACTGTCCAACCGTGACCTCTTTGTCCTCTAAGACTCTGCTGAGACCCATGTAGCCCACTCTGCAAGCCACTTCAAGCACCAGAACGCTCAGTGGCCAGGCAGTTTGGGTGGTAGTAGTTCAAACAGAAGCTTTCTGTACCTGGCAAAGATGTTAATTGGTAAAAGAGGTAGAAAACTCCCAGGAACGCTGTACTTCCTACGTTACCGTATCTTCTATTTAACTCACACAGGGTGATCAAAATATACAGTGAATGTTTAAATAAAAATACTTTATTACAGTAAGATATATTGCCATTAATCTCCCTCAGATACTCCCTCTCACTTCAAACACATACCCCATCATTCTTGCCATGTTCTGCAGCAGTTCTTAAAGTCCTCTTTCATGAATGTCTTTTGAGGCGTGACCAAAACTAAGGCAACTACTGATGCCAAGTGCCACCCGATGCAAAGGCAGCTCATAAAATCATGAGCCTGTGTCATCATCCACCTTATTCACCGGACCTGGCACCGTGCAACTCCTTGCCCTCTCCCAAAGTCAGAATGACCATGAAAGGTGTCTTAGTCATTCTCCTCTTCGCTAGGACACAATTTCTGATGCTTGTAAATTAGAGGAGAGGTTTGTTTTGGCTCATGGTTTCAGTTAATGGTGGCAGGAACAGGATGGCAAAGGAGAGGGTTCAACCACAGTGGCTAGAAAGCAGAGAGAGAAGGCAGAAGCTGGAGCAAGAACACACCCAGGTCACGTGCCCAGTGACCCAGCTCCAACCAGGCCCAACTCCCCACAGCACATGAACTCATCAGTGTATGAATCCTCGCATGAGTACAGTGCCACATGGATACTGGAAAGCCAGGATCGTGTCCCAGGGTGATGTAGAAGGAAGCCACTTGCTGAGGACGTAGAGTGCAAGTAAATTTATTTAACAGATATAAAGGCAAGAAAGTAAATGATAGAAAGGCAAGGAAATAGAGCTCCTGCTAGCCAGGAGGAGCTCCTGAGTAGGATTCCCAAGAAGGCTCTTTAGGAGTTTTTAAAGGGTTTAGAAGGGAGTTTAGGCCACTGTATAAGCAATATGATCTCTACACTATAGGAGACGACATGTGTTTAGGGTCCAGTCCACAGATTGTTTACACAGGGTCCGTGCAGGCCCATATGCCCTGAGCCAGTGGCTTGCCTGATATGGTTTTGGGAGGTCCCTGACAGCCGAAGGACATCTGGCAGGTATTTTTGTAAGATCATTGCAGGGTGGTGACTCAGCCGACTCCATTTTGAGTTTTTTGGCTCTATTATGGGGCCACTATCCTATTGGCTGGTTGGTGCCACCCATGGTGGAAGTGAGTCTTCACCCACAGACACAGCCAGAACTGTTCTCCCCTAACTCACCAGGCATTCCTTAGTCCATTCAAGTTGACACCAAGTTAGCTATCACAAAAGGTGAAAGTTTTGAATTGATTCAGAACTTCAAGGCAGTCCTGAGAGCACATCTAAAGATACTCAGGAAAGAGGACTCCAGAACTGCTTCAGAAAGTAGAAAGAACAATGGGAAAAGTATCTTCCAAGCAAGGAGAGGTATTTTGAGGGGGATTAATGGCAATGTGTCTTTTACTATAATAATTTTTTTACATGTAAACATGCATCATATTTTTATCACAACTCAAATATCAGTAAAATCCCCAGGCAAATTTGGAGCAGCTTTGATCACTAATTTAATCCCAAGAAGAAAGGGCTGTACTTTTTTTTTAACTGTGGTTCTGTCTTCTGACTCTCTGAACTGTTCCGCTGGAAACAAAAAGACCCATTTTCAAGGAAGCAAGGAAATCAACACTACCTCAAGCCTTACCCGAAATGTCAGAGCCTGCCTACAACCAATTCCAAAGCTTCCCTCACTCCCTCCATGGCCCCTGTGGATGGCATTGTAACAGCTCCATGGCTGGAGAGTGGAGTGTAGGGTTAAAAAAGATGATCCATTGTCCCTCCTAAGCCAGCTTTAAAAATGAGCAACAGAAGGGAGGGGAGGTCCCCAGAATTTTCTATGGGGACATGGAAGATAATTTTCAAAATGTAAAACTTGCCCTGAGAGTTCAGATGGTAGATCACGCTCCTTGGGTTTGCTACATGTGAAGCCCTGCAAACATGAACAAGTTGGAGAGAGTGGGCAGATATTCAGGGCAACCAAGCGGACCGTAAGATGTGGAGGCTCCACGCAGTGGACTCAGTGGTCACGGGGTGAGGGTGTGCATGTGCACAGGGTGTGGGCGGGTGCTGCCCCACCCTCTCCGCAATTCCCCCACACTTCTGCCCGTCCCCCCTTGGCGGGGTGTTATAAAGACAGTCCATCCTCAGGGCAATGTTCAGCATCCCAACCCTTCCTAACCCAGCTCTGACACCAACACACCCATGTAGTACCAGGGACACTCAAACCGTAGCAATACACTGTAGTTCGAAATCTGTACCCTTTGCTTCCCCATTATTTCTTTGTGTTCAACTGACCTTGAAGGAAATTGGAGATACATCTTTCAGAAAATAAGAATACCGACACCCAGGAGAGTGTGAGTCTTGGAACCAGCATCCCTGCCCGGTGGGTCTTGTTCACTCTAAACCCAGAGCAGGCCACAGTTGGCCTCCATTCCGTTGCTCCTGCACCCTGGCACTCAACCATTCCATGAGTATTTATTAACAGCAGTTGGACACAAGATGATATCCAAGGGCCTGCTATACTGCACAGAGCAAAGCACAAGTAGATAGTTAAGTCTCTGTCCCCATTGAGTTTCCATTCCGACGGAGTGATTCCAACAACAGACAAATGCAGTCAGTATCAGCTGCTCCACACTGATCCATGCATCTGAGGGAAATAGGGCAGAACAAGTACAGGAGACACTGTGGAGACACACTGCTGGAGCAGATCACAGAAGACCGCTCTGTGGGACGGACTTTGCACCAAAGACCCCACGAGTCGGCGAGTAAGACGTGGGTGTCGGAAACAACCGTGTCCAGGCAAGGGAACAGCAAGTCCAAGGGTTCCGAAGAACTGTGCTCGACATCTGTAAAGAGCAGTCAGAGGCTGACGTCATTGGAACAAAACGAGTGAGAGAGCAGGACCTATGATCGCAAGTAGTGGGTCTTTGAGCTGGAGGAGAACAGTGTAAACTCAGGGAGTCCAGACCCTGTAAAGACCAACCCATGATACGTCCTATCAGAACGGTGACTCTTAGCCAGGGATAGTAACACACACCTGTAACCCCCAAATTCGGAAAGGCTGAGGCAGGAGGACCCCGCGTTCCAACACCACACACACCCACAGGCACTCACGAACAATGTTGGTTCTTGTGCCAGCTGAGGCTGGAACCTCTGCAGGGACAGCTTTGAACAGAGGAGGAACTTGACCAGACTCCCAAGCTGCAGTGACCTCTGTGACTGTGCTGGGGACAGGGCCACCCAAAGTGGCCAAGGTGGCCAGCTCAGTCTGCTGGAAAAACACAGATGAGATGCACTGACCCTGCAAGCCGAGGGGAGTAGAAACAGTGTGGGAAGGGACTGGGTTCTGGATTTATTTCTGAGCTACAGAGCTGGCAGGATTCATGGCTGGATGGAATACGGGGTGTGTGAGAAGGAAAGGAGTCAGGGATGACAGCAAGGTTGTATGTTGAGTGGAGAAACAGAAGCGCATGAGGAGACCTTCCACAAGGCAGGGTGGAATCGACAGTTTGGGGTGAAGTTGCTACATCTGAGATGCTTCATAGACACCTGAACCTACCATGTAGGCGGGCAAATATAGACATCTGACGTAAGGAGGCAGATCTGAGATGGAAGCAGAAAGCTTGGGATAACTCAACCGGAAAATGATCATTGAGTACAGAAAAATTCCAAGAACTTAACTGAGAAGGGGTCACCATGACTTAAGAATTCTGGGGATTCAGAAATAGTCAGCAAACAAAGGCTGGGTGTGGGGGGTGAGGAAGAAGAAAGCCAATAATGAGAATTTCAAAAACTAGTTTTGATTGAAAATCAACAAACAAATGAATGGAATTATGAGTTCTAGAGAAAAAAAAAATCTTGGTCATCCTTGTGTTCCTACTAACATGTAGTCTTAAAGGAACTAATAAAATTAGGCAGGCAAATTACCCTTGGAGTAATGCTTCAGGCGGCGCTCTTCCACACAATTCAGAGTTCCAGTTCGGGGCCTCGGTTTCCCAGTGAGGAGAGAGCAGAACCAGCTCCGAGCAGGCACTGGGACAAGACTACGAGAATTTTCATTCCACCTCTAGACTAATTACAAGACGTGGACCAAGTTACTTGGCGGGCTCTGCCTCCCGTGCAGCCTCTGTAAAGTGAGAATAATAACAGTATCTACCCAATAGGACTCTTGAGGAGATTAAATGTTAAGGCTCATTGAACTCTCAGCACAGTTCCTGGCTCTCAGAGAGCACCAAAGTAGCTGTAATTATTATGAGGCACACAATAGGTGATCGGCAACCAATCCAAAATTGTTTCAAGCCCAGAATTCCCTCACAAGAAAGCATGCGCTAAAAAACAAAGTTATTTGGGGGCCTTTTAAAGGAATGTATGCTTATTTAATTTTTTGGCAAATGTCATACTGAAGGCCCTTTTGTGGATGCAGAATTACTCCTTGCATTGTGTGTGTAAATACACATCACCTTTTTAAATCTTTTATGGGTTCTAAGGAAAGTCCTTGTGAAGTTGAAATGCCTCATTTTAGAAAGTAGTCATCCATGCTTTGTTAACACGTTAAGGATTCAGTGTTTTTCAGCAAGCTGGTCTAACGGGCCTCAGTTATTTAATTCCATTAGGAAAAGAAAGGGGAATGGATTCTTTTTCCATGTGAAGTAGTGGAGGGAAGAGACTTGTACAGAATTTTAGTTTCTGTATTTTTTCCACTCACTCCCATTGGGTGCTTTAATTTTGCTTCTTTACTTTGAATTGATTTTCCTCAAAAAGACATTGCTTTCTACTTGTTCTCCTTCATCTCATCCTTCAGTGATAACAATTAATATTGACCTTTATTTTTCCTTCTTAGGTGTGTGGTACACAAAGAAAATTCAATACACAGTTGATTTCATCAAACAGATCAATCAAACATGGTGATTTGCTTTCAGAGTGGTTCTTCCTCTTTGGAAAGGAAGTCCCAGTAGGATTTCTCTAGATAGTTTTCATCCCTAGAACACTCTACCACAATATATTATTGGTCACTCGACTCAGTGTATCTGAATACTTGAGGAATGTCTACTTTTATTGTTGACTATGGTCTCCCTGACATCACAGGTATTTGTGTCTATATCCGTCGCTCCCTACAGTTAGGATGGCAAACAGATTTTATTGCTTTCTCCAATGCAGATTGACTGGAAAGACTATCCAGATCACTGAGTTTAAAAAGACTCTGAGACTAAGTCCAGGTTCACACAGAAAGAGCAGCAAGGTGGACTGGGAAGCTGTGGATGGGGCCGGGAGGGGGCCTTCACTGACGGTCCTTTCGACTAGCGCTCCCTGCAGCGTCTTCAGGGAGACCAAGTGCGAGTCTCTGAGTCACTAGGTGAGTGCAGCAAGGTGTGGCATGTGGAAACCAGTGCAGGTGCATTGAGTTTAACTAAAGGGAAGGACAGTGACTTTCACAACTATTTGCAGTAAACCAAGTGGCTTCTTTATACACACCTGATACTTCCATCTCTCAGCCAACTCATTTGTTGAGCATCTAGTTGGAAGACATCTCTCTGTACATGGGCTGTCAAATCCCCTCCTTCCTCTGAGAAGGCACCAAAGAGTTCCCCCGCACCTACACGCCCCTCCTCCCCTCACAAACTTCTAACGAGATTTGGGGTTTGCCTGGGCCTGCCTTAGGGTCCACTGCCTCCAGCCCTCTACCTGCAGTTCCCTACCTGCTGTGGCTGTGTCCAGATGTTCCCCCAAAGCCTCATCAGTCCTAGGCTTGTCAGAGGTGGCTGGATCTAGAGTGTGTGATGCTGGGATTAAAGGTGTGTAATTACTAAGCCAGTGCACTGATGGTTTAGGCACCGCCACAATCCCCGTAGTGTGGATGGGGTAAAAGCAGCAGAAAGACCCTGTTAAGGTCCCTTGTTGCTTTTGCTACTGTGTGGGTGCCATGAACTGTTTCTCCTCTGTGTCGCCCCTCTGCCATGTGGCACCCTGCCTTGGAGCCAGCTGATTATGGACTGAAACCTCTACAAACTGGGAGCTAAATAAACCCTTTCCCCTTAACTTTGGATGTGGAGTATTTTGTCTCAGCAACAAGAGAAAAGTAACTAAGACACTGCTCTAAGTTCATGGTTACCTGTGGGCATTTCCGTTCAGCTACAGGCTCTTTCTGTTAGACTCCCAGCTTTGGGCAAATAAAACATCAGTGAACTTCAGGTTATAAAAACACTTTGATCTTCTAGCAGAAAGTCTCCATCTTGGGAGATGTAGCTGAGCAATGAGTAAATCTCTAGAGCTAGGTCAATAACCACACAGGCCATCTAACAAGTAGTATGTTGCATGCTCTGCCTAGCAAATTAAATATTTTCTCAATTTTCCCCAAATACCCTGTTATGATGCTGGATGACGTAGAAGGAAAGACTCTGTGAATCTGTAACTCCTCTAAAATTATAAGAAAATTTGGGAAATAGCCCCTTTTTTCTGAGAAAAGATTTTGGAAAAAATTGAAAAAATAATGTGGAAGGCCTCCTAGAAGGCCTTTATTTTATAATTCATGGCCACCCTTCTTCTCTCCTCGGTGCCCCAGCTCCATTCATCTTCACTCCAGATACAATTTCTAAAAGTGTTGGTTGCTTTCCTCAAGATATATACTAACCATGTAAAGGAGGAGCAAGGTAAAAGGGTCACATCCTGCATAGCAATCTGTTCATCATCCGTACTTAGCCAAAGGAAGTGCTCAGTAAACACTGGGTGATGAAAGGAATGAACTATCTATTTATAACTGCGGAGTCATTGAGCTGTTAAGCAAGATTATTATAGGCCCCAAGTTTGGGTTTGATTCAGTGTCACTGTGTTCACAACTTGACTTTTTAAGAGCTACAGATGAAGGAACTCATTCTGGTTCTGAATTTAAATATTACAATAGATAGCAATTAACACAGACATCAAAGGCGTGGAGAAAATTTCATCATTATGAGGATAAGGATGTTATTATAACCAGAGAAAGATGATGAGATACAGAACTATTATAGCTGCTTCTAATAAAATAAAGTCTTGTAAAATGGGCTAAATTACCTTCTTAATATTAAACAAATGATTTTACAGAGGGTTCTTGCAGGAATTGAATAAGAGGGCAAGTTATGTTACAGTAGCCCTTTTGTTACTTTGCTCCATGAGAAAGGCAGAAAATAAACAAATAAATGTACTCATGATCACATCAGTAAATTCCCACGCATTTCCATTGCTTTATTAGATGGAAAGGTGTATCAAGTCCCATCTGGGATGTTTGAGTCTCAAACCAATGAGCCACTGGAATCTATGCTAAGACATGTGGCCTCCAGCAATTTCCACAAGCAAGTCCATGCACCTGCAAGAAAGGGAGTTCCAATTCTGAACTCATTTCTTTCTCCTCCCATAAACACAGGGATCAGTCACTGCCACAGAGTTTTCATATCGTTCAAAGTGACCACCTTTAGCCCTGGAGGGAAAATCATAAGGTATTGAGAGTTCCCAGAGAGTATGCTGAGAGCCTTCCTTCCGGGAAAAGTGACTGACATCATACACTGCCTGAAGGGGTCAAAATTACGATTAAATCTCAGCAAAAGGACATAGCCCTTTAAAAGAAAGGACACAATGGCTTACAAATGAGGAGATATCTCTATTTAACAGCCAAGGACAGTAGTTCAGAATAATTAGGGACAGGAAACAAAGCTTACCGTATCCAGTTGAGATGTGGGGGGGGACTCAAAGTTGTCAGAATGCAATTATCCCCGCTGGAAGTTGGTCAGGCCAGGGTCTGACACTTCCAAGCAATGCTACAAGCCGTTTTCATGAACATGAGGCATCCAGATTGGATTTCACCTCCTTCAAGGCATAAAACGTGCACTTGGAGAGTACAAAGTGCAGAGATGTTAATTAGTTCCCTACTCTCAGGTTCAGAGCTCCCTTCCTAGAGATGAACAGAACTAACTTTCATTCCAAGGAAGGAAACTGAGGCCTAGAGAATATCGCACAATAAAGAAATGAGCTGAAAACTCTGCTCTGTTTTCCCTTTTGTGTTCTTGGCCCACAAGTTCCCTGATTCAACTTGATACACCAACTATTTATTAGCTCCTGTCGTGGGCCAGACCCTTTGCTGGAGTCCTAGGAATCAACAGAGATGGAGCCCTGGTTTCTGCTTCTAAGAGCCATTACCCTGGCTGGAGGGACTGCTGTGGATGCAGTCATTCTATCTGAAGGCAGTCTGTGTTATACCTGAGATCACTTACAAAGAGAAAGGTTTATTATGGCTCATGGGTTTAGAGGGTTCAGTCCATGGTCATCTGGCACCATGGCTTAGGAACTGGGGTTGTGCATCATGGCAGGTGTGTGTGCTAGAGCAAAGCTGCCCCAGTCATAGCTGGGAAGTGGAAGAGAGAGAGATAGAGGAAGAGACTGGGGTCCAACAATCCTCTGACAACTCTGTTCCCAGTGACCCGAAGACCTCCCACAAGACCCCACTACGAAAGGTTCCTCCTCTCAAAAAGTTGAGGTCCAAGACTTTGGCACATGGGTTTGGGGAGAGTCTAGGTTCACGCTGTAGCAGTGTGCTGTGAGCTAAAGTAAGGAACAGACACAGGGCTGTGGAATCTGCCAGAGGGAGGAATCCCTTCCTTGAAGGAATCTGGAAGAGATGCCGGGCTGAAGTCTGCTTCCTGGGCCTCTGAACCCTCTCCATTGCTTTCCATTGGGATCATCATCCTGATCTGGGTCCTTGCGCTGCCACTTCTCAGACATAAATCTTCATTTTGATTTTCCCTCAAATCCATTCTTTTGAGCTTTGTTGAGTTTTGGCTTGGGAACAAAGATGGACCCAGGCATGTTAAGGGTATATACAATTTGGGATGTATACAATTATCTTTAAGAAAAGAAAATATTGTTACCCATATAACTTTGGGTCCCAAAGGAAATATTTATTTGGAGTGAGAAATCACACTGAACTGCTGGGGCCTTGGAAATGAGGTCTTTTTCTTCTTGGGTCTCTTTGTCAATTTGCCAAAAATGCACTCCTCCACCCCATCCCATTGTTATTTTTTATCTTGAGCCACTTACAGCCTACGCTAATTCTAAAATTCATTAAATCCTGTGTTCTTTCCACTGCTGTATGCTGTCTCCAGTTTGTAATGTCTTTGCACAGGCTGATCTTGCCAAGTGCAACTGGAAATTTAAAGAATTTTGGGTCCTCAGACTGAAATGCCACAACTTGGAGAAGCCGATGTAGAGATGTTGGCCCCGCCACAGTCCAAGAGCTGTGTGTTTGGAAGGAGAATTTCATCCAACCCCCTGGCAGCCATAGGCGAGATCTCTGGTTGCTTTCCACAGCCAGCAGCAGTAGCAATGCTATTGCAGAACCAGTAACTCCCGTCTACTGGGTGCTCACTGTCTGCTTTACACTGTGCTCCTTGAGCACACTGAATCCTCATGAAACCAACCCCACAGCAGGCGTGCGTGTCCCTACTTCACTCTAGAGGAAAATGTGGCTCAAATGTCAGCTAACTTGTCTGACATAAAACAAGTGAGTTGTTAATGGCAGAATTTGCCAGAATCCAAATCTCAGTCCCAAGCCCAGCCCCTTTGTAATTGCATTTTACATGCTCGCTGGGCGCAAAACAAGACCTGGTGAAAATGCACCTATAGTGAACTGATACAGCCATAGCATCCAGTAAACCAGTTTAAAAATGTCCATTACGTCCTTATAACGAGGTTCTGTAGAACTCAGTAGCTGACATCTGCAACCTTATTATATCTGATGCTTTTTAGGGCTCAGAATTCAGGCAGTCATGGTTGAGCAATTCTTTTGTTCAAGGTGGCACTGACCGGTGGCTGGTCTGGTCTGTGGGGTCCAAGCCAGCTTTACGCACAGACCCAGATCTCAGCAGGGCAAACTGCAAGGCTGACTCAACTGTCCTCTCCCTCTTCCTATAGCTTCCTGGCCTCATCACACTGTGTCCAAGAGGCAGCTGGACTTCTTCCAGGTGGCCCAACACTCCACGAACAAGTAAGTGTTCCATGAGGAAGGGAGAGGAAACTAAGAGTTCCTCGAGGCCTGGGGCCCAGAAGCTGGCACAGTGACACTTGTGCTATAGTCTGGTGGTGAATGTACCTCCGGAGCCACCTGGACCTAGAGGAGAAGCAGGCGGTTCTCACCTCTTGATGAGAGAATTAGGGTCAACTCAAATCCATTCCAATACGAACCCTGTGGAGGGAATCGCGTGGAAATAGGAAGGGACCTGTCTATCTTCACATCTGCATGAGCTGACTAGGCTGCCAAGGTGAAGACCATCTTTAGTGTCTTCAATACCGAAACCTGTGCTCTCACAGACATGGGGCTGCGGGTTTGGCTTCCTCCGAGGCCTCTCTCCACGGCATGCCAATGTCCTTGAGTGGCCTTGTGAGGGCACATCCCATCCCAGCAATCTCTCTTCTTGGACAAGGAGCCAGTCACATCGTATTAACGTCTTTACTTTAAATTAATTACCTCTTTACAGACCCGGCTGTACAGATGGTTACCTGATGGAGACTGAAACTTAAACAAATCAGCCCACGATAAACATTAAATCTAATGTCCTTATGGAGGTAGAGAAACTGAGGCCCAGAGACAGAAAATGGTTTACCAAGGTCAGACCGTCCAACCTGTGACAAATCAGAATGAGAACTTCCCAGCAAGGAGTCCTTCCCGCAATCAGACCTTGGCTACAAGATGTGTATCCCATCTTGCAGGAGGTAGAAAACAGAGGCAGGCCCAGCAGAGGGCTGGAGATTTCCCTTTCCTTTTCAAATCTCAGTCTTTCACATCTGCCTTTACTGCAGGTCACTGGGTTCACAGGCCTCTCAGCAAACCCAGCTCTCTGGCCTGCTTATCCCTTTTCCCATTTCTTGGCTGACATTTCTAGCATTTGGGTCGGTATTTAGATTCTGAATCACAGTCATATTGAAGAATATGATGTGCTTGTTTCTGCCTTAACATAGACCTTTCAAGACTTTGGGAGCATCTCCACCATAATTTGCAAGCTCAGACCCATTCTGGGACTCTGAGTCATCGCATTAGTGCCCCCTAATTTGCAGTGTACACCCCATCTTTGATTTGCAGCTCTTGGGTTTCAAGAATAACCTGCATCTTTGGAAGGAACTGGCTTAGTTCTGTCTCGGCCTCTTCGAGGACGGAGTGGAAGAGGGGAGATTCCTGAAGCGGTTTAAGCCCCTGAGAACACTGGGCAATTGGCATCCACTGCTTCTTCGCTCTCTCCTTGTGCTCCAGTTTATATCTCCATATTGTCTGAGATTAGAAAACAAGTCTTCCCAGAGATAAGAGAAGCAGCTTACTTCCAATTCATCTAATGAAATTATATTAACTCCTATTACGTACCCCTCACGGTGCTGGAGGGGAGGAGGGGCCGTGTAGTTGAGTCTGGCTTGTCTCAGTACTCTAACACAAAACAGACCACAGTACAAAGAAAACCGTGTGTGCCTTAAAGGAGGGAGGTGGTAAGAAAGGACTGACGTCATCTAGGGCTCAGAAGGGTAGGCTCTGGAATGCGAGAATCCTGAGCTCTCATTGTTACTCTACCACGTACAAGGCGTGTGATCTTGGGAAAGTTAGCCTCTCTGTACCCTACTGTAACAGTCTCGTTATTCAGAGGACAGAAGAGGAGAAATAGGGGATGTGCCTAGGCACAGCATGAGTGAGTCCCACGGGAGGTAGCTGTCCCTTAAACCTGTCCCCCGATATGGCTGAAAGATGTGAGTAGACCAGACTCTCAATCTCTCAAATCCCTCACCTACGCCAAAATCTGATTCTCCTCCCATCTTACCTACACATTAATCCCTCAAACACGAGGGGTTAGGCCAGGACCTCTCCCTCTCCTCATCCTTTGTGAACCAACCAATCACCAAGCGCTTCTGATTTACCTTCAAATTACATCTCACCTCCACTCGTTTTTCTGAGCCTCTTCCATCACTCATTGACACCCACAGTAAATTCCTACTTCCGCCCCTAACCCAGCCTCTCCGTGTTCAGGCTTTACAGGGAAGCCAGTCCAACCAGCAGATGACTGCAGCCCTGGCTGAACCTTGACTTCCACAGCACAAGTGGACAACCCTGCTCTTTTCTGAGACAGAACTGCTGAGCTAAGCTCCTTCAGAATTCCCAGGCCACAGAAAACCTGGGTCTGATGAATGTGTGTTTTTATTGAAGCTACTAAGTTTTGGAGTGATTTGTTATGCAGCAGTACCTAACCGAGACACCACCTAGCGAGCTTCCAGAGGTGAGGTTTGCCTCCTAGAATAGTCCTTCCTCCCATTTCCTCAGAGCAACCCTGATACAGAAGCAGAAGAGGGCAGAATCCCATAATGAGCTGGAGGAGAGAAGGCAGCAGGGGCAGTAGCATGCTCAGGAGCCATCGCAGCCTGAGGGCCTGGTGGAGGGAGCTGCCTCCTCCTCCCTCTGCTCCCTGAGTTGGGCACCACTCACAGCAGCCTGAGCCCACTTAATGCAGCCCAGTGGGTGCGCTGCCCCCATGGATACCTTTCCGGAAAGATGCAGTGCTGACAAGGAGTCTGGACTTGTGGCCTGAGCTAGCTCACAGGATGACCCATGCTTTCCAGAGAGGTCACTGGAGGATTTTCAAGGTTTCTGAGAAGCGTATGTATCTATGCTGATACCTCACAGACAACGGAATGATCTTGGCTCTCTGAGCTCTGCATCAACTGCTATTGAATGATGAGCACGGCCTGCCAGGCCCCTCACTCTAAGCATCACAGACAGGCGAAAGTGCCAGGACCACATGTGCAGAGCGATGGCCAATGCTCTTCTACCAACCAAGCAACAGGGTGGCTGGAAAGGGAAAAGTGACTTAGAAAAAGAGCTCTGCGTATTGTAACTATTTACACTTTTTTTTTAAAAGAAAAACAGTGCCATTTTGAAATGAAGAGGTGGGGGAGATAGGGTGTTTTTACAGAAGCAGCGCCCTTGAGCCTGGGACCTGGGTAGGGCTCGCCATGTGCTGTGAGTTCAGGGTTCCTAGAGGGCTCATAAGTGCCCATTTGAAAATGTTCTCAATGAAGGCAGAGCACCTCCACATCTTCCACCCCTCACTGATTTCCTGCTCTCAGTCCAGTGTTTACTCCTCCTTTTTCAAGCAGTGGCTTTTTGCCAGGGGGAGCGCTGCTCACGAAGGCCTGTAGCAAAGCTGCGGCCACTCCTCTGCCCTTCATCCCCTGCCAGAACCCTTTGACTCTCGTTTCCATAAGGCTCCCTTGTCGCATCCGATTACTTCCACTAGTTTTGGAATGATACTACCTCGGTGAGGTACCATCTTTTCTCTCTTTACAAGAGAAAGCAGACCTAGTTTCTTTAACCTTTCAGCAGAAGCAAATTCCCCAAATCCCTCTGTCATTGTAGTTGCCTTCTGCTATGCCTTCTCTAGTTCCAAAATATCCTATTTATAGCAAGAAACCCGGAATGAGCTCAGGACTCATAATATGACCTAACCAATCCTCCTTACATGACTGGAATAATTTCCTCTGACTTCTCATTGCTTTCTGCAATGTGCTCAGTATATCGCAAGCTGACTCTCTTTTCTCTTATTCCAATACATCCGAAGGGACAAAGATTCAAACTATGACCGAGTTACTGACAATAAGAGGTTGATGTTCACTGTGCTCTAGAATTCAGAGGTTCAGGACCAGGCCAGAGCATTTAGTTTGTGTAACATTTGGATTAAAAGAACACGTTTTCCCCTTGAATTTTTTTGTCACATAGTATTCACTTCAGTTACCAAGGAGATTAGTGGGTTGTCCATAGAAGCTTGGAGCAGATGAAGGCATAGCCCGGGGTGCTGGCAGCCCCTTCACCTGGGAATTTGTTGAAAATACCAACCCTCGGTTCCAATTAACAAGCAACCTAGAGACTCCTGCGCACAGAGTTACCAGAGCAGGTCCGCAGCCCTGAGGTCCCCACCCGGTGTTCCAGGCAGGTCGGATCCCCACACGCCCTGCCGACCCCCACAGCGGAGGGTGTCCTGGGCCTCGCCAGCTCTCACCCGCCTTTCTGTGACTCTGGAGTTGCAGACTCCTTGACGATCTGCTCTCCCATTTTCTCCAATCCCTGGCGCGATCATCTGTGAAGCACCATGGGCAAGCCATGCCTGACCAACCCTTGCCTGTCTCAGTCTGCTACCTGCCTTCCCCATTAACACCCTCACTTCTCCTTTCTCGCCACTCCCACTTCCTCTCATCCACCTTGTCTGAAAGAGGGTTCAGAAAGAGTCCTTGGGGTCTCCCACGTGGTCCCCTCGGCCTTGTGGT
This sequence comes from Heterocephalus glaber, assembly GCF_053883595.1. Classification (NCBI taxonomy): domain Eukaryota; kingdom Metazoa; phylum Chordata; class Mammalia; order Rodentia; family Bathyergidae; genus Heterocephalus; species Heterocephalus glaber. The sequence goes on from NW_028258293.1 coordinate 4,969,361, forward strand.
GGGGCTGTCTGCTTTTCTGAAACTGACCTAAGCCACGTCCAGATCCTCTGGCTCATGCCTGGGTGCCAAGCTCAGGGAGGCCCAGAGCGCCTTGCAGACTAAACCGTGTGTTTCCCAAGGCTTTCTCACACTTGCTTCCTTGTGAGCCTGGGATTGTTTCCTTTTTAACTAAGCTAGGTTTGGCGGATGGAAGATTCCTTGAGTTCTTTTTAAATATGAGCTCAACACCAGGTTCTTGGCAATCATTGCCTATTCTTATTTTCAGAAAGCTTTCCAAATTGTGCATCGTGATTCTTTGCCTCTCCTCTCATTGCCTGCGGAGAGCGATCAGAGATCAGGAAGTGACTAAGACAGCCCATCTTTCTTCCTACCTGGTCAGAATCGCTTCTTGTACTACAGACAAAAACTTTCTTTTGCCTGCTTCTTAGGCTCCGAAACAGCAATTTAGCTCCCCTGCTCATGCCTTGTTTGTGCTGATTGTAACAAGCAATCCTGAAGTAATGACCAGGGGTAGGGGAAGGCTGAGGGAGGGACAGGGCACCATTAATTCTTGGCAATAATTGTCTCTGAGATTCTGGTATGCTTTAAGGAGTCATTGATGTCCGGGTCACTAGCCCTCATCTAAGTGCCTGCCACACAATAAGCACCCAAGAGGAAGAAGAGGAAGTAGGAGGAGAGTAGAGAGAAAGCTGATCAAACACAAGGTGGGATGGAGACACTGGCAATGAGCTGCAACCAAGTGAGAACGGGTGGAGGGTGGACAAGTGTATGAACTCATCCGTGTCTGCCTTGATATGGTGGAGGGATCTCCCAAACCATCCTTCAAAACATGATGTGTGAAATTCCTCATCAGAAACCAGGAGAGCAGGCTTTGCTTTAAGAGAAATGCCAAGCACTTCTTAATCCTCTAAGAAAAGGACTTCTCTTTGGTTTCTGAGTTTCCAGACTCGATTACCCCTCTCCCACTAATTCTGAGAGGCTCCGCACCTCTGTGTTCTTGTGTCTCCTATTCTTGATGAGTCCTTTTCCCTAAGTTTTGGTGCCCATGTTCATAAGGGTAGAGGCAAAGGATAAGCTTTATGACTGTGGCTTTGGTGAAAAGCCAAATATGTGACATGTGAATGTCACACAAAGCAAAAATTCTTGTTTCTAGGTTGTATTAATACATTTTGCCTTAAGTTTGGCTACATCGACAGGCAGTGATCTATAAGGCACAAGATTTGTTTACCATCCAATTTGAAATGTTCTTGGTATTGCTAAAAATGAACAGGGTCAGATGAACCTAGAGAAGTGTGATATTCCTATCACAGTTGAAGAGAACTGTGCAGGAAGAAATGGCATGACCTCAAGATTAAGTGTCCTCAAGACTGAAACTGTAGCAGGTATGCTGCGTGGGACCTCTTCTAACAAATGAGAGGACTGCAGCCTTTGCTTATTTTAGGACTGGATTTTTGTGGACAGAAAAGAAAGGAAATATATTAAGTGAGTGGATGGAGATAAAAGCTGATAATCTATTATGAGAAGAGACATCCCCTTCTGATCACTGAGAATTCAAGAGGAGGAGGAGGCATATACATGCACATCAGGCATCATCTCTCCCTCTTCTCAACTCGCTGTTGCAAATCTCATTATGAACAACTCTCATCCCTCTTCTCGGACTGTGAGTTGTAAGTCTGAAGAATGCCCCTAAGAAACAGAGGTTTCTTAAAGAGGAAATATCTCCACGATTCCAAAAATGTTCCTAGGGGAATATTTCCAGCACAGTCAGGTGCTATTTAAGTAACACCAACCTAATAGGCCATTTAGTGTTCTGAATCCTCAGGCATCTGAGCCATCCATCAGGGTATCCCCCTAAAATACACGGGACTAGTTCCAGAACAAAGATCTGAGAGCAGCTGATTGCCCCCATACAGACCACAAACTGCTGACCAAGTCAGATAAACACATCACATGGGTGATGATACGGAATGAGTTTGCTCATATACTGATCATCTCCGCACATCCATTCAAGACTTCACTCTGCCCTAGACTCACCGGATTCGTCACTAGGTAAGTGAACTCACTAACAGCGTTATGCATTCCATTCTCAGGAAATCAGTTTTCCCCACAGAGCCTGTACCCCAAGACCTCTGAGGATGGCTGATGCCAGCAGTCCCAGTCTTAGGGCAGCATCTGCTGGCTAACTCATGGATGGACAAAAGCGACTGTTCGTGGACAATATGAGCAGTCCTTTTCATCGGAGGAAACTGTTGCCTTGGTGACTCTGCGCATCGTTCTTTTATGAGGACCCCCAGATCTCCAGGAGCCCGCAAGCCTGGAACTGTCCCTAGTGAGGTCCAGGAGGCATGTGTGTCTGTGTGCCTGGGCTGGAGGCAAGGGTAGGCCAGATGGGCTTTGCAGGCATAGCTACAGAGGTATGCAGAAACTCCACCTTGGACTTCCGGCCAATAGTAAAAATCCCCTACCAATGGAGACCCCATGGAACAAAGCTCCTGTGCAGGACCAGGATGTGAAGCTGACCCTCGCCAAAGAGCCCCTATGTACGGCGAGTGGGGGAGGGGAGCAGCACCTTGAAGCGGCCACTGAATGCTAACATGCGTGGCTTCTAAGCCATCTTATTTTTCACTTCCGGCCCCGGAACATCAGGAAGCACGAAGGACAATCACACCCGGCACCTGTGCACCTGGGACAGGAATAAAGAGGCTGGAAGCTGGGAGGCCTCGTGGGGACCAAACTCAGAGCTCCCGGTCCCTTAGCGGCCCTGGGCCTCGGCAGGCAGGCAGGCAGTCAACAGCGCCCCCGGCCAGGGCCCGCGGCGCCTGGGGGCCTCGCTCGCGTGGTGAACTCGAGGCTGGGAGATGATCGCGGCGTGGGCGCCCACGCGGCGAAACCTGAAGAGCCAGCGCCGGGGACTCCGGGCCCGCGCTCTGGCCGGGCCAGCCCGGGCAAGTGGCTCACGCCCACCTGGGCGGCCTCTGCTCCGCCCGCGGCCCGGGAAGCTACCTGGGCTGGCGCCTCCCACGCTGGGCGGTGTCGCCTCTCCAGCCAGGCCCCCCCGCAGGGCGCGCCCCTCCCCCGCCGGCCTCTGCGGGTTTGGCGCACCCGGGATGGGCGGTGGGGGCTCATTGTGCTTTGTTCCAAACTTCTTCTGAAGTTCATCCTTTCCCTTCCAACTTACTTCCACCAACACGTGACCTCCCTCTCCACTCCCAGCCTGCGCGGCCGCCCCAGGGAAGCGCGGGCGGCGAGGCCCTCCTGCCTCGGCCTGCGGGCGCCAGAGGACGCGCGCCCCGCTTCCCACGGCAGTGCAGAGCGGCCCCCGAGGACGCGCGCCTCCCCCCGGAGGAGCCTTGGCCCCCGAGGCCACGCAGGCGTAACTTGGCGCAGGTCGGCTCCGCGGGCCACTGCGGGGTCCCCAGCCGGGCCGCGCCGTCAGCCGGGCCGCGGGACAGCACCGGCCTCCGCTGGCCCCGCGTCGCGGGCTGGCGGCCGAGCCCTTCGTCACCGCGGGCAGGGCGGGGCGCGAACTTTCCGGGAAGTCCCCTCCTCGCCGCCCGAGCCCCGCGCCGCTCACGCACAGGCGCACGGCCGGCGCCTGGCCACCCCCGGCGCCCCTCCCCGCGGCGCTTCTCTGGAACTCTTCTTAAAGCCGCAGCCGGCGGGCGCTGGCGAGCAACAAGTCCCCGTGGCCTCCACCCGGCCGGCTGTCACCTGGCGGACCGCGGCAGAGCCCCTGCGCCAGGCGGCTGTGCGCTCAGGCCCGCGGCGGCCGCTCCGGGCCCAGGGCCTCCCGGGAACTTTCTGGGCGGGAGCGCAGCGCCCGGACAGGCGCCCGGCCCGACTCGCTCCGCGGGGTCCCCAGGGCTCGCAGGGACCGCGGTCCCCACTTTGACGCCTGCCACCGCGTGTCCTGCGGTCGCCAAGGTGGCTGGGAGCGGAGCTTGCGGATATTGCGAAGGTGATTAGATTCATAAGTCACCAAGTGGTGGGCGATCCACTGAGCGCAGCCGAAGTTCTCACATGATGACTTCAAGCAAGACACATTACCTTCCAGCCTCTGTCGGGGAGACGCGATTTTAAGACACTCGAGTCTCCAGGACAGCGCGGACACCATGGTGAGCAGCAGGAAACCCTGCAATCTAACTGAGAAATCTTTGACAGGTTGCTTAACAACGGGCGACCGCGGCTCAGCCTGGCTCTCGGGCGGGCGCCGGGAGCAGCAGCCTCCCAGGCCGGAGGCCGGGCTGGACACGGTGCAACTTTCACCGGCACCCTCTGAGCCTTCACACGGAGGTGTGGAGCTGCGTGGAGCAAACTTGGGACCGGAGGGGGGGGGTGTGGATCTGCTGGAGGCGCTGCGGGAGGCCGAGGCCGCTCTCAGGGTTCATCCGGCGCCTGTGCGCGTGTGGTGTGTGATTGATTCCGTGATGTGTGCGTGGTCTCGTCGCCGACATCCGGGAGGGGTTGATTTCCATCTGGAAACCGTAATGCCCTGCGAGGTCTGGCTGAGGGGTGGCCTGGGGGTGCGGGGGGGCGACCCGAAGGCGCCTCCGAGATGATACGGGTAATCCTGGGAAAGGGTCTCGTCGACATGTGATCAACTGTGAAGAGGGTGGCTTTGGCGAAGCCACCGCACGTGACAAAGCGTAAGGAAGTGGAAGGAGCCGTGGAGAGCAATATCGGGTATCCCTTACTTAGAGATTTTTAGCCTTTTCCTCCCGCAGCGCCGGGTGATCCGGACCGGCTGGGTCCGTTCAGCACCTTGGACAGCGCCGAAGGATTTGTCCGAGGTGGTGGACACCTCCGGCTAGCCTTCTCCCGCCTGTCAGGCCAACCCGGTGTCGCCCTTAAAAAGCGTCTTTTCCGAGGTCTGGCTCACACGGCGCGCGGGGCTGGAGGGAGACAGGTTTCGGAGCCGAGCGTTTGGAAAGCGAGCCCCAGTCCGGCGCCCCTCGCCGAGCCCGCTGAAGTTGGCTTCCGAGCGGTGCAGGCTGGAGCAGACTTGGCTAGCGCCGGCTGGTGCACTGGGTTAACTTTGGGAAATGCAGGCGTTCCTCTCCGGGATCTGACCGCCGGGTGGTGTGAGCCGCAAGGAAGGTAAGCGCGGGGCAGGGACCCCCGCACCCCAGGGCCTGGGCTAGCTCGGTCGGTTCTCGGGTTTCGGGCAGAGACGCGAGATGGAGGGGTGGAAGCCGGGGGTGTCTCGGGTGCCTGCCCAGTTTCCGGGGCCCCAGGAGGAGAGAGCCCGGGCAGGGCGAGGGGACCCTCACGCCCCTGCGGGGTCACGAGCTGAGAGAACTTGGACCTGCGGAGGTCTGGTTCGGACGGAAGATTCCCCTCCCTCTTCCCCTGCCCCTTCCTGTGCTTTCTGCGGGGGCGGGGGGCGGGGGGCGGACAGTCGATCCACGGCTAACTGTGAAGCTTGTGCACCACGCTCGAGTCCCTGACAGCTGCCTTGGTGCCCTGGGGTCGGGCGGTGGAGGCGGCGCGCGGCGGGGAGGGGAGAGGGACGGAGGCGAAGCCACATCTCCGGCCAGAAGCGCGTCCAGGTGATCCGGGCTCCTCTGGCAAGCCGGACCCGTCCTCGGCTCCCGCCCCTCGCACCCCGCCCCTCCTCCTGCCACCTCCCCCGCCGTCCGCACCCCCCCCCCCCGTGTCTCTTTCTGGGTGCTCGTCCTTCTTTTCATTTCTTGCTCGCCGCGCTCCCTCCTCGCGCTCTCTCTCGGGCGCTGGCCCTGAGGGCTCCGGCTTCTCCAGGGACAGGGGAGCCGCGGAGACCGCCCTGAGCCCAGGTCCCAGCCGGTCGGGGTAACCAGGGAAAGGGGGCCCCGCTCGGCTCGGAGCGGAAGGTCCTTTCCAGACCGAGAGCCAGGCGCGGGCGCGGGCGGGTGGGCGGACGCGCAGGGCTCCGGCGCAGGGGCCACGGTGCAGACGCGGGGCGCGGCTGGGACCCCGAGCGGCTGAAGAGCGCGGCGGCGCGTCCTCCTGCCTCAGCCTCCCGCGCCCCTAGGCGGGGGCCACCCGCGCTCCTACAGGCTCACCCCACCCAGCCGGGGCCCTTTGTTCCGGCTGCAGAGCCCCGGGGAGGGGTGGATCTGGACTCGGTCCGCTCTGCCCTGCTCCGGGGAAAGACCGGGGTTCGGGTGGGGTGGGAAGAGGGGAGCGAAGAAGGGAAAACCCATTTCCGAAACTCCAGACTGGAGGGAGGGCGCGAGCGCAGGGAGAGAAAGATCCCCAGCGCGCGCAGGTGGAAATGATGGATGCACAGGGAAGGCCAGGAGCCTGGAAATGTAGAAAGGGAAAACAACAGCAACAATAATAATAAAGGCCCAGGCCCCGGGACGGGTGGGCTGGGATAGGCTGCTTGCTTGGAACACAAAGAGCGCGCAGGGCCTTGACGGAGCAGCCCGCGGCGCTGGGGCGCAGACGGCCCTGCCTGGCCCGGCCTCGGTGGGATCCACGCGCGAGCGCGGCGCTGCGCGGTGGGGCGGGGCGGGGCGCGGCGCCGGGCGGGGGGATTTCTGATGAGTCTGATGCAATTCCGAGCGTGCTGCAAAGGAACTCCAAGGCGCCCGCATCACCGCCGCCACCCACCTTCCCAGATGGTGCTGTTTTAAATACGGATCTGCAGGGCTGAACGCAGAACTGGGAGATTTATTGCAAAATCTCGGGAAGGGGGGGGGGGGCGGAGGGGAAGAATTTAAAGGTACAAGGCCCGCTTTTCCCCAGCCAAGACGCCACCGGTCCGGATTTGTCTTTCTTTCTGTCTGCTGCTCTCTGGATTCTAATTCACCCAGCAAGAGGTGTAAATATTGTGACATTTTGAGGCGGCTTGACGGATGGGGGAAATCATCTGTCACCCTAAATCGCGGTTGCCTCTCCCGCGCCGCGCCTGCTAGGAAGGCTGCAGCTGATACAGTTGCTAGGGCTTCCAGTGAGTGCATCGCTAAGGGAGTATTATCCTTTTAGTCAGCTTGCCAATTTATCTGACAGTGGGACTGAGAAAATTGTAGATTCCGTGTCTGTGGGAGGCGAGGAGGAAAATGCTTCGCAGTCTAATTCTCGTAACCTCGGGATCTTTAACAACTGAAATAAACCTCAAAAGTGTCACGTCATGCTCTCTTACACACACGCACACACTCCCTCCCTCCCTCCCTCCCTCCTCGGCGCAGAAGCTGCAATGGTTTCTCCTGGAGTGTGGTGGAACTGAATGTCACTTTAAGAACAGCACCTGGCAGCCACTGTTTATCTGTATTTACACTGAGCTGTTCAGCAGGAAGGCAGGAAATTTCAGTCGTCTTGGAATCAGAACGTGATGGGGGTGGGAGAGAGAGAGAGAGAGGATATGAATATGAAAAACTGTAGCAGTGAGCAGCCTACTTAGGTGCCTGGCCTTGCATATTCATGTTTCTCTAGGTGAGATCTCAGCTTGGTGTAGCTCCCCCAGTGGGGCAGACCAGGGTCGATTCAGATCCAAATGTGTGCACCCCTCCTGTGGCTTTTCCAGTGTGGTGATGGCAGGACCCACAATACAGGGGCTTTGGAGGACTGCGAGGCCATGGGAAGCCCACACTCCACGTGGGAGGGAGGCAGCTTGGTGACACCCTCTTTGCTCAAGGCCTTGTCGTTCTGGTTAATTGGAAACACCCTCTAATTCGCATGGTCAGGACACTGCATGGGGATTTTCAAAAGCAAGCGGTTCTCTGGCTTACAGGATATTATTTGTCAGTTGTCTCTTGGTATAAATGAGAAAGGAGGCTTTGAAAAGCTCTCAAATCAACAGACATAAGCTTCCCCTTTCATTTATCTGCCAGGCTCTTTTCCTATCAAATCTCTCATCTAAATTCTTAATAAGGAAAGAGGATGTTGAATTAAGATTCTTTCCTTTTCCTGTCCTGTCCTCTAGAGGAAGGTTTAGTGAGAAACAACATGGCAACATCAAGCAGAGAGAGAAGAAGAGAGAGTAAGAGAGATAGAGAGACAGAGAGAGACTGGATGACCACAAAACAGAGAATCAGTCACAAAAAACAACAAATACAAGGGAAAATCGGTGTTAAAGCATGACACGTAGAGGGCTTTTATTTTTTAATCCTGTGACCCTGAGGCCAGGCTCCAGTTTACTCAGGTAACATTCACTTGATCATATTGCTTACAACCTGCCAGCTAAAGTGATGTCTGCATACAACTTTAAATAACTATGTTTCCACCAAAGGCCAGCAAAGATGATCTATCAATTAGGATAAGCTAGTCTAAGCCATGTAAGTGATTCTGATGAATATGAACTGGTATCATCTGATGTTAAAACTCTGCTTAAAGCTAAATTTGTTCTCGAACAGCATTGACTTGCCAGAAAAATATCTATTTTTGTAGCTTTCTTTTCACTCTCTGGATAATTTAATGAGTTGCCTATTTTAATTTTACAACTGCTACCTCAGAAGTATCTCAAATTATCTTTCTTTTGCTGGTGTCTTTCTCAGCAGATATGCTTCTACGGTGTGTGCGCATGCTTGCGTGCGTGCGTGCGTGCGTGTGAGCTTTCTGGTGGGAATATATCAGGCAGTGACTCCCTTAGTTTACACGCATAGCCCATGTAAAGAGCAATATGTAGTATATAATAATAAACATAAACATTAGCATTTAATGAGCTCTTACCATTACTGAGTGCCTTGGAAGTGGGGGGAAATATTAAGGAGAGGAAATTAAATTTTTATTAAGTAGAAAGATCTGTCCCTCTTTTGGCTTCAGAGTGACCATAACTTCAAAAATATGAAATCTTCACCTTTTACTTTGGAGTGTAGACCTGTTGGTTTACAGAGAAAGGATGCATGTTCCATAAAGGTCAGTACCCCAAAAATGCCATGGTGCAGAAAATAAAATATTGAATTCTTTATCCCTGCCTCCACTCCCATTTGGTGATTTTAGGGGTTTCCATTCTGTTTGTAAAGATTTACATAGACTTTCCCCTCTCTTGCATGCTCAACTCCTTGAAGCATCCCCCGAGGGCGTCTTCCTGCCTAGTGCCCACTGTGTGGGGTCTTCCCTAGTGACTGTACCTCCTACTCAGGGTGCTCTGAAGGCTCCCCCAGCTCCCCTCACCTGAGCCCCTTCGGCCTGTCGGGCAGGGACCCTCAGTCACCTGTGACAGCTGAAACCGCAGCTCAGAGCTGCCCAAGGCCCCGGGACCGGCCAGGCAGAGGCAGAGCACCTTGCCTTGGAGTCTGGCTGTCCTCATTTCCAGGCCTGTGACTGTTGCTCTCTAGGCTACCTTTCCCCAGACCAATGCAGGCATCTGAGGGAGTTGCAGGTGTGGTCTCTTCCTCTTTCCACTTAGTCATGAAAACAAGAATGTTGTCTACAAGAATTTCCACAGTGCTTTGGCTGGCCAGCCTGGGATGAGCCCTCTCTAAGCCTTTCCTCTCCTCTCCCAGAGTGGGAGCCTCAAGAAGCCAGATCTTCTGCAGCTGATGGAGTCAAGTCAGTCACTCGTTCCCCCAAAACAATCATGGGAAACAAGCCACAGCCAAGAAGTGCATTGCTTTTACTCTTGAGGCACAGAACCAGAGGGCCAGGCTGGATAGGTTCCCAGAGGTCACTGGGCCGGATCTGATGCATGAATGTGTGCTGGCTCGTTTCTTTCAATCCTCTGGAATTTCATCCCCATCGGCGTGGATGCCTGCCTGTGTGCTCCTTTACCTTGGGAGATATTCCATTGATGGCTCACGTGGCTTATGCGCTTGACTGTGCTTTGCTCACTTTGCCCCAAGTGTACCTTCTCTGGGGCTCTGTAACATCCAGAGTTAGGTCCTGTAAGTGGGAACTGATGGCCTGTTGTGTGCAAAGGACTGCACCGGAGCCTGGACATCCAACCGAGAGCAGCCCAGCGGTGCCTGTCGTGGAGCAGCTGCTGAAGGAGGTGAAAGGCCCCTGCCTTGATGTGCTCGCATCCCTAGAAAGACAGGGTCTTCTAGACTCTTCCCTTTTCCAGAGAACACACACAGCAAACTAAATTAAAAGCCTGGACTCGGCTTTGTTCCCAGCTAGCCCACAGCTGGAAAAGTCCATCAGCACCTCATCGATTTCCTCCTAAAACCAGGAGGGTGTCCACAGAGATGAGCTACCAAAGCCGCCAGCTCTGCTTGGGTGTGCGTAACATGAAAGATGTAGTCTATAGTTGTTTCTTGGTGGGAAGTAGAGCCTAGATTACTCTAATCTTCAATTATTTACAATTTTAGACACTACTGATTTTTAACTTGATAAAACATGGATTTGAACCCTGATAGAAGAAATCTAGGTGTTGAAGCTCTCCGGTCTTTCAATTCTTATTGTGTATTTGTATGATTGGTTGGTTGGTTTTGTGGAACTGGGGATTGAATTTCGGGCCTCCTGCAGGGTAAACAAGTTCTGTACCATGAGTTACATCCCCAGCTTTTCTTATTTTTTATTTTGAGACCCTCATCTCCAAGTAAATTTGCCTACACTGGCCTCAAACTTGCCATCCTCCTGTCTCAGCCTCCCAAGTAGCTTGGATTACAGGTGTGCATCACCACACCCAGCTTGAATCTACTACTCTCTCCAGAATGCTGACTATGAAAGTTTTAATGGGAACAACAACCTCATACTTCTACAGACTTGCTTTAAAAGGGAGTGGTGTGGTGGAAGACTTACTGTCAAATTCCATGCTACCTTCCCGGGATAGGCAAACATTCGAATTTCTTTTTAAAATTCGATATTTCATGCTGAAATTGTGTGGGTCTCATGAATAATGCGTTCTGTACACACAATAATAGGTCGTTCGATGGACCAAACAGTACAGACAGGAGTGGGAGCAGGTACCCCAAGGACTACAGAAGGCATGTGGGTATTTTGATATCCAAGAGATGCTATAGATTTGTCCTTAGCTCACTCAGCCTGGTGGAGATAATTAAGAAAAAATGTGGGTGTAGAAGAAGGCACGCCATTCCTTGGGATTGGCTGGATAGCTGCAGTAGTTCAGAAACAATTGGTGCAGCCACCCACGCTGGACATGATTGCCCTTTGATGAGACAGCTATTGACTTTTATAAGGATGCCATATTCAAAATAACTTCTGAGGCACTGAGGATGAAAGACATCATTCTTGATTTCTATTTTAGACAAATGGCAAAATCTATTCTAGTGTATTAATTTAAAAATAAAAAAGCCCTTTAAAGTCTAGTTTCTAAAAAATCAGCACTTTAGCCACGTGTGACCTCTGAATTTAACTGGTAGAAGCTAGTAGAAACCTGTAGCTCATATGAGACATTTTAACCAGGTAGGGGCATTTTCTAGACCACTACAGGAAGGAGAAAGTACTCTGGCAGAGTTTTAATCCCTGAGTGAATGTTAAGTGCACTTCCAAACCTTCATACACTGGAGAGGGAGATCCAATAGCCACTCTTAACAGCAGAACTGTCACCGAGGAGTTCTTGAGCGTGTCAGCCCCATGTTCACCAGGACCAGGGGGAGTGGACTGGTTTATCTCAGGCAGTTTCAAGCAGGGCCTACTGTCCCCAAGTGTGAAGGCGCTATGGGAGGATCTGTCCAATCAGGTGACTGTACAAGGTCCCTCGAACACCTACGCCTGCGGGGTCAGACACCAGGGCGAGGGAACGGAGAAGACGAAGAAGATGGACAGCACACAGAACACTGAACAGAGAGTGAAAAGGGACTCTGCACTGGGGTCACACCAGGGCACCCTCTCCGTACCCCTAGACCGGCAGTCCCTGGAGCCTGAACTGTCCCTCCCAACCTCATCACCTTCCTGTTCCTTAGCTGGAAGCAGTGAGTTCCTCAGCTTTTGCCTCTGGGCTCCCTTCTGAGCTTCTTTCTTCCAGACAACCTGCATCATCAGTGTTGCAGAACTATGCCCTTGTTACTGTCCTTTAACACAGGTCAGACTAACAGTTTGGAGCCACTTTGTGTCAAAGATTCCTTGAGCAGTCTAGAAAACCCTTGTAGGCTCTTCTCAGAATAATTTCCTTCCTTCCTTCTCTCTCCCCCCAAGGAAGTGAATCCAGGGCCATCTGAACCACATCTTCAGCCCTTTAAAAAAATTCTGTTTTGAGACAGAGCCTCACTGATGTGCCAAGGCTGGCCTTACACTTGTATTCCTCCTGCTTCAGCCTCCCAAGAAGCCGGGATTACAGGCATGCACCACACTGCACCTGGCTTTAGAATATTTCTTTCTTTTTTTTGGTACCCGGGATCGAAGTCAGGTCCTTGTGCTTATGAGGCAGGTGCTAGACTATTTCTTAATGAATAAAATAAAAAGTACTGTGTAAGATTACACAGGAAGTTAGGTACATTGGTATACAGTTATGAAATCTTTTAAAAATAGTATATTGCACAATATACTTGTATATGTATTTTTATGCATAAAATAAGATCTAGCAGCAAAATAAATACTATAATTTTGAAGCAATGATAAGCACTGATTTTTTTTGTTTTTGTTTTTGTTTTTTGAGACAAGGTCTCACTTCCTAGTTCAGGCTGGCCTTGGGCTCACTATGTAGCCCAGGCTGGTCTTGAAACTCACAGTGATCCTCCTGCCTCAGCCTCCTGAGTGCTGGGATCAGAGGTCTGTGCCACCACACCCAGCCTATGCACTGATGTTTTGAAATACCCATAACAACCAGCATGTTCTATGAAGGTGTCTGGCTTCTACTGGTAAGAAAGTATGCAACTTCTGCTGGGTAACTCTCCAGTGTCCTCATTCTTGCCTACAGGAGCCTACCTGTAAATTATGATGAGGAGAGATAACATCTATCCTGGTTTATGCAGGGTCAAGTTATCTGCTTTATTAACTCTTGGAGGTAGAGTCTATTCTAATTGTGTAAACAAGGAAGCTCATGCTCAGGGAGTGTAAGTAACTTAGCCAAACACAGTAAGTCTTGGAGAAACTGAACTTCAAACCTAAAGTTTTCAAGTCCATTATAAAATCCAGCCTCCATATTCAGTAGCTGCTGCCCAGGTTTGATTTGGATCACCCATTTTCAGATGGTTTGCACATATATTTTCTTTTGTTTTTCTGTTTTTTTGAGACAGGGTCTTGCTGTGTAGTCCCAGCTGGCCTGGAACTCACTAGGTAGCCCAGGCTGGCCTAAAATTCAGTGATCCTCCTGCTTCTGCCTCCTGAGTGCTGGGATCACAGGTGAGCGCCACTCCCTCCAGCCACGTTTTCTTAAGAGATCTTCACCACACCCTTTGAGATGGTGGAGAGTCTCCATGTCAGCAACCGCAAAATGTTACTGTAGAATCATCTTGAATTTTTGCTGATAAAATACTTTCAAATGGCTAATGGTTAGCTATCTCTTCTGAAGCTTACTTTTCACAGTCATAAAATTGGAGAGTGGTACTTAGTTTGTTAGGGTCAAATAAAAGAACAATAAAATTTAACTTCAGTGAGCTCACTATGGTGAGCATTTTGCCCTTCCCTGGTTTATAGAGTCCTTGTGACAATCTTTCTAGGTGAAGATTCTCATTCTTCTTAATTTAAAGGTAAGGAGAGTGCGGCTTCAGTTAGGGAGTTAACTATTCTAAATCCACTTACTGGCCTTGCTGATTTAGAGCTCTTTTAATTCTTAGGCTGATCTTCGTGGTTGTTACCATTGCTCTCCTGCCCACAGTCTGGCAAGACAGAGAATTGTCTGGAAATGAGCATCTGCTCACTGAAGAGAAAGGTTCCCGCTCTGGAGTCCCTCACCTGTACACCCTCCCCTCCACTCACGTTAGCTTATTGCTCAATGGATCAATGGATGATGTCCGACCCCTTTCTTAATTTATTTAGGGCGGTTTCAAGTTAGTTGACTTCTGAGAGTTATTGAGTAAGAAGCCTTATAAATTGTTTAGATTAGGACTTGGTGTGTTTACAAGTCATTTCATAAGTTTGCCTTTTCTAACTTCTGCGGGAGGCGGCGCTGCAGATGCTGCGATGAGAAACGCCCTCCCAAGCTCGCAGTGGACGACGCACCCCCAAAGCTAACGCGTTGTTTACAGACAGAGAAGAGCAGGAGGGGCGAGCACAGTCCTAAATGCAATTGCAAGGCTTACAGTCCCTGCTGGGGACCCAAATGTTTATTGGCTTTCCTTGTGCAATTCAGTGTTCTCCCTCCAAGTCCCCACTTCAGACCTGGAGCTCCTCAGGAAACACATACCCCTGGGAGGATGTCAGGAATTGGTACATCCATCCTGCATGGCCCTGGATCAACCCACAACTCAGAATCCCACTGTAGAAGCACAGCTTGGAGGTGGTCTAGCTAAAGGAGTCACATGTCCACCTGGGGATCTTCCTGGTAAATTTCATCCATCCTCTTCCTAAAAACCAACCACTAGAAAGACGCAGCTCAAATGAAGGACTGGACGCAAACTGGTAAAATTTTGTTATCGCAAGCTGGTGGTCTTTTCCGAAGTGCCAAAGTCACTAAGGAATCCAAGGTGCAGAAGTCGATGGAAAGACCTCATCCTATGCCCCGACTCGTTCAGGGAAGAACACCACGAGCACCAAGAACTCAGTGTGTCTGGCACAGCCCAGCGCTCAGAGCCCAGCCCAACAGAAAGGGAGGCACTCAAAGGACATGTGGATGTTTAAAGAACTCCACCTAAAGCCTGGCCAGGATAACCGAGTCAAGTAATAAACAGGACAAACGCTTACCGAGGCTCAGAGCTCTATGGGGCAATAATTACATGAGCTCTAGTTTGGTTTACCCAGTGATATCAATTCCTGAGCAAAAGCCCAAATGCACGTGGAGAAAGGTCTTTCAAGTGCCTGGCTCCTGGTTCCGCTGCTGTACGAAATCGCCTGGTCTGTCTGAGCCACGGTCTAAGTGTCAACAGCATGGCGGCTGCAGCACTGGTGGCCCACTGACCTCGGTTTACTGACTGGCCACTGAGGTGCTTCATGGTAAAACCTGCCATGATCGGTCCTGTGGCTCTTACAGTATGTGTGTGAACTGTTCTGGGCAGCTGCAGCTTTCCCAGGCCACAGGGCTAGAAAGCGACTTAGGCAAGGACCCAGGTCCTAGGAAGGACACTCTAGGCCCTAAAATGTACGGCATAACAATGACCTTTTCCTGGTTTCCCAATAATTAAAACAAAAGGAAACAAGGGACAGTTGCCCAGGAAAGAGTTTAATTATCTTGATTTTCAAAATAAAGTATTTTCGATATAGTATTTAGTTCTGAAGTACTAAAATGTCCACATAATTGGCAACAGAGTAGTAGTATGTCAACAAGATTAATTTCACAGTGACGGGACAAAACTAATTAGACTTTAAATTTCTTAAGCAGCCCTGCGCCTTGTGATTAGCACCACACTGGCTTAGAGGGGACAAATGAAGCCTGGTACCGCTGTTTCCTTTCCTGTTAACTTTCCTTTCAGAGCCTTTCGTTTGCATCTCTCATCTGAGATTTAACAGCCGCTCTCTGTCATTTTCAGTGACTAAATCCTTTTAGCTCCCTTTCCCACCCGAGAAAACATCAGCAAAATTGGATTTCTTTCTCCTCAATTGATCAAGAAATAAGAGGATAACTCTACAACTAATTACACTGAGATCCCCAGTCTTTAAAAGGCTAGCAGTCATTTTCCCCTTTAAAATTTGAATCTATATCCTTCCCTCCAAAAATGACCCTTAGGGCTATTGTTTGCTCTTTAATTTTGCCCCCCCCCCAGTACTGGGAACCAACCCAGGGGCACCCTACCACTGTGCTACACTCCCAGCCTTTTAATCTTTGTTTTGAGATAGACAGGGTCTCACTAATTTCCCCAGCTAGCCTTGAACTTTGCGCCCTCCTGCCTTAGCCTCCTGAGTAGCTGGGATGATAAGTAGGAGTGCATCATGGCACTTGGCTAGAATTCTGTTTCTGTGATTAACTTTTATTGTTAAATGATGTCCTTGAATTGTGCTCTTATAAACATCAATGAACTGAAAGGTAAATTAGATATTTTATAACTCCTTCCTAGGAATGGAGATCAAAATCATATAAATAACTATGAATTTCCGAAAGCATAATAATAAAAAATAATATTAGAAAAAAATTAGTCTAGCAATAATCAAGTATGTTAAACTTTACATATTTTTTATTTATTTATTTATTTATTTATTTTGGTATCAGGGATCGAACTTGGGATCTTGCATTTGCAAGGCAGGCACCGGAACCACTGAGCTAAATCCCCGGCCCTTTACATATTTTTTAGATAAATCTGCATGCAGAAGGTTAACATGATTGTCTTTCATGCAACTCAACTTATTTTTACTCGCTTTACTCTAATTAGTTTTTGTGTGCAGACAAAATAGAAGGCAATGGAAATTTGGCTTGCAAAGTGGTTCTAACATGATCTACATCCGCAATCTGGTTGTAAGGCTATAAGAATATGTTTATCATGTGAGAACGGCAATTTAAGGCAGGATTCAGTGTGATGTAAGGGAACAAGCAAAGCAAAGCGAGCCTCAGTTATTTATACTTGGAACTTCTTATTAAAAGGTCTCTGCATGTCATTCGTTTTTTGGAAGCTTTCAGAAAACAGACAGGACCCTCAGTGCCAAGCATTTTCCTGCACTGGGGAGAGATACAAAATTCAGGGATAAAGAAGTGTTGGGCCTTCATTGTCCTATTCAGCCTGGAGTCTGTCTTTGGAAAAGATGACTACAGCATGAGTTTGTGTCCTGGAAATGTATTTAATTTGTATCATGACATCAACATCTGACTTCCCAAACTGAGTAGTCAGACACAAGCCCCCTCCTTGGACACACACACACACACACACTGCCTCCTCTTTCGGGTCATGACTACTGTCCATGTGGCAGAAAAGAATTCTCGAAATAATTACAAAGAAATCAGTTAGGGTCTTGGAACTTAAATGTAGGGTTCCGTTGCCCCCATCCATTCTCCTTTCCCTTGGTCCTCAACTTTAAGGAAACATTTATTTGCCTTATGCATTTATCTTGTATTACTTCCTTAGACGGAATGGAACAAGACTTACCACTTCTTGGCATCCTTCACTGGCCAACTAAGGTTGCCAACTTGTGGCAAACCCTCTTAGTAATCCACTTTGATCACAGTGTCCCGCAATATCTCAGTGACATTATGAACAGGAAATAGGTGCCCTCTCCTACCCAGTTCCTGTTAGAACGCTGACTTCATTCCACCTCAGGCCTTGTCTCTCCTTGGGTCAATCAGATTGATTTTATAGTTTCCACTGAATGTGCCCGAAGAGACAACCAGGAGTAGTGGGCATAGAATTTCTGCAGGTCTCATGCTCTGAGGTGGGGCTGTAGAGAGGTAGATGGTCCAAAGCAATCCTACTGGAGAAAAACCCAGTGAGTGAAATACTCGGTAAAACTTGATTCTGGGCATCATGTAGGATCAGCACTGTTCTTCTTTGTGGGATTCAACTTAGTTTTATTCACTTGATTCCCATGGAGTTTTGTTTGCAGACAAAATGCAAAACTGGTTCAGTTGAGGGGGAAGTGAAGAAGGCTTCAGGAGTAGTGCCGAGTTTCAGACGCGACCTTCTGAGAATTGTACCAGAGCTCCTAAGAGCGTGCAGACACTCCTCTAGTGACACATCCACAACTCGGCATACTGAGCGGAGTTCACAGAGAGCACATGTTCTGAAGCAATTTTCTGGAGGGAGGGAAAAAAGAAAACTAAATATCCTGCTCAAGATCTGTATCTTTAGGGGGAAAAGGCTAAGGATAAAAGATATAAACTAAGAAGACAGAGCTTTGATATGAAGATTTGTCTTTTTATTCAACAACCACGTCTGTCTCCAGTGTGCAAGGGCGGATTTGTCAATCTGATTAATCTTCCCTTTCGTTTTTCCTGACAGCTGTGTTCAGATAATTCATGGCTCCCGTGTTTCCTGGGCCCTGGGTCATTTCACACACATGTTTGCTTTGGGCTTCACGTTTTCAGAAGAATATGGAAGCCTTGGAGGAGATCCAGGGCAGACCAAGGGTGGGGGGGATGATTAATACGCTGGGAGTGGGAGTTCATGAAGAAGTTGTAGATCTGATTTCTCGCTCTGAGAAAAGCCTGAGTGGTGACTTACTAACACAAGGAGGTTAGGAAGCAGCTGCTCGGCATCTTTGGGAAGGTTAGATGGAATAAGACACAAACTGCAACAAGCACAAGAATGTGTGACAAGCAAGAACTTCTAAGAACTAGCATTGCTGGATCCTAGAACACTCCTGGAAGAGGAGGTGTCTCTATTCCTGCTCTGCCGTGATAGGCCCACTGGTAGGGAGGCAGGTGAGATCCCATCTTAGACCCCTCCGGACCTATCTTTTTGAAAGTCTACCTAACTATAGAGAAATCATTTGCCTCAAACAAGAAATACTTGCTTCATTTTCTCTTTACCACATCCTCTACCCCTTACCCTTGGCGTCTCTTCTGAAAACACTGCTTCGCAGGAACAACCGGGGCACTGGTTAGCCATGTTGCACCCTCTCTGCCCTACTGTCCCCTGACACCTGCCCATGCTTATGGCCATCCTTGACACAGGACACCAAACAGACTGCGAAGCAAAACATAAACATTTCTTGGCCTTGACTATTTCACGAGAACTCAACTTGTGGCCTAGCACGTGAACTCCTATGGGGCCAAACTGTCTCTTATTTACCTGCCTGTATCACAGCCCACAGGATAGGGCCAGGTATGTAACAGGTGCTCAGAAATTCTCAGCAATCGTAATTATAATGAGCGTAATTATAAAACGAAGGGAAAGAGAAGGGAAGCTGAGGAGGATCCAGGCAAGACCTTCACACGCTTCCAAATGATCCGACGTGCCAGACCCAGTGACAGCCCAAGCCCTGCTGCCGTGTGTGCCGTGGATCGTGCTCAGCCACTGTACCTGCGTCCGAAGGGCCACCCGCACATTTTCCCAGGTCCTTGGTCAGAAGGGATCAGGAGTGGCCCTGTGAAGACTCGAGTCTCGGAACCGCCCAAAACAGCCCACTCTCCTGGAGTAGGTTGCTAATATGACTGTAGGAAGTGCCATCATTATTATTTTCTAAAACGATCTCTTTTTTCATGAAGAATGTAAAATTTAGCAATAGACAATCTCCTCCAGTATGTCACATCATCTAAAATAGTTGGGTCTCAAAAATAAGACCCTGAGGGCCTGGGATTTAGCTCAGTGGTTCCTGTGCCTGCCTCGCAAGTGCAAGGACCCAAGTTCGATCTCCGGTACCAAAAAACAAGACCCTGAAACCTCTGAATAAGTTGGCAGTTCTTCATGGCTCTTCCCAAGGCACAGCCGAGCAGTGGCCCACGGCCAGGGCTCACGCACCCCACACTCCACAACCCCACAGCCCTCTTGCCCACGTTTATAGACATGTCACAGGGAGTGGTGACTGAGTCCTCGCTGTTAATGTTTAAGTGTTCCCAGGGAAAGTCTGGTAACTCAGTGCAACCACGTTGGCCGTTCTCCTGTTTGGAAACTTTCACAGCATTCTGTGCTGTTTTTCTGGATGGAGCCAAACATTATTCCCATTATTCCCAGAAGCAATCTGTTTTTCCACCTCTTGTTCTATACTCCAAATCTGGGCCCTCCTAAACCTTTCTTCTGTTGGTTACTTGCTTTGTCCATGGCCGGCTGCCCTGCCCAGTTCCTGATTCCTGGAACAAGTGCTGACCAAGCTGGTCACATCTGAGCGTGGCACAGAGCAGTTCATGAGAAGCTTGCAGGGACCTGCTGCCTAATGAGCAGGGAAAATGTCTCTCCCTCAGTCTCTCTCAGGCAGGCCTTGCTCCATCATTTCAAGGGTTCTGAATGGTACAGTGCAAGCCCCCATTGGGCCTTCAAAGTCATCCAGCATAATCTGAAAACATGCTTGTCACTACTCAGCAAGGGAGTTTTCTGTTTACTTGTTATTTTCCTAGGTTAATTACTTCCTCCAATTTTCCACAGTGTTTCAGGTCAATTCATTTGATACTAGATAAGCTTTTTTTTGAAAGGAAGAGTGAAGGCAGGAGTAACTAGGAAACTTAAGTAAACATAATTAAACATAAAATGCTTATACTGAGAGGAGAACTGACCTCAGCCAATTAAAATTATTAATAGAAAAAAGATGTCAATGTTAAATCTGAGCCTACTGCCTCTCTTCCCACTTGGGTAATGAGAATTGGTTTATATTTCCTGACAAGAATAGATGGCAATTCACATTTCTCCCCAGTGTTATCCTCCTGGACTATCAGGTTAAGATAAGTAAAAACTAAAAAGAGAGACTTGGACTAGTCCAAAATTGATTTTAAATCCCACAAAGTGAAATAAATAGCATTTTCTTTTCAAGCGATGGAGCTTTTCCTCCTTTTAAGGACAGAAAAATGTTTGTAGCCTAAATTTGGAATCTTTGCCCCTAACATGTCAGAGATCAATCTTTAAGATGAATCAGAAATGAATGCTGAATGTTCTCCACATCATCTTTGATCACAAGAAAATAATTTTATAAAAAGTTTGATTTTAGACTGCTGAAACACTCAATATTACCTGAATTAAACAAATGAAAAACTCAGAATACCGTGCAGGGAGCTGCATTTAGTTCCCCCTGGCTTCCTGGTGTTTGAATGTAAGGTGTATTTTCAAGGCAAGGAGGTAAGGGTTTTAAGTCTTATCTCCTCTTGCTTCAGTAACAATTACAAACCAGAAAGTTGGGGAATGCCCAGAAATTGTAAGAGGCCTGATCATCACGTTCGTCTGATGTTTCCACATCTTGATCTTGTTTGTTAATATTCCTGCCTTTCCTGTCTTTTCCTCAGTAAAACTGCACCACTTACTGGAAAGTGAAGATACAAACATTTGTTTATATAACGTTGAGGGAGAGCAGGAATCAGATTGGCCACAGACCGGCCCAATCAGAGTCTGAAAATGAGAATGCTTCTTCCTTCCGCAGAAATGCTGACCTGGCCCTGCGAATTTACCAGGTAAAAGACTAACAGTAACTTCAGAGCTAAGCCACACTGAGAGAGCTAGCAAAGATCCTGCACATTCACGTGCCTGGGATTTTCTCAGAAGAGCAGTGAATTGCAACTGCGCTTGAAAGCTAGAGAGTACGCTGCAGTTAACTTGTTTTGCTGAAAGTTTGAGGTAGGATTCCTCTAGTCCTTTATAAAGCAATTCACCTATTTTTAGAATTTATGGTACTTGCCTCTTAAGTGGAAGTACAATATTGAGAGACACTGTGGATGTGTTCAGCCTGCACCCTGGGAAACAACACAGAGGGTCTCAAGATGGCCAAGCCCAGCGTCCAGTGGGTTGCCCTGTGCCGCTCTCTGCTTGCTTCACACACCCCAGACATTGCCTGGCCAGCTCTGCTGTCTGTGTGTGTGGCAGTAGTTTGTATGGATCGTGTGTCCAGTCAAGCTGACAGAGGTGCAAAGCTAACTGTGTGACACTCTAAGAATATGCACATATTTGAATAACTTGACTGTTTAGCCCAGCAATTTGCAAAGGCTCCGAACCATCACACATCCTGTTAGCACTGCCACACAATACACAGCTCTGCGTATGCCAGGGAGAGAGGGAGGCAGGTCATCTCTGGCCGGCGGACTCCTGCACTTTCCGAAGTCTTGTCACTGGTACTTCGCTGTGTGAGTGTGGGTAAGTTACCTCAAGGACGAGAATGAGTCTCGGGTTCTGCATTTATAGAACTTGCTGTCACTAGTCTGTAGACGCTTCAGCACAGCTCACGTTAGCGAACTCATTTTGCTGTCCACCTTTAGGTAAGTTGAACCCAGTATGTAGTAACGTTATACATAGTGTTCAACAGCACATTCCTGGTAACCTCAGGAAGGTCCAGGAAAGCAAACTGCTTATAATCTTTAGCAAAATCAATGTAGGAGTGTTTGGCGAAATTCTTAGGGCAGTGAGGAGTCTTACCATCAGTACATATGCATAGTACAGCTTACAGCACTTGGGGGCGGGTTCCTGTCGCCCCTTGTGTCCCCTGAGAGCCGCTTCACAAAGCTGACCTCAGCTGTCTGCATCTGAACGCCGGGAGGGGAGCTTATTAACACGCTCGTTGCCGGCCCCGCCCCGCCCCAGTCCGCCTGCAGCACAGGTCCCCAGGAGGGAGCCTCATAGTGACAATCACCCCGCGATTTCACGCTGAGGAGATCCTGGGACCCGTGTTAAGAGGCATCTTCCCCTTCTCTATGGTTAGATCCAAGGTCGGCCCAGGAACTTACAAACTGCTCAAACCAACTGAGAACCTTGGGCCTTGGAGCCTACACCCGGGAGCCAGCGGAAGCCCTTTGGCCCCGCCCGTGAGCTCCCTGCGTGGGTCCGAGGCGAAAGAGCCCCTGCCGCCGCCGGGGTGGGGACAGCGACCCGGTTCTTCTTAAAGCTTATTTTAAAACTTTACTTTTGCCCCGGCTCGTATCGAAAGGGTCGGCTCCTCTGTGTACGTTTGCGACGGCTGGGAATAAAAACATCCCCCGAAGCATGCTCTGCCTTGGAAGGAACTCTTCTAATAAAAGCTGGATCTGTTCGATGCGCTGGATTCTGATTCTGGTAATTCGTGCACGGGGTGTCTATTTCGAGGCAGCCGGCGGAGGTATCATATGACAGCGCGCGTCAGGGCACCGCGGGCCCTCTCGCGGACTCCCACCCACTTCCCATTCTCCGCCGCCAGCGCGCGCCCGCCCCCCGCGGGTTGCCTGAGACCTCCCTGCCTCGGCCGCGCTGGCTCAGAGGGAGCTCCGCGCCGGAGGGGTGCGGGCGTCGCCTCCGCCATGCGATTTCCAGCGTCAGTAATTTAACTTCGCCGCGCAGCAGCCGGGGAGCGCCGGGCGGCTCCGGAGCCCCTGCCCCGCTTTTCTTCTGAGCTGAAGGGGAGGTGAGAACACTCGCGGGGCTGGGAGTTCGGGGCGCAGTCCTCGCGGCTGCCTGGATGTTTACTCTGACGCTCGAGCCTGGAAGGTAGGCTCCCGGCTGCCGCGCGCTGGGGCTCGGGCTCGGGCTCGGGCTCGGGCTCGGCCGGGAGGACGCGGGCCAGGCGGCCGGCGCTCCCCGTGACCCCGTGGGCGCCCGCGATCGCGCCCTCCCGGAACTTGGGCGCTGGGTGGGGACGCGGAGTTGCGGGGCGCGAGGCGGGAGCGCGGATTCGCACTCGCTTCCTGCGCCTTGCTGGGTGGGGGCCGGGGGGGCGCGGGTCCCCGGGATGGGCGCACGGTCGCTCCCCCAGCCCCAGCCGAGCACGTCCCGCCCGGGGATCGAGGGCGAGCTCGGGAGAGAGGGGGACGGGCGGCTCGTGCGCTCGCAGGGCTCCCCGGGGACCCCGGCTGAGCCCGGCGAGGAAAAGCGCGGCGCCCCGCACGGGTTTCGGGGGCGCGGAGGGCTGCGGGGCCGGCAGGGAGGTCGCGCGCCTCGGGGCCGGGAGCAGGACGACGATGCGAGCCCGCGGCCGGGGACCCGAGAGCGCGGCGTGGACCCCGAGGTAGGGCCCGGGCTGGGGAGCGCGGGGTTGCGGGGGCAGAACTCTGCCTGCCGCCGGCGCGGGGACGGGGCTCGGAGTCGCCCCAGCTTTCTCAGCGCACCCCGCCCGGGAGGGTCCCCGAGTCTCCGGAGCGGGCAGAGGCTGGACGCCCCGAGTTGCTTTGGGGATCCCGAAACGCTCCCGCGTGTCCGGGAGGGCTCTTGGGGGGACTCGGGACTCCGGCTGCCGCCTGACCAGGGGGCCCCGACCTGTGCGCCCAGTCGCGGGTGCCGAGCGGGCTGCGGAGTGGGGTCCGCGCCTCTGCCCGCCTCCCCTCTCCGGTCAGGCCAGGCCCCTCTCACCTGTGTCCCCAGGAGTGGGGCCCGAAGCGGACTCGGGTCAGAGCCGGCCTGGGGAACTTGGGGTGCAGCCCTGCTGCCCCGCCCGACAGGCTCGCGAATCCCAGGGCAGGCGCCCCCAGCTCCGCGCCTCTCTCTCCGGAGAGGAAAAGTTTTGGGGAGTGGATGGGGTGCCCCGAGTGGGATTGGGTTCTGGGGTACAGAGCCGGGAAGGGAGGGAGGGGGCGTGAAGCTGCGTCTGGAAGGAACCAGCCCGGGGCCGAGAGAGGGGAGCTGCAGGCCCGGGGCACGGGGGCACGGCGGCGGGAGACCGGGAGGCCGCGCTGGGTGGCGCGGGGCTGCGACCTGCGGCGGGAGAGCCGGGAGCGGCGCGCTGGGAAGGGACCGGGCGCCCTCTGCCGGCCCGGCCCGGAGCCGCGGGAGCTGGGGGCGGGGCCGCGGGCGCCGGGGGCGGGGCCGCGGGACCACGCGGTGCGTGGTGCGTGGGCTCGTCGCCGTGGACCCCGACCGCTCGCGCCGCTCCGGCTCCGACGTAAAGTTTCCCCCGAGTTCGGGCGCTTAGCTCGGCTGGGGCTCCCGAGCCTATTTTGGGGACCTTTGCTTATCTCGCGGAACCCACGCCTCAAGGTCGACTGCAAGCAGTGAACATTTTCTGACAAGAATGCAAGAATGTTCTTGGCCAGAAGCACAGAGAAGCATATTTCTGAGTGTTTATGAATCTTTTTAGTACGGCTATCTGTTCAAGCAAAGCCTGCATAATTGGGAATGTTGTTTTCTTAACTGCATATTAAAAGTGCTATGCTATTAAATGAGACCTGCCCCCCCCACTGGCTCAGTTTCTTGGAAAATATTCCACTTCCGTTTATTTTTATGCAAAATCGATTTTTATGTGCTAGCTTGAATATGGTCAGAAGCCATGCTGGCCTGACAACTTGGTAAGCGGGTTGTTTTCACATTTTATTTCATTGAGGTATAATTACAGGTTCAAGTCAGATGAGTCTGGCCTCCAGCGCTTACCTGTGCGGCATTGTCATTTTTCGGGTGCAGGCTGCTCAGGCCGTGACAGGGACGCTCCGCCCTGCCGAATAATAGACCACCTTGAAATCTTACCCACTAGCTCCTGCTCGCTGACGTCGCAGACGCTCTTTGCTTAGACTTTTTCATTTTTCTTCTTTAAGTTTGCCTTGAACTAGCCTCAGAGGTAAGAGAAAGGAAGGAGGTACTTGTTGAAATGTAACCATAACCTTTACTGGAATTTGAAACATGTTGGTCACCATTACTGGAAGCTCAGGACCATAAAGTCCTTGTCTTTTTCTTCTTCTTTTTTTTTTTTTTCTACCTTGTTTTGTAAAACGTGATAAAAGTTGGTAAATATAGACCAGTAGTAAGTGTTAGGACATGAAAAGCATTATGTATATAGAACTATTTTAAGTTATTACAGAACGTCTTCTATTTATAAATGATATAAGCAGAGAGCAATGGTTTCCAGATAAACAAGGCTTAGGCACATGTTTTGAAGCCTTAGAACATTGCAGACACACTTCGACATCACATTTTTTAAAAGCAAAACAACAGAATTAATTTTTCACATACCTTTGGAGCGTTTCATAGCCCATTCACAGCTGAGTGAGTTAACTGGAAATTGTGTTTATTTTAAGGTGATATTTAAGGGCATTTAAGAGGGCAGTACATCAACATTTGTACATCCAGAAAGGAAACCTTTTAGAAACTCTGCTTTAGGATGTCCCTTCTTATAACTTACTTGAAAAGAAAAGGAATGGAGAGACAATGATTGCTTAGAACTCGATGACCGGCTCAGCAAGGTGACTGAATTGTTTAAATCTCCTAGTGGACCCAGGGGACAGGAAGGTGATGGGCCATGGCTGGTCCCACTGACTCACCAGGAGGGGAAACCATGAAAACATAAATGGAGATTTCTAAAACTTGGCTCTAAGTCCTGGGTTTCCTGTTTAAAAGGGGCACCGTTAGAATGTAAGCTATTCCCTTCTTCCTGGAATCTTTTAGAGTCCTAGCTTTTTAATAGTCAAAATGCAGGTGACTGGTAATCTCATTTCTTTCAAATATAAATAGCTCTGGCTTGTAGCTCAGCGCACAGAGCACGCCCACCTGATAGTATATCGGAGAGCTTGTTTACATTTTTTACATTCATCTTTTAAAGCCTTCTATAAACCAGCCGCCTCTCTCTCTCTCTCTCTCTCTCTCTCTCTGTCTCTCTCTCATCTCTATCTAGATAGTGAACTAAGGAAATGAAACACAGATTTGAGTCTCCCTATAGACTACATTTTCAACTAAGTATCCAGAAAATTGAAAATGTACATGATGGAAATTTCATATACAAGGAGCTATTAACATTTTAAGAGTTAGGAAGTTAGACTCAGAGTAGAGAGAACAATTTCAGACTTCCTGAATGAAAACAGAAAGAGGCTGGAGAGAGAGAGGCTTATAGCTTAACCTAGAGTATTTTTCAGGAAGACACTCCCACGTCAGATGTACCATAATGCTGATTTTATTTTAATGGCTAAAACCCCATTTTCTGCCTGCCTCTTCTCCTGTGGAGGGTTTTGGGTTGTGTGAGGGGCTTGGCTAGCCCAGTGCAAGTGACTCTGTCTTTAATAGGGTAATTGTTCACTTGTCTCAACTTGTTTGCAGGCAATTGCTGTGAAGCACTCCGTTTCCACTGATTGCAAAACTGCTCCCTAATTGAAGTACTGTCAGCCCTGGGGTGCAGCTGGTCAGGGCCTGGCAGGCTCTGTTCTCTCAGGCTGTGAACTGCATGCTAAAGAGGACTGAGGAGAGAACTCTGCAGAATTCTAGGTTTAAAACCCTGGCTGATGTTCAGTGGAGGAAGAAGTCATTTGGAGAAGGCTCACGTGAAGTTAAGCTGTGATAAATTACCTTGATTCAGATAGATAAAATGCACAGATGAGCTTCCAGAGCCAGTGAGCAAGCTTACCAGTTACTCCCTGCCTCCATTTGCTCGGCTTGGGAGGAAGTGACTGGAAGCAGTAAGCGATGTTGGCAAATGAGATCCGTGTGTCATTTGCATGTGGGATTTAACCCTAGGAAACATTAGGAGGGATTTGGTAGTTTTAAGCTTAGGCATGTGCGTCCCGAAAGTCCTCTTTTAAACTGCTACTTAGAATTACTTAATCCTAAACCATGGTAGACGGAATGCATCCTTGGATTGCCATGATACTTAGACTCAAGACGTAGAAAAGTCATGGACCCAGTTATTGAATCCGTGATTGATGACAACTGCAAAAGAAGAAAGCTCACCAATACACTGGCATCGTGTATTAACCTGCTGGGGAGGAGAACGTGGGGAAGGATGCAGTGGACAGACCGGAGTGTTGGCTTCCGTGGGAAGTGTGGGCACTTTCACTGCCAGGTGAAGGCTCAGTTCAAGTGCAGCACTGGGACCCGGAGCTCCTGCTCAGACTGAGCTGGCTGAGTGTTCTGAATGGT
Organism: Heterocephalus glaber; assembly: GCF_053883595.1. Lineage (NCBI taxonomy): Eukaryota > Metazoa > Chordata > Mammalia > Rodentia > Bathyergidae > Heterocephalus > Heterocephalus glaber. The sequence goes on from NW_028258293.1 coordinate 4,996,636, forward strand.
AAGAGGTGGCGCCTCATCCCCAGTTCTCGCCTGGACTTTGAGGATGGATTGCAGCACTAGGGTGGCAGGAGGATTGGGAGAAAGCAGCATAAATTTACCAGCCTCAGTGACAGCCATCGTAGAGTGAAAATTTATCCCAGAGAGCCCGGGGGGTGATGAATGTTAAGTGGTTTCCCCAGAGGTTCACTTGACAGAACTTTTCGCTGTTGTGATGATGGTAATGTCTAGGTTTTGAAAACTTCCAGAACCTAGTAGCTCTTAAACGGGCTTTCATCTTGTTTGCTTTGGCCTCACTGCCGCTTTATGCCGCCCTCCCGGTGTTTTTGACCTGCCTCTGCGTTGCTGGGGCAGAAGAGCAAGAGGATTTCTTCCTTCTAAGACAATGCAGTGAGGAGATGTAAACTTGCATGATAAAAAAGTCTCCGAATTTCACTCTGGCTTATTAAAATGAAAGCTAGGAGACAACCTGCTACCTAATCACCATGGGTAATGTATGAAATTAAGATTTTTATAATAGAAGGCCAAAGATGTACTCAGTGGTGCCTGCGCATTCCACAAAAGTTCAGGGTCCTGAGTTCGATCCCCAGTAAGGCTGGGGGGAGATTTATATGATAGAAATGTGAAGAAAAAGATAGTTTTCAGTTGTCAGGCAACTCATCAGAAATTGAGTCACAGCGCCTCCTAGGGGACAACCCACCTGCCTGCCCAGCCTGATGGCTATTTCCTCATTTGCCATTTTGCAGGGTTAGGGCTACTGGATTTCAGGCCACCTTGTGCAGATTTGGTGGGCATCGAGTGGGGTGGGGATGGGGAAGGGAACATTGGGGATTGTGGATGAAACTTTAAAACAAGGAGATCCACAACTCAGCATCCACACTGAGCACTTTCAGGATCTTAATGTAGTAGCCAAATGGGGAAAGCTGCCAGGAGCTGAGGGCTTGGCCTCCTTCTCAACATTCATTATTTTCAAGGGTACGAACTCCAGCCTGGAGTACAAAGGCTCTGATTTGATTCGTTTGCCATGGGCGATTCATTGCACCTTCTCAGACACAATAACACCAAATAAATCGAGTAGAAGGACCTCCAAGAATGCCTTTGATCTTTGCTCTTCTTTTAACTTTAATGATTTGAGAAGAATAAGAATGAAATGAAGGGTCAACTGCGGAGCAAGATTTTACACACCTCCCCAAATGTAAGAAAAGTAAAATTTGGTGAGGGGGAAGGAAATCCGAAGGGTTGGGATAGATGAAAACATACACTGGAGCTAGCAGCAAGAAAACAGTGGTGGAACCAGGGACCAACAATTACAAATCGGCTTCAAGTTCTCAGATGGTAAAATGTGTAGTTTGTTTTGGCATGTTCCTGCAGTGGCATCGAGAGGATGCAGGCAATAACACACATACATTGGGAAACACTGCCCAGTGAGATTCCGACTAGCAATGTAGGCAATGAGGAAGCCGTATAGAAACATATTTATTTGTTTTGCTGGTGGGAGGCAGAAACTGAAGGAAATAGGTTTAATCCCCACCCTCATATCCACTGTAAAAGTTATTTAGTTAGAAATTTTGTTCTGAAATTTCTCTTGCATAATTTGATTCCCCTAGAAATCCTGTTTGGAACATGTGAAAGTTGCAGTTGATTTAGACACATTTACTGGTGGATTTTCTTTTAACTGTCTTCAGGTTTTTGGATGCCAGTGGAGATGGCAGTTCCGCTGTTTCAGGTACTGAAATATAGTAGATCTGGAGTTTGTGCCAGTTTCTGGCAAGCAGAGAAGCATCGCTTGATAATCAAAGGAAGACGTTTACCTTTGTGCTTGATGTCAGGCCCAGGACTTTCTTGTGCAGAAGGAGGGGCGTGCGTGCGTGCGCATGTGCGTGCGTGCGTAAGGCGGGTGCTCGTTCAGTCAAGTTTGGGCCACCACCAGCAATTGTATTTCTCTTGCTTTCTTCTCCTTTGCAAACTGAAACTGTGCCCGACTGGAAACACGCTTCCCTATCCTTGCAGACATTCCCTTCTTTCCTGAATGTGTTTTCAAACAGATGAGTTTCTTTTACATGATGTAGACCTCAAGGTCAAGACCTTTGCAGTCAGGCTGCTCGTGAGAGATACTTGGGCTTCGGGGGTCCTGGCCGCTCCCAGACAGGACTTCCAGGTTCTGTCTCCGAAACGCTGCTTCTCATGGCCTCGGGAAGTACCCAGCCACCGGGACGTACCCACATTCTGAGGTGGTAGACGCTGGATCGCTTGCGTTTCCTTAAATCTAAAATACTGCGATGAAGTGTTTAAAGTCAAGGGGAAAATACAGGGGAGGATAGGAATTGGCATGATTTGGGAGGTGATGTATCAGTAGACTGTAGAAAGAAAACCTGGGGGTCTTGGATGACTGCAGGTCCCCAGTGAGCTGGTGGTGTGGGAGGGCCCCGACACAGCTGCTGAGATTTGGGCTGATAGCAAAGCTGGCGATTTTCCTCCGCTGCACCGTGAAGCCAGGAGGTGATTTTGCTGGAGTACACGGTATAAGAATAGTGTTTGTGTATTCGGTAATTAGGGCAGGATAACTGCACCACGGTTTGGCAACAGAAATATTTAACCTCTCTGTGTGCGAGGAAGCAAACTACACAAATGTGCATCTCAACAGAACCCAGAACGGAAGTGTAATGGGCCCCACTTCCTTCTGATACCAAACCTGTAGCCCCGTCCCCCACTCTCCCCCGTCCTGGGCGCGGCACTCAGGAGAAGCAGTAAATCGGGACAGAAGCCACCTTTTCTCTGCTCTTCAAGACGAAATCAGAGAGACAGGCACATGTCAGCTAATCTCCGAATTAGTGTTACACGTATAAAAAGATAAATAAGCACCCGGGGCAGTTTTGTCCCTCAGCGACGTCTTGTATGCAGTGCCAGAACGTAAAACAAAAGTATGCAGTGCTGGGGTGGTTGAGCTCCAGTGAGAACACCACAACTTTGTTCCTGAACCTCAAGTTTGGCCCTGACGAGATCCCTCGACCCTCTGCTCTGTAAAACCCTGTTAGAAAATTTATATCTTAGATCAGGAGTCAACAAGTAGAAGCCCGAAGTCTCTCGTCTTCCCCGCTCCCGTGAACATTTTCTTGCCCTGAGGATTGTGTTTACAGATTATGCAGGACACTAACCTGATAAGGCAGACATGTCTTTGAAAATACATAAAATTTTTTTCCACCTGTAATTTTTAGAAATAATCACATATGGTGGATGATGGCCTTATCAGAAACATTTGAGTAGTCACTGAACTGTATTATCAATAACATTTATTTTAGAAATGCTATTGCTAGAACAGCAGATTATGTTTTATTATTTCAAGAAAAGGAGTAGCATGTACAGTTTAGAATCTGATGGTCCTCCAGAGTTAGTCTGTCGTATGAGACAGGAGAAACCACTGGCCACGTCTCCAAGCCCGGGATGGGTCGTGAAGAGTTGCCACAGTGGGACTGGTAGAGTTCATTTGTTGTACTGAGATTCTTACACGACTTTAATGTTGAAGTCATGTGTAGACAAGGGTAACTTTGGTGCTAATCTTGTCCAAATGGGTACTATTCCCTACCCTAAAAGAAATGCATTCGCTGATCTCATTCCTTTTGATCTTATAAACCCTATGAAAAACATTGGGCAGACAGGATTTATAACAGAGAAAGGAACTTAAGTTCGTTCGGAAAGGGCTAAACAATGATCCATAATGCACAACTAGAAGCAGCAAGGATTGTAGTCTGGTGACTTCTCCTAAGCCCACACCACTGGCTGTCTATGCCAGGCCCTGTGGCACTCATGTGAGTCGCCGTATCTTCCTGGATGTGTTCATGTGAGTGTGCGGCAGGCACCAGCTGGAAGGGTCACCCGGGCTGGTGTCACTTGGGCAGCAGAAGTGGACCCTTGGGGGCCATTGAAGAGAAGGGCAGTGCGGAAAGAAGAGATGTTTATGCTGAAGAATTTTCAAATACAGCTTAGTTCCTTTTTTATTAACTCTTGAAAAGGGGAATTTGTTGTGTTTATGATTCTCCTGAAGGCGGAGGGTCTTGGCAAGGGAGGGGCTAGTAAAATAGAACATACAGAGGCCTGGTTCCCAAACCTGTTGGTCATCAGAATTTCTTTGAAAATTAAAAAAAAAAAATGTACAAGGATACGAAGTCCTGGTCCCTGAGATTTTGGTTTTGGGTGGAGGTGCAGGAATATGAAGGTTTCGGTTCCTCCACAGGTGCATCAGATGTATGGGAAGGTTTGAGAACTGCTGAAGGAGAAGTCAAATAAACTGAGTATCATGTGACTTAGAGAATCCTATCATGTACTTCATTGTCCGAATACGTGGGTTAGAGCATGGTTACGTGGGATTTGTGGCCTTGTAAATAGTCATTCAGGGGTGTTGAGATGGGAAGCCTGTGGAAGATTCTTCCAACTGGAAAGAGATTTCCTGCTTGGAAACTTGCACGGGGAGCAAAGCCCAGGGCTGAGCTGCCTGCACCCGCAGTGAGGTGATTCTGGGCCCACCGTCTCCGGGCCTGTGACCTCTGGCAGTGACTCTGACACCCTGAGCCTCGCCTCCTAGCCGGGTAGGGTAGGGATCCCTGTGTTAGTTTGGAAAGGATCTAGAACAGTCCTGGCACAGCCGCTCTTTATTAATCGCACCAGCCCCCAAAGAACACTTATGTTATGACTTACGATCAAGACAGTGAAGAGCTTTGACAGTATGCTCTGTGACTCAATTTGCTTCATGGTATAGCAAAGCCCACAGCTCTCTTTTGCTATATTTCTCAAAGCCTAGTTTATTTATTGATGACTTTCCCTTCCTCTCAACTGTCTTAATCCTACCCGTGCTTTAAGATCCAGCTGGGATTCCTCTTCCTCTAGGAAGATCCCTCCCATGGTGAACCTGCTGCATGTGCAGTGGTTTCTGTGCCCCACAACACACTGGTAAATCTAGTAGGCAGCTGTCTGGTCATGAAGTCATTGTTGCTTATCTCAGTCAGTTTCTGCGCTAAGAGCATTGGCTGCCAGGTCCTTGTCTAGAGGAATGTTCTAGAACATCTTCCCTGGGATGGTTTGCCTTCCAGGAAACGTTTCCTGAGCAGAGACGTGACGGGGTAGTCCAGGCCTGGCTCCCTACACCTGGGCCTGAGGATGAAATTTGATGGCGCCGCTTGCTGGACCTGTGACCCTTGAGCAAGTTCTCCAATTCTCTGCGCTTCTGCAGGTGTGGAGGAGATCTTCTCCCCACCCTGCGCTTCCACGAGGGCCCCTGAGTCTCACTTGCGGAGGACTGTCCAACCCTTTCTCGTCCCCATACTTGCTCCTCTCTGTCAGAAAAGGGGTGACGCTTTGAGGGGTGACCCCGCCCAGGCCGTCATCGTCATCTTCTGAGCAGGGCGGCCTGGGCGGGCAGCGGGCACCCTTCCGAACCCAGCTCCCTTCTCTTCCGCTCTGTGTTGTCACTGTGACCTGGGCTGTGGGCCTCAGCAGCCTGGCCGCTCTGCGGTGGAAGGAGGTGCAGCGCTGGCTTCCTGGGGGACCCTGGGCCCTCTGCCTTCTCAGTTCCCATGGTTCTGCTTTCTCCTCTGGGCCGGGGTCGCGACTGAGGCCCAGGGAAGGGCCCCTCCGTGTTTTCTGATACATCTTTGCTAGCAGGGTTGCCCCTGGGATTTGATTGCTGCTTGACAGCTCGGTGCTGTCCTGTTCCCAACTCAGAACCCCAGGAGGAGGGGTGGTTACTCCTTAGGCGGCACAGTAGGACACGGGAAACTTCTTGAAGTTGCATAAGATGCAGCCCTTTTCCCGGGGAAGCTGTCTTACAACTTCGCTTTGTTCCCTTCTGTACATTATTAGCACATGTTTATGATGCATCATAATTACACTGATCTGGGGAATGGCTACCATTTGTGTGGGATCTTGGACATTTTTTCTTCCCACCTACCCACTCTCCCTTCATTGTTCCCCAGGCCCCCTCCCGATATCCCAAATGTGTACCTTCCTTGTGCCTACCATCTCTCTTTTATTTTGCTCTTCAAATTATTTATACTTGGATTTCTCATTAAGGGAAACCATGTGATATTTAACCCTCTGTGTCTTCATTTATTTAGTTTAACATCATGGTCTCAGGATCCACCCATTTTCTTACAGATGACTCATGTTTACCCTTCTTTATGGCTGCACAGACTCCACGGTGTGCAAATACATGTTCTCTATCCACTTATCTGCGGATGGACATACAGGCCATTTCCTAATTGAGCTGTGGTGAGCTGTGATGTTATAGACATGGGTGTGCGTGGATCACTGTAATGATGACTTAACTTTCGGGAACATACTCAGAAGAGGTGTCGCCGGGTCAAATGCAATTTCTGTTTGTACTTCTTTTCCTCCTGTGCATTTTAATGTTGATACTACAATTGGTTTGAGAATCCTTGGAAGCAAAAATATTCTTCTACATCATCTAAGTCCCCAGAGCATATCACTTCCCTCATCATAGGTGGCCCCGAAGGGAGTCTGAGCTGAATGATTCGTATTTCCTTCATGGAAAAGAAGATTTCCGCGTTCGCAGGATCAGCACAGAAAGCGGTCTGGATGGGAAATGGGTGCGAGCAGAGAATGCCCAAGCCAGTGTTCGGTCTCCCGCTCTTAGTGCAGCCCACAGCTCACCAGCAGAGCGCTCTTCATGGGTTCTGCCGTGCACGTGAGATGGACAGGATCTGTTCTGCACACACGGGGCCCTGAAGCCTTCTGTTGCCACTTTCTCCACTGCATTTCCTCTTTGGGGAACTTCTTTTCTACGACTGTCAGTTACCATGTGTGGGGCATGGAACTGTATTCTCAGCGAAGGTCTCCACCCTGCCAACGTCCCCCCTTTGACAGGGAGGTCCTCAGAGACAGCGATTGTGTCTATTTCCCTCCATGTCCCAGGTGCCTGGGCTTAGAGAATGTCTGCTAAATGAGTAAGTGGCTCCGAAGTAAAATTCGGAAGGCTGAAGGACAGTCACCCCAAGCCACCAGTCTGCAAGTTGACATTGAAGAGAAAGGCAATCACAGATCACCGAGGTGTACAACTTGGGGTGGCCTTTATTGCCCCTAGAGGAGCTCCTGCTGGGTTTCTCTGTTTAAATACACATGATCCGTAGCTGGGTTCAGAAGAGCTGGCGTTTGGACGCTGAAGGCACCGTCCCTGAGCCTGTTGGGAGGTGGGAGACCTTTTAGGAGCGGGGCCTAGGGGGAGAGCTGAAGGCCTTGGGGCTGTGCCCTGCAAGGGGACTGGGGCACCCCAGGCTGTTCTTTCTCTTACTGCCTGCCCTTGGGGTGTGAGCAGTTAGGTTTTATCTGCCACACATTGTCCCACCCCACGCCCACAAACGCCACGTCCACTCAACTGTGGACAGAACTTCTAATGCCACCTGCTGTTCTCTTGCTAAGTGAATTGTCCCTGGTGTTTGTAATAGTGCAGGAAGCTGACTTGCACACAGGAGAGAGGGACAGGCACACAGCTGCCCACGACCTTCACTCCGCTGAATGACCTGTGCGCTGCAGCCGAAACGGGAGGGGGTGTCTCTATCCCAGACGTCCCCTCGGATGGACATTTGCCCTCTGCCTGTGTCCTCAGTCATTTTGTAAAGAACCAGGTTTGGTCTTGGGAAGCCCTAAGTAAATGATGGACTGTGTAAAGCTGATCTTTTGGGGTAATGCTGAAAACTTCTTTCCAAAGCTGTTGATGAGTAGGAATGTGCTCAGTTTCCTGGACCTCTGGTCCTCGTGTTTTACTTAAAAATCAAGGACAATTTAAACTCAAGGTGATCGCTTAATAAATCCATTAAGAGTAATGAAGTCAATCATTCCCTTCGTATTTGAAGCAACCTTAAAGATGGTCACTGTTGTCTTTGTTACTTTCTTGTGGCTAGGACAAAATACTGGACCCTCGCCACTTCAAGGAGGAGAGTTGCCTTCGGCTCCCAGTTTGTAGAGGTTCCAGTCCATAGCTGGCTGGCTCTGAGGCAGGGCGGCATGACAGAGGGGCCTCGGGGAGGAGACTGCTCTCCGCATGGTGGACAGGAAGTACAGAGAGAAGGGAGGAGGTGGGAGGGAGATGCACCCTTCCAGGCCATCCGCCTCTTCTGGCCAGACCCCCCTGCAAAGAGCAAGTCAGTTGTGAACCCTGTGATCCCTAGTCACCTTCCACAAGCCCCATCCACATGCACAGGAAGCTCCCGGGGGCATCTGGTATAAGCCGTAACAACCCTTCAGAGAAGCAGTGCAAGTTCATTAAGTTCCTGGCAACCTTCGCTGAATGAATCCATGCATCACTGCTGGGACACATGTTTAGTTCTCTACTGGAAGCAGTGCGGCCTCTTGTGCAAAAGGAGGCCCCGACAGGTGAGGGCCCTGAGCCTCCTCCAGGAAGTCCTGTGAGGAAGCGTGGTCTGCAGGAAAGGTGAGCACAGAGCACAGAGTGGCCCAGCGTGGCCGCGGGCAGAGCTGCCCCACCAGGAGCCTCACTGCATGGACATGAGGTCCGTCAGCAGCTCCAGCGTCTTGGTTGGGAATAGAAGGGGCGCAGCACTTGCTGCCTCTGGGTTCCAAGCACTGTTCCCTGGTCTGGGCTGCACTCCTCCCCCCCATGCACTTCTCTGTGTGCTTATTTCCAGCCTGTCCGGTGTTTCGCTTCAGGGAGGTGAGGAAAGCCCCCTGGGCTGCCTGTGATTAGTTTAGCACTGCTGAGCGCTGTGGGGCGGCTCCGACCAGCTGTGCAGCCCAAGGTCTGCTTTCCAGATGAGAGCACTCTGAGCACGGAAGGGCTTTCTGCTGCTTTTTGAGGGGGATGGGTGACTGCCTTTTCAAAGAGTGCTTTTTCATTCAGCCTCTAAATTGGGGAGAAGGGTCCTGTAGGGAACATTTCCAGAGACCTTTGAAGTTTTCATCTCTTTTAGAGGTGGGTTGGAGGCCTGCCTGTGTGTGACAGGCATAGTTCTCCAGCGACCGCACTCCGCCCTAGAACAGGGCCAGACGCTCACTCACCAGCAATCTCACGGGTGGGGTGGTGCAGCCAGCTCCCTGGGTCCCTCGAGCCCCCATTAGGCCCTACAGGTTCTGCACCAAGCACATCACCCGTGAGCACGTGCATCTTCCTTTTCCAGCTGGTTCTTGCTTCCGGTGAGTGCTTGGATCCCAGTCTTTTGGAAGTGTGCGTGTCCAGCACTGTTGACGATGGGTCCCTTTCCCCTGTGGGACACCCTACCCTGTCTTGTGTGGGTTCAAGCAGTTCAGGTGATGCCGTGAGGCAGGCAGCATCCTTCCATTTGTTCGTTCACGCCTCTGCCCAGTTTGCTGGTGGAAATGGTCCTGTGGCCACTCCACAGGGCCAGCCTTCTCCACGATGGAGAGGCGGCCCAGAACTCGGGTCTGCAGCTCCTGGCCCAGCTTTGGGACGGCACCACCATACGATTGTCCCATTGTCCTGGATCCTCCCATGGAAATGCTCCAAAAACTGAGGTCGTTGCTGCATCTTAGCAGTGCGGGAAATGGCTGTCCACAATGAAGCCACTGCGTTTGCATGTTTTAGAAATTGGCTACTTGATATTTTTCAGTAGTGATTTATTTACATGACTTAAAAAATGGGGCTACACAGTTCACCTTGGGAAGGCTTGTTTCACTTGGGCCTTACTGACTCTGCTTGCCCTACACAGTGCACACTATCTATAATTGGGATTAGGGTAATACTCGTTTCTTGTGAAATTTTTAGTCTATATTTAACAGAAACACAAGTTAAGTATAAATATTATTTTCCTCCACTTTTTAAACAAAGGGTAGTAAACTCCATACACACTGTTTGACACTTTGTTTTTATCGTGTCCTGATGTATTCCAGAGTTTTCCATTCTAGTATACGAGAACCACCTTCTCCTTTACAGTTGCATGAATTCTATGCTCAGTATTGCTCTGGCTTTCCTTCCTGTAGCCTGAAACTGGGCTCTGTCCAGTGTTCTTCCTAGTATCTGCCTTCTTGTAGTGAATCATCTCGTGCACATACATGTGGTCCTGCGCATGTGCATCTAGATCTGTGGGCTTCTTCTCTCATGTGGAGCTGCTGGATCAGCGGAGAGTCACCGGCATCTAGACTGGTGCCCCCGACTGTGCTGCCGAGGAGCTGGGTGTTGTCCCTAGCTTCTGCTCCAGTGGGCTCACAAGGCCCTCACAGCGCCTGGGACTCAGGTCCCCGCTGCCCATGCAGACTCTCCCGTAACAGAAAGCTGAGCAGGTGGTCATTGTCCACCTGCATGGCAAGGCTGGCCCTGAACAGCACAGTGGCATTTACTGGAACAGAAGACAAAGTTGTTCCACCACCATGCATGCACGGTGTACCCGGCTGGCGATGCTCTTTCCTCCAGGGACTGAGTTCGAGATCTGAATCTGCACTCACAGAGAAAGTCTTGCTAAGCACAGGACTTTCATACCCCCCCCCCCCACCGAGGGATGCTCTTTGGAGAAACCATACTGCATTTCTTCCAAGATTTGTAATTAAATAGGTAGTACTCTATAAGATGAATGAAAATGGCCCGGGTGCAACATAAGCATTCAGCTGTGATGCCCAAATTGCTAGACTTCTTCCTTAAAGCTGCCAGGCAGCTTTCTGCAGCACCCAGTCACAGAAACATGGAAACACCGTGATTTAGGACCTAGAACATCTCCACGTTGTGAAAAACACGTGTTCTGGGTCATCATCACTGCACTCTTCACCATTCTCACTGGAAAGATTGGTTCTCGAAGGTTTGTTTTTCCTTGAGGACAGAGTGCTCTGTTGAGGGGAATCCTCCGTTCAGTTCCATTGCGTAGAAAAGCACAGCAGATGGAGCCTGGCGTAGCAGCTCTTCACCCAAATGGGCTTTGAAAAACGGAAGTTTGATGGGGCCCTTTCCTTCCGCTCTGCAGAGAGTGCTTGGGCAGTCAAAGTGGCCACTGTCTTGTTCCATCCCACATCGTGCCTGGGCAGAGGCGGCCTGTCCAGCCCCTGGCACAGCACTGACAGGCCCCTTTGAATGACACCTGGAGGGGCCCTCCCTCCCAGCAGGCATTTCCAGTTTTGTTCTCAGACTCTGCCAGCTGCTTCTCTGCAGTCTGCTCTCCTGTGAGGGTGCTGGTGGCTGGGAGCAGAGTGTCCTGGTCAGGGTCCCAAGCTCATCGCCGTGTGCATTCCCGGTGCCAGGAACGTGTGTGTGGCGTCCACCCGGCCGGGCTGTGGGCTCTCCTGCTTTTCTCACTTGCGCCAAGTGCGCCAGGCACCAGTCAGCGGGAGGCAGTGCCGGCCGGAACCCTGGCTCCTTGGACTCTTGCTGTCTTGGCCTGAGGCTCTGCTGCCCTCTCCCTGCCACACCATTTCTTCTGCTGTCTTTGGTCTGTACCCGTCTCAGCCCATTAGCTCATTCTCAAAGAATGTGACAGAGGTCTCAAGGAGGGAGACATAGCGTGCCAGACCTCTAGACATGGAGGTGAGGATAAGTTCAGTGTTCAGAAAAAAGATTTTATGCCCTAGTCATGTCGTTGAAAGGCACTGGGCATCTGGGTCTTGATTGAAATCATTCTTATTCAAGTGGAGTCGACGCTTGATGTTTAGTAGCTGTGGTTGCTGGTGTAAAAAGCATGTGGTTCTCTCGGGGGAAATGTTCTGACATCTCTAACAAATTGCCTTCATGCACTGGTTTGACATTCCTTGGCCCTATTAAGTGTGCATGCGTGGCCCATACCTTGAGGGAATAATTCCATGTTGGAAAGAGGGTAATAAGAAAGAAACATCAGGGATATATCCAAGCTCCATGGAATTAGTTGGTAAAAAAGTGCTCATCACATATTATCATAGGGGGCTTTACTTAAATAAATGAACTGGTACATAGGGACTGCAGGATATTTTGGCTCTGTAAACCTCTCTCAAAGTAGAAGACACCATGTCTGCATCTGACCCTGTATGGACGTGCAGCCCGGGTTCAAATCCCATCTCCACTGCATGGGCTGGGTCCTCTCAGGAAATTTGCCAAACCTCTCTGAGCCTCCGTTTCCTTAGCTGTAAGTGGTGGGCAACCTGACTGTCTGCTTTACAGTTGATGAATGTTAGCGATTTGGGGGTCATTTCTAACATGAAGAGAAGCTTGAAATTGCTTCCATTTATGCATCTGTCCAGTGTACCTTCCAAACATCTCCTCCCAGCACACCACTCTACCAACAATACTGTTTTCATTTATAGACACTAAACAGAAGTGCAGGCCCCATCCCATGGCTTAGATCAGATACATCGGCAGTTGAGTTTGCAGCGCATCTGATCAGTGAGAAGCGGTGAGACAGAGTTCTTGCCATCCCGATATTCTTAGAACTACAGTGAAGAATGTCTCCCTCTAGGTGTGTGCGGTGGTTTAAGAGATGTGGGTATTTTCTGAGCAGCCTCCACCATCTAGATGCTCATCTTCCCCTTGTGTTTCAGAGGAGCAGGGAGCACAGCCAGCTTCGTGGCTGGGGCCATGCGACTCCTTTTGCACAGGGCTTAGACAGCGGGCGCTGGGCTAGGGCCGTGGACGGGAGACATATTCACTTGTTCTTCCTTCTACATTAAGCTACCAGTAAGGGGCACTTTCCCCTGCCTCTGAAGGAAGTCGTTAAAAGAAATTACAGAGTTGGATGCAGAAATAAGCTGAAGGCCCACTGGATGCGTGGAGCCCCCAGTTTTCTCCGAGTGTGCAGGCTAACCTGTGCTAAGGCTCAGCACGTCGCTTGCCACAGAAGAGTTGCATGTCCACACACGTCCCGGGCCTGCCCACAGCTCCTGCAGGGCATGACTGCACCCCGGGGGGCGGGCAGTGGTGTGTGTGCCTCTGCACTCCGGTGGATGTGGACAGGAACAGACTCGCTCCTGACAATGGTCTCATAAAGGTGAGCCAGGAGTTGAGAGGCTTCTTGCTACTTTTTATCTTCCCCCTGAGATTTTGATAGCACCTTGGGAGGAATGGTATTCTGTCTGCAGAGACAACTCAGCTTTCCAGTTTCTTCCTCTACCTGTTTCTCCCTCTCTTGTTTGTGTCCTAAAGAAGGTCAGGTCTGACTTGCGGTCCCTTCCCAGGCTGACCCGCTCCACCTGGTCTCCTTTTTAGCCTTCCTGAGGCTGCTTCACTGGTCCAGAGATGGGTCTGATTATCGCACATCCTCTTTCTCTAATGGCACTTGTTTGGATAACTAACGGCAGGGACACACAGCTTTGGGAAGGTCCACTGGAAGCACCGTTGTGGAGAACTGAAGAGGGCTTGGCTTTGCCCCCAGCTCCTGGTGCCCCGGGAGCGTGGTTGTGGGCATTGGTGACTTGTGGGTGCTGGTGCTCGGTTGTCACAGTTGCCACAGTTGTGGGGCAGGAGCTCAGCGTGCTGATTACAGTCCACCCCGCTGAAGGAGGAGGCGCACAGAAGGCAGGCGGGCCTGAGCTTTCTTTGTCTCCCTGTCCTAAATTGTGACCACCCTCACGAGTTTCCGGTCAGTGCATGATGGCAGAGGTCCCCTCAGGATTGCCTTTACCCTCAGGCCTGAGGCTTACCAGATGTCCCCCTGCCGGGGACAGAGAGCACATTCATTTTCCGGTGCACAGCCTGCTTCTTATTGGAGGCAGGAAGACAGCAGGCTTTGCTGTCGCCACACCCCTGGTTGTTAGCAGGTGTGCCCGCAGCGTGAGGCGGCAGCCCGTCCCTTCGGCCTGTTGACATCCATGCTGTTCAGAGTGGGCCTGAAGGTGCAGCTGACAAGACTTGAGATACCACCCGTGAAGGGGAAGCTTTGTGTCAGCTCAGCCCTGCCCCTATGCGAATGATTCGCCACTGTCAGGCTTCCCAGGTGCGCCACTCCCTGTGGGCTGTGACCCCTCAGTGTTCCAATCTAACAGTGCTTGCAGGATTTTGTGAAAAGATGCACAATGGGCCAGACTCCAGCTCTGTTCACAAAACTGTCCCATCAGCTCCCGTAGATCTGTGTCCATTCCCAATCTCTTAGACCTTTCTGTGAGTTTTCTAGCTTTCTCTCATTGGGGCGTATGACCACAAATATCAGACAGCAGCCGAGAAATTGGGTGGCCTGCTGGACAGACCTGAGTGGGAGGGGGCTTTGATGTTGATACACACACAGCTCTATTTAGGGTTTTGCTATTGGTGCTGTTTTATTAAGTGTTTTGTTTTTGGATTTCATGGTGTTGGTAGGAGTGAGCTGGGTCTGTTGGTTTCAGGATGAGTTCAGAAAGAAGAAATGTGCTATTAGTGAGCGAGTCTCCCTGCCTCTGTCTCTGTCTCACTGTTTCAGAGCAGAGAGAACTCAGAGGACGGGGACATCTGGCTGAGGTGAATGCACTGAAGCCCCACCACCTGCCGTAGCTGCCCTGTCATTTCCAGGGTGGCTGTGAGGGGTGCAGGGCGTCAGCTGCATCCTGTGGCCGGGGAAGCCACATTGGCTTGCTCTCGCCTCGCAGCACCGGGGTGAAATTAATTTCCATCAGTAGTGCTCCCCACGGGCTCATGGGCCGGTCACCTTTACCGGTCTCCGCACTTTACGGCTTAGACACAGTGGAAAAGCCAGTTGCCATCCGGAGAAATCAGATTTTGCCTAATCCCATTGCAAAAGCAAAGATAATTTCCCACCTAGTGAGTGTCCCAATAAAACAAGTTGAAGCAAGGAGGAATTAAAGGACCGTCATGCTTTTCTGTTGACTGCAGCCCCTTCGTGTCCTTATCTTAAGTGGCTTCCTTCTCTGGATTATTTCGTCCACATAATGAGTGTATGAATCACCTTGCAGTATATGCATCTGCTTGAAATGCAGGTTCTAAGCGAGTAAATGGGATGGAGGGGTGGGGAGAGTAGCTGAGGTGCCAGGGACTTTTATCCCACACCCATTTTTTAAAACTAATTTCATGCCCTATAAACCTCAAGTTGTTGGAGCATTTTAGTAACACGTTTATATTGCATTAATATACTAAATTTGTGAATGTGGCCCTCAAAAATTATCAGAAGTTTGAGACCTTAAGCTGCAGAAAAGTAACTCCATACTTGAAATACGTCTATAAATTCAGAAGTACTTACACATGTCATACATGTCTGTGTGACAGTGACATTTTTATCTTCCTGTTCACTAAGTCCAAAGCCATTGTCTGTTTACAGAAAATTCCCCACTGTGATTTCATAGTAGTTAAAGACTCTGTCGCTAAACCTGACGTTCGCTTGATAATTTTCTAGGTTGTTCATTACACAGTGAGCCACTAAAACTTCTTGGGAAACTAGCTGGAACAATCCTTTTAATTAATGTCGGTGTCTCCCATATATGGCAATGGGGTAAATAATACACTGTTAAATCTAACTTTGCTCCTGTGAATTGGGCCAGATCCCACCTGGAATCCTAAAGGAAGCAGAATTCTAATTAAAGGCGGTACACTTTTAGTGGAGTGTCAACTGCCGTCTGGGTCCCCTGAATGAAAACGCAGTAAGTAGTCCTGAAGCGTGCTTGAAGAAGCGTTTTCTGACAGCCGCTCGCTGGGTGTGCAGGTGGCCCGCCTGAAGGGGATGCTGTCACATCTTTGAGTGAGGGTGAAGGGCACAGGGGCGCTGCCAGCTCTGGTGGCTCCAGCCTTCTGGGTGCCTTTCTGGTTCCCAGTGGCACACTGGGTTTCCTGGGTAGAATGGCAGAAGCACTTAGGGCTTTTGTGCAGTGGCAGTCAGTGCCAGGCAGGAACCCTTGGCCACCTGCGGTCCTTGTGCCATGGGTTCATTTCTTGTTCCAAAGTTCAGGACTTCATTGCAGCTCACATGGAAACTCACTGCTGTTATTTATCTGCACCCCCTAAATGCTATCAGATAAGACTGGCATGAAGAGGGCTGAGGCCTCCCATGCAGGGGACCTGGCTTGGGCTGTGTGTCTGAATGGCCATGGTGCCCTTCAGGGGAGCACCGCTCTCCAACTTAGGGACCATGTGGTCCAGGCTCGCTCGTTTGTGAAGAGGAGCGGAGGGAGGTAGCAGTGGACCTTTCCATCAAAGATACATGCACAAGTGTCCATCAAGGTAACGACTCACGGACATTTGCATTGTTTTTCTCGTGGTCATTCCATTCACTTATGGCGCAGGGATGGGTGCGGCATCGACATCTTCCCCTGGCATTCCTGGCAGGGCCAGGCAGTGTTAGCCACTCATTGACATGAGCAAAGCATCGGGCTCAGACGGTCTGTGATAGAAAGACAGTGTTTTGTAAGAGTTGCACTAGTCAGGTTTTCCCGAGAAGCAGAGCCAATAGGAGACATAGGTCAGAGGAATGATCCAATGGTTAGGTCATTGTTTAAATTTTTAAAAACCCATTACATGAAAAACATTGCCTTTAATCCCCCTCACAGTACTCCTCCTCACTTTGAGCACACTTGCCACTTTCTGAAGCAGCTCTGGAGTTCTCTTTTGTGTGTCGTTTACAAGGTGTGATAAAAACCACGGTGACTGTTCCTGCTGCCTGCCATCGGATGGAGAGGTAGGCTTGTAAAACCATGACGGTGTGTCCTCATCCTCCTTATTCTCTGGGCTGGCACTGTGCATCTTCCTGTTCTTCCTCAAAGTGAAGATGACCATGCAAGGGAGGCCTTCTTGAATTGATTTGGGACAGTACAGCAGCCATGACGGCAGAACTAAAGATACTCATGAAGAGAACTCCAGAACTGCTTTCCAAAGTGGCTAGAGAGATGGGTCAGTGGGTTTGCATCGTGGGACGTATTCTGAGCAGGGTTAATGGCAGTATGTCTTTCGCTGAAGTAAACTGTTGTGAATTTATGCATTTCCCATGGCTTTGGTCATAACGCATATAGCTATGGATATGCAAGAGGGGATTTGTTAGGAAAGGGGGCTCGCAGAATTGTGGAGGGAGAGGTATTCCATGACAGGATATCTGCCAGCTGGAGCTGCTGGTCCAATTCTGAAGGCCGGAGAAGTGAGGACGCTGTTACGAGTCCAGGAGGCCCCGAGTTCTGGTGGCCAAGAGCGGAGATCAGTGCCCCGCTCTCAGAGGGGCCCTGACCCACCACTCCACAGAGTTGCTCTCTTGGGCCCCCAGCCCATTGATGGTGCTGCCCACACCCAGGGTGGATCTCCCCACTCAACTCTCGTGTCACACAGCACTGTCCTCTTCCCACACGCACCCCAAAATAGTGATTGAGCCCGCCAGGACCTGATGTTAACCATCACCGGAGTGTGTTTGGATGTGAGCGACATCGCCGTTAAGGGTCCCATTTTTAGAGATGCTTCTGTCTCAGCGTTAGAACCTCCTCGTTATGTAACGCCAGCTCTGAAACATTTATTAGTTTGAAATGAATGAGCCATTGCAGTAATGAGGTATCTAAGGATCGCTGGATCCCTCCCTTTTATTTATGGATTTCAATTTTTGATGATTTCTTAGAGGGATGTGTGGGAGCTTTTACTGCTGTGGTGTTTGTTTAGCCCAAGCAGTGCATATACAGTGAAACACCAACGTTGGAACAAGAGAGCAGGAACAGAAATGGACTCGTTTCCTCTGGAATCTGGGTTCTGACCTTGCTCTGTCAGGGGAACCACAGCGAGTGGATGAGTTGATTAAACTCTGCTTCTCTTTTCTCCCTTACGAAATGGGGATAATTATAGTTACCTGCACCCCTAGGGTCCTGTGAGTCTTAATTACTTAATATTTGAGAAGTGTTTGGAGATCTTTGAATTAAAAGTGCTGAGCTGTGGAGCCCAAGTCCAGCACCATTATAATTGGAAGGAAAGTTTGTCTCTCACCTTCACCCCCGCCAGCCCCTGACCCGTCCACTCCCGTCCCAGCCCCCGCTGGACGCTGACCCTTTCTCTCCTCAGCCCACACTGCAGCACCAGCTTGGAGTTTGCTTCTGAAGCTTGGCTTTCGTGGGTTTCTTCGGGCTCTTCCCTCCAGGTGTCCCGCCTGGGGTGGGAGCTGATCCTCCAGAAGCATCACCTCACTGAGAAACTCTTGTTACTTCGGGCGGAGCAACCTGGGGTTGTTCTCTTTTTAAAGGTGTTTTATTTTTATGAGCACGTTTGCAGCACATAGTGGTTACATTTCCCGTGGGAGGTTGGTCCATGCACAAAACCCATCTTAATTATTTTTTATCCCCTTTCTGCTCCCCCCACCCATCTCTTGGTCCTCTGCCCCTTTGAAAAGAGCTCTCTCTCTCTCTCTCTGTTTTCTGTTATCCGTGATTTTGTTCTTTACTCATCCTTTAGGTCTCCCGTATAAGAGAAACCATGCAGTATTTGAACCTGTGTGTCTGATTCATTTCACTTAAAATTTATGGTCTCAAGGCGCATCCATCTTCCTTCAAATGATTCAAGCTCACCTTTCTTTATGGCAGAGTAGTCCTCCATTGTCTTTATCCATTCATTGTTGATGGGCATGTAGGCCACTTCCAAGATTTAGCAGTTATGATTTGTGGTGCAATAAACATGATTGTAATATGTCGCTGATTCTTTTGGGAAGATACCCAGAAACGAAATGGCTGGGTCAAATGGAATTTCTGTTTTTAGTTTTTGTTTGTTTGTTTTGTTTTTTTGGTACCAGGGGTCAAACTTGGGTCCTTGTGCTTGTGCAGCAAGCGGCAAAACCACTGAGCTAAATGCCCGGCCCTGTTTTTAGTTTTTCAAGGACTCTCCATCTAATTCTGCCATTCCTAGCCCAGCTCTCTGCAGGTGCTTCCTCCATGCTTCCCACCTCCGAGCCTTCAAGCAGGCCACCATCCACCCACCGCGTGCACCAGATCACCTGCATCTTCCTCACGAAGCTCTTCTTCACCCCTTCACTGGAAGCAGCTTCTTTGTCTTTCTAGAATTGTATCCATGCCATCCCCGGGACATCACCTCTCTGACGTCTCTCCTAGACTATAAGAACGGAAAGTTGACGCCAGGCCTGATACTGAGCAAACGAAAGAAAGACTGGTGCATCAATGCAGTGAAACTGGGTGTAAATGAAATATTTTAAATATTGATTTGCAAGTTATCATTGAGGCAGTGTCTTGATAGGTTGGTGTCACATATGTTAGGGATTAAGTATTCATTGTTCATTTCTTCAACATGATCTTGTTGTTTATAGGACTGTCACAAAGGAGCCACCATACCAATAGGCTGTTTTCTTTGATGTGTGCTTACAGACTGGGAACAAAAAGGCTGTGGCTTTTGTCTTTCATCTACACCTGCATTATCTGTAATGTCTGGTTCCCTTCCTAGCTTCAGCCATGGAAACTTGGTTCTAACATGCCTAAATTTCTGCAAAGCTTTCCCTTAGAAGAGGACATTGTCTAAAATTCTGCCCATTGGAGTGATCAAGGCTTTAAAACCTGCAGGGTCTCAGAGATCATGATTCATCCAGCCCTACAAAGCAGTGCAGCCTTATTAATACTCTAAAACCAGCAGCATGTCCTGGTGTAAGAGCTCGGCTCAGGAGATGGGCGACTTTCACTTTGTGACGTTGGACAGATCACCTCACCTTTCTGAATTGTGATCGCCTCATCTGTGTTGTGGGAAGAGCATACCTTTCCTGTCTTCCTGTAACAATCAAATCAGATGGCGTTTCTGGATTTTCCATAGTCTTCCAGACCACTGGTCTGCAACCTTTTTGGCGCCAGGACTGGTTTTGTGGAAAATTTCCCCCCGCCGGGGGTGGTGTCTGTGGAAGGTTTCAGGGTTGGATTCTTATCAGGAGGGTGCACCCCACACCCCTCACACGCACAGTTCCCAGTAGGGTAGACTCCTAGAGAATCCTGTGCTGAGATCTGGAAGGAGGTGGACCTTGGGCAGTGATGTGAGCAATGGGAGAGGCTGTGAACGCAGAGGAGGCCTGGGCCATGCGCACCTCTCACCTGCTGGAGACCACAGACCATCCTGATGCCTGGCACCCCACAGCCCTGGGACCAATGAGCCCAGTGCACAGGGCTGGGAGTCACTGCTGGGCTGCAGAGGAGCCAGGCTGTCTTGCACATTCTTCTGAGGGAACCGTTGAGACTTTGAGTCATGGTTCAAACCAAACTTCTTTTCTACCTTGCTTATTTTCTTGGTATTCCTATGAAGTATGCTGTATTTCCTGAGAAAGGGGCTAAGGAAATCCTCCTGGCATTTTACAGATGTGGTTGAAAGGGTTGTTGTAAGCATTGGAACCAAACTAGACAGCACAGGTACTGTACAGTGTACTTGGTACAATGTACAATGTACTCGGTAGAACTAGGCAAGCAGACTAAGATGCTACAGAGCAGCGTCATTCTGCCTCTTTACCTTTTATGTGATAAAGAGGCAGCTGAAGGAGAGAAATGTGAGCATTATCATGGAAGCTCTTGCTCTTTTGTGCTTTTCTAGTACACTGTATAAAACTACTCATTAAAGAGCTGGAAGAATAAGAAAAAGGGGAATTAAAGGACCAAAAATACAAAATTTTGCTTTATTATTATCATTACCAATCCTACTTTCTTGTCTCCCATTGACCCATTAGGAACTGAACTACATGGCAGTAGCCAAGCAGTTATTATGTTGTAGAGTTGGCTGTGTTTTAATCACTCAAGGAAAGTTGTACCCCATTAGAAGAACTCAAGAAATTGTTTGCCATCTGTCAAATTCCTCGGCACTTATAATTTGAGGTTAGCATGGCCTATAATTTGGCTCAGAATTTCAGTGTATTCTCTGATGCCTTCCAAATGAAGCGGCTTTTCAGGAAACTGTGTGAGACCTGTCTTTTCCCTTAGTTATGGTTTCTATCAAGGGTGTCCTCCAGAGGCCTTGTGTACTCACAGGCAGGGCTTTTGGACATACTGAGTCATGATGGCCATAGGCAGAGCTGGCTGTCTCCTAGGCACTGGGTCTGGCTAGGCTGGAAGAGGGGACCACCGAGGTGTGAACTTCAGGGGCATCTCCCTCCCTGGTTCCACCCTTCTCCTCTCTCTCTGCTTCCTGGCCACCATGATGTGAATGAACGGTGCACCACAGCAGGCTCTTCCACCATGTTCTTCCTCCCTTGGAGCCAGTCAGTCATGGACCTCTAAAAGCCCAAATAAGCATCTCCTCCTGAAAGCTGTGTGTCAGGTCCTATGTCCCGGTGATGAGGAAGTGACTAAGACGTGCCTGTTGGTGAGCTGATACAGGGTACTGCTATTAATTTTTAATTCTCCCAGGATTCGCATTACGGGAGATCAGATGTGATCCATTCCCTCAGAGAGCTCACCTTCCAATAAACAAACACCATTGACCTGTGAGTCGGTGGGGAGCACTAAATAAAATGATAATGGGAGAATTTAGAGGACCCAGAGGCAGAATGTGTTGGAGTAAGTGGTGAGGGTGGCAATTGGTATTTGACTCAAATGGGGCCGTGAAGAATAAGCAAGATTTTGAGGTAGAGGTAAGGTAGGAAGAGAGGTTGAGGTTCCAGTTTACCCACAGAGCAGAACAAGTCACTCCTGGGCCGTAGCTCAGGACTCTGGCCTAATAGGAGCAAAAGTGGCAAAGCATTGAATGTACAAGAAAATCAGCTGAGCAGGGTGAGGCAGATTTTGGAGGGTTTTGAACAGCACATAGAGGAGGCTAGAGTTGATCCACTGGAATAAGAGAGCCATGGCCGGGGTTGAGTGTAGGAGAAAAAAACGAGAGTGATCTGTCAGAAGTGGTTATCGGGTTGAATGGAAGACAAATGGTGCCCATTGTAACACGGGGACAGTAGAGTCACAGCGTGAGCTGAGGGTGCTGCAGCAGGGCGGAGGCGGCGGGATCGGGGAGATGGTGACAGAGCAGGAGCCAGGCTGCATTTCCTCTTCCCTGGGAGTTCATAAAATGCTGTGATTTTCATGACGGCATCTTCGATTTGATACAATGTGGTATTAAAAGGTAGCTGATGGCAGCAAGTCTGCACTCCACCCGTGGGACCTAGACGGCCGAGTAAAGCAGTCCGATTCTGCGTTCTTCCCTCGACCTCAATTTCAGTCGCCCCTTGGGCTGTTTTAATTTGGACTGGGAATGTTAGGAGAAAGCTCTTCATTCAGTGGCCTGAGTACCGCCTGCCCAGAATAGAGGCCTCCTTGGAGGATCCATTTCTGTGATGATACAGAATTCCAAACCTTCACAAGACTCTAGGTATTAGCAGAATGAATGCTCGCGTTTTATTCCAACCAGTTTGCCCTTCCTACTCTCAGATTGCCACACAGTCCAAGGAGTTCTGAGAGTGCCTGCCAGCCACGCACAGTGAGAGTGAGTTCAGAAGGAAATGTGTTGTGTTTAGCAACGATATAAAGTCTCTTGGTGGTGGAAAACGTAACCTCTTTCAAAAGTCTAAAACAGAAACTTTGGCTTCGCAATACCAAGTTTTCAACCATTTCGGCACTGTGACCCATAGACTGGAGGAAGGTGCCCTTGGTGGTTAGAGACAGGTCGTGGACCCAAACAGTCCCTTTTCTTGTGGGTTGGTACAGCGTATTGCCCATTCCGTGTGTGTGTGCGTGTGCGTTGTGTTTCTAAGTCCACGCTCCAGAGTTGAGAAGTAGGAATGAACGTAGTGTTGGGGTGGGGATGGCACTGTACTCGAGGGACACAGGCGTCACGCAGGTAAGTGCTTCTCAGTCCTTGACCACCCGGCGGTCACCTTGCGTTGGCCCATAGGTATGTTTTTATCTTGCCTGTTCATCCATGCTAATTGGCTCTCGGAGCGTGCTTACAGACATGGGGCCAAGGTAGCACAGAGCCACCCTCTGGCAAACAGGAAGAGATTAATTTTGTGGTGTGCTTTTGAGGGGCTTCCCAGGAAACTTCAAAAGCACAGAAAGAACCATTTACTGCCTGCTCCAAAGTGTAAAATGCCACTCAGCCTTTCAAAGGTATGGTGAACTCAGAGTTCACACACACGCACGCACACACAACTGCATTTCCAATGAAAAGGGAAGTGAGGCTTCCTTACCAGATCGGACTATTGGCCTGAAGAGCCGAGGAGGGCCTCGGAGAGTTGGTGGCAGCCTTTGAAATTGCCTCAAGTGCCCTTTTCAGCACCGACTTTTCCAGTTCTCCAAAGCACATTGCTTTCACGACATCAGCCCCAGGCATAGACACATCATTAAAATGAACATATTGAAAATGATTTCTGTTTGGAAATAAGCAAACGTTTTGACTTCTGACCACCCAGGTGCAGTAGAGAGAACAGCGGAGTTGGGAGCCTGAGGTTTTGATATCTAAATTCTCTTCACACCGGGCCTTTGGTGTCCCTGTCTGTACAGCGCGATGGCCTAATGAAATGCTCTCCCTTCTCTGCTACAGCAGATTATCACTGCGGGAGAAAGCCAGTGCCAAGGCCCCTGGCTGCTCTCTGGCTGCTTTCGACTGTGCTGTCGGTTCCTGCACACCGCCAGTGAGACAGACCCTGCCCCCCGCCTCTCCTGTCTCAGTGACACATTTCTGCAAAGGGCCACATTGCTAATTAGGAAAAGAAATTACTATTACACTTGGAATTGTTGCTTAGTAACATTTCTGATGTTGTGTTTCTTGGGACAGCTGGAGCAGAGATCATTAAAAATTAAGCTTACAGAGCTGCTGAAGTGGGGGTAAGAGGCGAAAGGAAGCCACGGTTTTTTCACTTGCCGAGAAGCCATAATCTCAAGTGTATACGCAAAATCGTGGGGAACACCACATGGCCAGGCTGATATTACCCCAGCCTGAATGCATCCCATGCTGGTCTGTGGGCGGCCCAGGCGGAGCTGATCGGGAGGTGTAAAACCCTCCACCCCGTGGGTCTGGAGTTGCAAATGAAGCCCTGACCGTGCTCTGTCTCTCTCTGTTGTCCTCACAGTTCCACCAGGTGAGAAGAGGGATGACCATCCTTTTCCTTACTATGGTTATTTCGTACTTCGGTTGCATGAAGGCCGCCCCCATGAAAGAAGCCAGTGTCCGAGGCCCAGGCAGCTTGGCCTACCCCGGAGTGCGGACCCACGGGGCCCTGGACAGCGTGACCGGGCCCAAGGTGGGCGCGCGGGGCCTGGCGGCGTCTTCATCGTCTTCGTCGCTGGCTGACACTTTTGAGCACGTGATCGAGGAGCTGCTGGAGGAGGACCAGAAAGTCAGGCCCCATGAAGAGAATGCGAAGGACGCGGACTTGTACACGTCCCGGGTGATGCTGAGCAGCCAGGTGCCTTTGGAGCCGCCCCTCCTCTTTCTGCTCGAGGAATACAAAAATTACCTGGACGCTGCCAACATGTCCATGCGGGTCCGGCGCCACTCCGACCCGGCCCGCCGTGGGGAGCTGAGCGTGTGCGACAGCATCAGTGAGTGGGTCACCGCCGCGGATAAAAAGACTGCAGTGGACATGTCTGGCGGGACGGTCACCGTCCTGGAGAAGGTCCCCGTGTCCAAAGGCCAACTGAAGCAGTACTTCTACGAGACCAAGTGCAACCCCATGGGCTACACCAAGGAGGGCTGCAGAGGCATAGACAAGAGGCACTGGAACTCGCAGTGCCGAACTACCCAGTCCTACGTGCGGGCCCTCACCATGGATAGCAAAAAGAGAATTGGCTGGCGGTTCATAAGGATAGACACTTCCTGTGTATGTACACTGACCATTAAGAGAGGAAGATAGTGGCTCTATGTTGCATAGATTATATTGAGACAAAAATTATCTATTTGTATATATACATAACAGGGTAAATTATTCAGTTAAGAAAAAATAACTTTATGAACTGCATGTATAAATGAAGTTTATACAGTACAGTGGTTCTACAATCTATTTATTGGACAATCCATGACCAGAAGGGAAACAGTCATTTGCGCACAACTTTAAACAAAAGTCTGCATTACATTCCTCGATAATGTTGTGGTTTGTTGCCGTTGCCAAGAATTGAAAACATAAAAAGTTTTAAAAAATGCTAATAAATTGCATGCTGCTTTAATTGTGAATTGATAATAAACTGTCCTCTTTCAGAAAACAGACAAAAAAAAAAGACAAAAACAAAAATTTGAACGAAACATTCCGTTTACATTTTAGACAGCCAGTATCCTCGTTCTGTTAGTACTCTTGTCTGTTTTACTGCTTTTAACTTCTGATAGCATTGGAATTAAAACAGTGTGAAGGTGCTGTTGTCCTTGCTTTACTGGCCTAGGGGACGGGGCGGGAGGGGAACCTTTTTGTTTGTTTTGTGGTTTTTTTGTTTGTTTGTTTGTTATTTTATTTTGTTTTATTACTTTATTTTTTTGAGATCCCACAGGGAGTAGGGATGGGAAAAGAGTTCTCTTGCCCATTCTGGTCGATAACAGAGAACTTTGTATGTCGTGAAGATGTTTGCATCAGATGGCTGGAAAGCAAATATAAATGAAGGCAACCGAGTCGAGTCAACGCCCGCACTGCCCTTCCCGAATTACCTCCTGGGCCCCTGCTTGGATCCAGAAAGCTTCTCGACCCAAAGACCTGGCTCTTTGCTCAGGCCCCTCTCTCCCTTCCTCCCTCTTCGGCCCCTCTCTGTTCCACTTTAACTTAAGGAAGAAAGTTCAGTTGCACGCTTTGAAGTCTTCTACCACTTTTGTGAACAAGTTGTGTCCCATCTCGGCACGCGTGGAAAACGGTGATTTATTATTTTTTTTAGAAGAGAAAAATAACCCTAAGAAATAACCCCCAAAGAAGTATTTTTTTACCAAGGGTCATTTGGGTTAATCATGGTGATGCTTTATAATCACGGTTGGGCTTAGCAGTGTCCTGCCAGGGAGAGGCGAGCTCCGTATGAACCAGGGATGCCTCGGTCACGGCAGGACCCTGCGTAGCTCGTGACCCAAGATGGAACAGCCCTGCAGAGGCCAGCGGGGCTGACAGGCTGGTTCCTGGCAGTGCAGGAGGAATGCCTGCACGGCCACCCCCAGGTCCAGGCAGAGGTGGGAAGGGCACTCGCCACATTCCCAAAGCATCACTGCCAGAGGTGGCCCTGCAGTGACCCGTGTCAAGTTGCTTGGACTCGTGCTTTAAGTGCCTACATTATCTAACTGTGCTCAAGGGTTCTCCACGGAGGACCATGCCCAAGCTGACTTCTGTTCTCCACCCCATCCCAGATCGTTGTGCCTGAAGGTGGAGGATTCGCCTGGAGCAGGTTCGGAGCCAAGGTGGCGTTTTGTAATCAGGAGATCGGTCCACTGAGATCAAAGCTATTTACTGCAAGAACCCTTCCATGCTTTGCAACTAGACTTTGAGGAAACCAGGGTTTTTCCCTTTGAGAACTTTGTGGTGAAAGGAAAGAGAACAGGAAAAGATCTCAGGCTTTCAAAAGATCAAGGCCTGAAAGGACAGGAATCTTGTCCAGAGACAAAGAGTTGGGGAGATGCCTTGCCCCGTGGAAGAGGCCAGGACGGCTGATGACACCTTGCTCCCACTGAGGGCCACAGCGCCCCCTCCCATTCCATCTGTTCATGGCCCCTGCTTCCCCTCTGCCCTTTGGGTTTGGAGAGGTCAGTTTGGGAGGCTAGATAGTGCTCCTGGGAGGAAGGGACCCAGTTAAAACTAGCGCTCGGCCCATCTACCCATTCACCCCACTTCCACACCTACAAATGTTAGGGTGACCACCTGCATCAGTGTCCTGGAGGCCCAGACCAAGCTTCAAGCAATTGCTGCATCTTGGCATGGTGAGGGCTAAGAGAAAGGGTGTTCCGATGGGACCCAGGGGTAAGATACCATCAGCAGACAGTTTCTGTTCAGACCTTCGTGTAGAACTAGCCTCTCCTTTATGGTTCCACCTGAATACCTGTCTTAGGAAGCCTTTCTGTAGTATAGGTTTGTTTTGTGCTGTTTGACAATATTGGTAATTGTTTTTATCCTGTAGGAATGCTTGGAATATCTGCTGTCTGTTCACTTTTCACAGCTTCCTTTGGAGGAACAGCATTTACAAACCAAACAAAGTCACCATTGCAGTCTTAAAAGTATTATAAGGACCAGATCTGTGACACGGTTTTGTGGTAGATGACAATGACGTCCGTGGCTCTCTTACTAACAAGACACATCACAGTCCCATGCTCGGTGATTTATGTTGACCTACAGTTTATTTTGTTAAAATCTCTCTCTGTTGCTGTTCGTTCTTGTTCTGTTCTGTTTTTTGCTGTGGTCTCTTTGTGGCAGAAGTGTTTTTATGCATGGCGATAGGCCTGTTGCTTTTTTATGGTGATTCCCATTGAAAATGTAAGTAAATGTCTGTGGCCTTGTTCTCTCTATGGTAAAGCTATTATTCACCATGTAAAACAAGAAAAAAATATTTATTGTATTTTAGTATATTTATATAATTATGTTATTGCAAAAATTGGCATTAAAACTTAACCGCATCAGAAGCCTATTGTAAATACAAGTTCTATTTAAGTGTACCAATCAACATATAATATATGTTTTAAATATAGAATTTTTAATGTTTTTAAATATATTTTCAAAGTACATAAAATCTGGGGGTTCTGGGTTTTTTTCTCTTCACTGTAAAACAAACATGAAAACGTGTTTTATTGTAAATACGTGTGTTCCTTGCTTTAAGACCAACCTGATTATCAGTAGCAGTTGGACAGCCCCCCAGCAAAGCTGCTTACTTCAAAGCCCGGGGAGGCCAATCCTACAGTCTGAGCTCTGAGAAAGCTCAAGGATTGAGTCTGTCTTCTGCACTAGAAGACAAGTGTCTTTTTCTAGGATGCTTGAAAGTTTTCCCTTTTGAAGTGTTGTACTTTCATCGAATACAAACCCACATGTCCTAGCAACATCAGGCTCCATGAATCAGGCCTGGCTGGTCCTATTTGATATAAAATAACGTAAAAATAATCCAAGTAGGTTTACTTAGGGATAATGAGAATAAATTGGTCCAAATTTAGAAAGCCAACACCTGAAAAAAACCATAGAAATTCAATATTTGGAGACAGGTTATGGACCTTCAGTTTGGAAATGATGCCATTTGGGGTATGTGTTTGTATCCATTGCACTGATTGGATTTTTGCATGTGGAGCATGCAGATTTTATATCACAGTACCCGGCTGCCAAGCTGCTGGGTAATTTAGTTAAAGTGTTTAAAGTTATCGCTAAATCACAGGGAAATAAATGGGTGGATTTTAAATGAGGGAAAAGGCCATTAAGGAGAAAAAGCATCTGTTCCTACTCATCAGGGTCCCCATTTGAGCACTGACAACCCATCCTAGAATGTGATGAACTATATCTGTGCAGTGTATAATTTCTATTTCACACACACACACACACACACACACACACTGTTTCCTCTCATATTGTCTTATAAATAAGGATCAGGAAAGTCATAACAAACACTGACTTGTGTCGTATGAATGGGAGAACAGATTGAATGACATGAATTCCTTCACTCCAGTCTGTCCAGTGAATCTCCTGAGGACTCTGAACTCCAGGAGAAGCCCTGGGCTGCCTGGCATGTGAGTCCAGGCATGGAATTAGAACTTGAGTGACTTCATGCTCAACCAGTTGTCATAGTCCGTGAAAACTAAAATCATTTGCAATGGTTGAGCAGTAAGAGATGAGGACTAAAGGTGCTATCCAAGTTACTTGAAGTTAAAGGAGTTTGGTCAATGTGACCAAGTCTTCATTAGAAGATGAGATCAGAGAAACAACAGCAGGAAAAAGGTGGCCTAAATCAACCAGCTTGGGGTTCACGTGAGTAGCCAAGGTGCACCATCATCAATGGTGAAGCAGTCAACCCTGTTTAATGATTCAGTAGCTTGAAAATAATTCAGATCACTGCTTTGATCTATTGTTTTTCACCATATTAGCTTTTATGGTCATTGGTTGTACGTATACAATCTCCTTACTGGTGATGCTAATTCTGTGAAAAATATCACAATTCTGAATGAGAATTTGAACTAAATCTTAGAATGAATCACTTAAATTATCCCTCTCTCATTTAAATGCTGAATAGACTCTAGATGAAATGTCCAATGCCTTTTGACCTGAGCAGGACTTTCAACCTTGCCTTAGCTCCATTTCTGTCGGTAGCACTGGAGTTTAACCCTAATAGGAAAGACATCTGTCTCTCAGATCCCTTCCATATGTCCATTAATGCGGAGTGGCTGCCAGTTTGGTAACCCACTGGTAAGTCAGGGATGTTAAGATGAGAAACAATATGCATACATAGATGTAGGTAGACAGTCATCAGCTTAGAAGGCACCATCCATGAGTTTGATCCAACCTCAGAGGATTAACTAGCAAGATTAGGGTTTGTTGGAACTGGGGCCATTCTTTTAGCCATGGGTTAACTTGTGTTGAAGGCTGGCTCCTTGGCTGGGGGACGGGCCGGAAACTGACGGCTGGTGAACTCCTTGCCAGGCTGGGTCTGGGAACCTGAGTGGGTGTCACCACTCAACCAGCCCACACAAGTGGACAGTCCAGGCAGGAGACACCTGCCCAGCCCTTGGCTCCAGTCTCTGCAGCACTTCTCTCTACTCTTGATTCTGGTCACTCTCTAGAAAAAAATGCAACTGCCTCACTTTTTGGTATGTGATTAGAGGCAGCCAGTTGCCTGAAGAACACGTTTACACATTAATGGAAAAATAGCGTGGTCTTTTGCACATCATATGCTTCGTTAACACAAAGAGCCATTCCCTTTGGCATGCACCTGGACCCCCGTTCTCATTTGGTGGGCACAGCTACCCTGTCAGGAGCACCCCATGCTAACACTGGCTTTGCTGAATCACAGCAATCCTGAAAGTGTGGAATTCTAAAAGCCAATCCTCCAATTAATTAAGCCCACCCTGCACATACTACTTAAGACCTTTGTGCTCATTATATGGTTAAGTGTAGGCTGCTTTTCTTTAACTTAAAAAAACTCAAAGTACTTTCCTTTGGGAAAATGAGCCCTGCCTCCTGAAGAATCTTACATATCTTAAGCATATAAATGACCCAAAAGTGTTGGTTGAAATCCTGAGTCTGAGGTGTACATTCTACATTTAGAGATGACATAAGAAGCTTCGGCAGCAGAGCACTTTGGTGCTGGACTCTTTCACATGGTTCCTTGGAAGCCAGGAACTGGCCCACGTACAATAGCTGATCCCAGGTGAAATATTTTGTGTAGCTTAAATGCTCACATTCTGGAGAAATCCATATCCAGTACTGCAGTACACATTCAAATTTAGTTAACCTCCATCCTCCATTGAGCCCCCATATTAAGAATAAATTGTTTCTAAACTGGGATTTGGAAAAGAGGAAAAGGTGGTAAATCAGAAACCCTGACTCAGCAGAGACCTGCCACTAAGACACTAAGCAGGCTGGGGCTGGAGCCAGCAGCACCCGCATTCCTCTTGGGAGCCCGCCGGGTGTGCTCACCCTGGGAGCCTGTCGGGATGCATGTTCCCAGGCCCCACTGGACTCACGGAGTCCAGCCCTGCTGCTGGCACCCCGGCAGCCTTCCCCACACGCCTCCAGGAACCTGGGCCCATGCACACCTGAGAATCCCTAGACAAGGAGACCACCAAGAGGTCGGCCATGCATTGCTCTTCTGGATAATGAAGGGTGGCATGGCCCAAGAACTGGGAACAGCAAGGTCTGACCCCAGCTCTGCCTCTGGTTTCCCACGGCCCTGAAAACACAGTCTCGATTTCCATTTCCTGAAACACCAGTTCCCTTAACATCAGGACAGTGCTCTGAGCACTGCAAAGCCAGCATGGGCGTGGGGTGTAGGGAACAGGGAAGGGGACGTTACTAGGACCTCTCCAGTGAGTCCTAGTATCCTGTGAGCCACAGCAGCACAAGGTGAATTCACTTATTATACAGGAAAGGTAGAAAAATGGGACTCAGAGAAGCTGAGCTTTGGGCCTGATCAGCGCTGCTCTGGGCTGCAAAGAAGACAGCCTGGGAGCTTGCCACAACTTTATTCAGTCCATCAGGAGAAACAGCGTAACAAAGACTGGGGGCGGCAGATATCCAAGAACAATGAGGAACCCAGTAGATGAAGATTTGGTTCCTCCCGGGTTGTCTCCAGTGGGTGTAATCTGGTCCTGGAGCGTCACAGCATCACCGGACCATTCAGGTCTCAGTTGTGACCAGAGGCCAAAATGGAGTTTTGTCTCGAAATCCCATGGCTGGCCTGTAGGCAGGAGAACTAGGCCTAATCAAATGGTTTTTCCCCATAATGATGTCGAATTGCTCCATGCAGTTGGTATTCAACACTTTCCCGTTCCTTTCAAAGCAACAGCAGTAGTGGCTTCGGGGCCCTGAGAAGGTAGTTATTTGTAACACGTTTGGAACGACTGGGAGAAACAAGACGAAGCCTGGGGCAGTGAATAAGAAGAGGTTCCTGTCTGGGAGCTGGGCTCTGCACACGCTGACACGGCCTGGCCCTGCAGAAGAGGCCACACCCGATGTCAGTCTGGTCGCAGCCTGAACTGACTGGCGGCCAACACCCAGCTGAGCACCCCGTCCTGCTACCCCCAAGGGACCAGACTGTAAATGCAGAGAGCAGCCCCTTCCTGATGGTAGGGATCAGCCTCTGTCTGCAGCGCCCCCATCTCTGGGCATCCCTGTTTCTGCCTGTGTGCTGCCCTGCGCGTCTCACACTGCAGCCGCGCTTGGAGATTTTCTGCTCATGGGATGGAGGCCAGGTGTCCTCGCTCATTCCCCAACCTTAGGCGGTGTAGAAGCCGGCCAGTCCATTCCAGGTCTCTGAGCCTCCACTCTTACCTATCCCAGGAAGGAGAGCCGGGTTGTTTCGGAGGTAAATCGGAACTCGAAGACACAGCAGACATTCTCCTTACCTCCGTCAGTGGGCGAGAGACAGGAAGGAGATTTCGGAGGCACTCCAAGGCTAGGGAGCATTCTGGGGTCCCTCCCTGTCCATCTCCTGCCTTCCCTTCTTACTCGGCCCTTGGCCTGAGATAGAAGCCAGGGGCCCCTTGGGTGAGGGTTAGGGCCGGCCCAAGGAGATCTGCATTTCATGTGCAATTCTAAAATGTTATCAGCCCTGTGACAGTCTGGCCGGAAGTGGGTGGGGAAGGCGCCCAACGGTCCTTCAAGGTGTGAACATTTCCTGCCTGGTTCTAAACTTGCTCTCCAGGCCGCGCAGTGCTACTTACCTGTGTTCCATTCCTCTCGGGCACGCTGTAGTGTGTGGGGCCCCGAAAAGAGAGACTGGAGACCGGAAACCCTGGACTGACCTGCCGCTGGGTTCGCACCCGTGCAGTCACCGTTTATGGCATCTCTGAAACAAGCAGGCTGCAGCTTCGTTCCTGGGGCCTCCGGGCTTTTGCCAAGGACGTCCAGGCCCCAGCTCGCTGCCCTGCCCCACCAGTCACTCTGATTAGGGCCGCTTTGGGGAGGGCGGCCACGAGGACGCGACGTCCCCTGGGCTGGAATCAGAGGAGTCCGTGTCCCCACGACTGCACAGTTTGAGCCCTCGCCTCCCCAGGTCATCCTCGTCCTGGGCTCTGCTTCCTCGGGGATCCAACTTCTTCCCCCTGGAGGATGTGCAGGGCCTCACTTAAGGTTATGGATTTGGGAGCCTGACCCTGGGACTGGCCCAGCCCTGCCTGTGCAGCTGTGGGAATGTCACTTTCCTTCTCCGTGACTCAGTTTACTCACTTATAAAGACCAGGTAAGAGGAGGACCTCGGGATTTTGTGAACATCGAATGAGGTAAGCAAGCAGAACATTTAAAGAAGGGATGAGCGTGTGGAAAACCTCAGAGAGTGTTTCCAGACTTAGCATCACGCTGCCCACCGGTGGATGACCTTGCAGACTTCAGGCCCTCTTCTCAGGTAGTCCCTGAGCCAAGGAGGGGTCCTGTCACGTCCACCAGCACCCAAGGCCAAGTGGTCTTTTCTGGAAGCCTCCGAGAGGCAGCTTCTGTTCCCCCATGAGCAGTCCTGCAGGGCCATCGAGCATACTTGTAGGCAAATGCAGGAACGTGCCGCATCACGATGCAAGGCGCTTTTGTGGGCAGCAGAATAAATCAAGGTCCATTTTCCCTGAGTGTCCATCCTGGCCCGGTGACACAGACTAAGGCCAGGCTGGGATGATGAACTCACCCTGTGGAAAGGGATCCATGCTCTCCCAGCCACCACAGACCCGAAAGGTGTGGGGCACTAGGAAGACACAGAAGGAGAAAGAACGGA
Organism: Heterocephalus glaber; assembly: GCF_053883595.1. Lineage (NCBI taxonomy): Eukaryota > Metazoa > Chordata > Mammalia > Rodentia > Bathyergidae > Heterocephalus > Heterocephalus glaber. The sequence goes on from NW_028258293.1 coordinate 5,029,750, forward strand.
AGAGCTAGCTGCTGTCAAAGCGGAGCTGGGCTCCCTCCCAACACAAGAAAAACCTGGGTGCCCTGCATGCCCGGCTGCACTGCATGCCCTGTGGCCCTGTGGAGGGGACACGGTGCTGCTCGGGGGTCAGGGTCTCATCCGCTTCCAGCACCTGGAGTCGGGGCAGCTGTTGTTTCCTCAACCTCACTGGTGATCTAACAGGCTTCCTGTGAGGTGCTGGGGCTGGGAGAGAGGAAGGGCGTTCTTGGCCACTCACCAAACTCAGCAAGGCCCGATCCCCTCCAGGTGAGTACTGGACAAGGTTATTTTGTGTTTGGGACTGGTGGACAAGAACAGGGAACATGAGCAGGCCCTAGGCCACGAGGGTCTGCTGAGGCCTTGGACATCAGTGCCGGGTCTCATTTCCACTCCTCCGGTGTAGACGCCACCAATAAGTCCTGGGTGAGCTGAGCTTCAGCCTGCAGTCCGCCTTGTGCTCACGCCCAGGAAATCACTGCCTGTTGATTGCAAGAAGCCCAGCAAAGGGTGAGCACCCTAGGAAGCATTGTGCACCGGGACAAGGGTGTGGTGGCCAGCACCAAAGCTGCACCCCTCATTCGTACCAGACGTCCTGCTGAATGCTTTCCATGTCATGTCGAGCACGCATCAGCCGTGAGACAAGTGTCCCCTTAGAGACAAGGCAGCTGACAACACAGGAGCCCAAATAACTTGCCTAAGGTCGCACGGTTCGTGAACGATGCAGTCGGATCAGAAGCCACATCTCTGTAATCCGAAGCCCTGGTCTTAACCGGCTGAGGTGAACGAGTACTCTCAGTTCTGACCTGTGCACTGCATCACATAGAACACTCGAAAATACCTATGCCCAGGCCCCTGCCAGAGGGATGAAATTGAAATCTCTCGGAATGGAACCCGGTCATCTGGATACCGAGAGATCTTCCCCAGTTCTGCTGATCAGCCAGGGCGGAACTTCGCCCTTCTTTCTGCGGAATACCAGAGTCCCATGTCAGGAAAGTCAGCCACAGTAGGCAGGGTGTCCGGGACTTGGGCACAAGCTTCTAATGAGACAAGGTCCTCGTCCTATAGGGAATTAATATAGGAGCACAGCTGTAGAAACTTTAAAAAAATATTTGGGGCCGGGGATTTAGCTCAGTGGTTCCGCCACCTGCCTCACAAGCACAAGGTCCCAAGTTCCATCCCCCAGTACTAAAAAAAAATAATAATAAAAATAAAAAAAAATTTGGATACCAAAATCAATACTCAGAGTCAGACTAGGCCACCAGAAAGATAAGCGGAACACTGACCACGAGAATCTTCAAGTTCTGGCAGAAGCAAGAGCAGCACTCATGGCGACAGGAGGGCTCAGTCCACGGATGGCCAGCTGGCCAGGGAGGGGGACAGAGCCCCATGGGCTTCTCCCTGCTGGTCACCCACATCCCACCTCCAAACAGCTGGCCTGAGCCAGCGCCCTGTACCTCGCAGTGGTTCACCGCTATGTGGCTTTATTCTGCGGCACTCCAAAGGACTTCAAAAAATTCAAATAAAGAAAAGAAAAATTGATGTTGTTTGGAGCATTTTCTGTTTTCAGAAGTAACGGTTAAATATTTGGTCCACCTCCTGCTCCTCATAGTATTTGTCTCTTTCCCCACCCCAATCTCTAACTGCCCGGTGCTCGGTAGTGATTGACACTTAGTAGGAAAAAGCTGTCCCCGTCCCAGCCGTGCAGGACCTGCCTGGTGTGGCCAGGCCGGGCTAATCCAGCTTGGCAGCTGCTCTGCATCAGCAGGCTCGGTGCTAATGGCCAGGTCAGCTGGTACAAGGGCAAGGGGGAAGGCCTGGCTTCGTCCCCACATTTTCCAAACAGGAATCTGAGTTCCCTAACCGCTGGCCAGTGGAACTGAGGCTATTTTGGGGCCTCCCTGAACCAATGGAAATTCAGGGGCGGTGTCACCTGACCCCAGGGAGCATTCTGTTTCACCCTTATCCAGGACAGGCCCCCGGGGAGAGGGAAGCAATGCCAAGGAGACTGACAGGCAGGTGTGAGAGGTTCCTTTGTTTTGTTTCTGTGTTGTCCCTTTTCATCTTTACCTCCCATGTTCAGCTCACCTCTGCACTACCCCAGCCCGGGCGTCTGACTTGGAGCATCACAGCGCCCTCCAACCCCCTCCAGGGGCTCATCGAGCCTCTGCTGCTCTCAGTCTCCTCCAGCCCAGCCTGCCATGAGAGCTGAGCAAGCTCTCTGAGGACCCGGTGCAAGTGGCCGGAGTGCAGCCCTGTGTACCACGTCACACGGGTACACAGTTACTCTGACGTGGCAACAGAGACAGGGATGCAAGTCTTCCTCCCTGGTGCAGCCCAGGGACAGAGGCCGGTGCTTTTGCGATGGATGCAGCAGACTGAGAAGATGGTCTTGGGGCAACAAGGGCAGAAGTTGGTGCATGTGGTTCTGGATGCTTCTAATGAGTGGCCCTAAGAGCATTCAAGGCGGCCTTTTGTCCTGGGGATCGTGTGTCAGTAAGCAGTGTAGGCTGCATCTCTAATTATGCCCACTTCTCAGTGAACGAAGAAAGAGAGACGGTGTGTTGTAGGAGGTCATTCAGTGAGCACTAGCAGAGCCAGAATAGAAATCCGGAGAACATGTGCTTCCCATTGTGCCATGTTGACTCAGATCCATAACCATGGACAGGTGGATGGTTGAAGGACGGAGTGGCTGGTAGATGGGAGTATCATATGATTTCCCTCTCCTTAACACGTGGAAGGGCTCTTTGCTCCTCATTGCCAGCAGAGCACACATCAGTCAGACTGGCATTCAAGGCCTTCTAGGAAGTAGCTTTAGATAATTCCCACTTTAGTACTCAGACAACTTCCAAAACATCTCACACAGCATTCCTACCTCACTTCTCGCTATTCCCTGAATATACATTACCTCTCCCACCATGTGGCTCTGTTCATGTCCTGTCTCCTTCCCTGATAATAAAAGCCCTACTTACCTGTAGCCCTTAGGAGTGTTGCCAGATAAAATAACTAAAATCAGAATTCCAGATAAATGATGAGGGCTGTTTAATCTCAGTACATCCGTGTAGTATGACTGTATGACTAGCGCATGGAGCATGTGATGATTTGGATGGAGGTGGGGGTCCCCTCCAGAGGTCACATGTTAGGAGGCCTTGTCCCCAGGTGGGGGTATGGGGTGGGGAGGCCAGGGAATTCTCCAGAGACGGGGGTCATTAAGGCACTTGACAATGTGTTCGGAAATGCCTGAAGGTTGCTCCAGGGGTCCTGGTTCATTCTCCACAGAGGACTCTCTAACTACCTGAGCCTGGCCTTCCCTGACCTCTTTCTTTCTCCTTCCTGGTTCAAGCTGTGAGGCTTCCTCCTACCACGCTTTGCCAGCTGCCACAGGACCTGCGCCAGAGCCTTGATGTACTGTTTGGCCTTTCAGTCTCCACACCTGTGCTAAACAAACCTCTTTATGCTATAAAGTTAGCCTCTGCCAGGTATTTTGTTAGAGTCATGAAAAACTGACTAAGACAGAACATATTTACAGTTTTTAAAAAAACTTATTTGTGTTTCTTTAGATTCAAATTCCACAGAGTGCCCTCCAGGTGTAATTCCAGCCTCTGGTGGCCCTGCCTGTGAGGTAGATGACCCACAAGCAACCTCTGGGTCTATTCTTCCCATCCCAATTCGGGATTCACCTCTTCTTTGCATTTTCATAGTAAATCCACTGCACCAAACCACTAATAAGCCATATGTATTTTACAGATTTCTTAATAAATGCAGACAATGGGATTTACATTCCCTAATACCTAACATTTGGCGTTTTTAAAAAGTTCACGCTGACCAAATGAGCCTGTGTTTGTGGTCGGAAAGTAGCTCAGTGTTCTCGGGACCTCGTCCCTCTGTAGCATGGCCTTCAGCTCTGAACTGCTGCCCAGACGCCAGCCCCAGGCTCCTTTATATACTCGGCAGACTTAGCAAAGCCACTTGGCAATTAAGTGGGTTGCTCATTACAAAGGAATCTTCTCCTTTAAAGGATGAAAAAAGTTCCCATGTGTTACAGAGTCTTCAAGGTTCAATTCCATGAGGCATTTAGAATCTTCCTGGAGAAAGCAGCTGCCCTTTATTTTACCCTAAGGGCGGTGGGCATTTCCATTAGCTCTGCATCCACCTCAGTCCATCCAGCCTTGTGCCAGAAAATACTCAACTGGATGGAGATGTGATGTGTACATGGACCAATCCCCATTTGAGGGTATCGCAAACACACTAAGAAAAGGGGGGAACAGCTCTCTCTTCCATGGAATGGATGCGATACAGGCCATATTTTCAGTGGATTTATCCCTAAATGCCTACAAAGCAGTTGGCGCAGCACAAAGACTGGATCCCAGCAGGTAGGGACATGTCCCTAGAAATCGGAGTAACCTTACACCCAAGCTGCCAGGTAGACATCTGGGAGTTTTAAAAGCTCATGACGCCTGACCCCATTCCAGCGTGAGTGGATCGTGCAGCTCGGGCATCACGACTGTGTGCAGAGCACCTCGGAGCCGTTACCAGGTAGGCGTGGCTGCAGAGCGTGGTAGTTGCTGAAGATACGAACAGTGTGTGACCCTCTGTGGGTCCCGCCCCTGGCAGAAGAGACGGAGCAGGGTGACATGGGGAGCGTCACGGGTTCCTTTTCTGTCTTCTCTTCTGCACCTGTTCTGTGGTCCCACAGAGCTGGGGACACACGCACACACTCCACACACCCCACCCCACTGCGGTCTGGCCATGGAACCCGCAGCCGTTTTTTTCTATTTGGGGGCAGGGTTAGTGGAGATTGAACCCGGGATCTTCACACCCAGCTATGTCCCCACCCCTGTTTACTTTGCTCTTTGAGACAGGGCCTCTCATAGTTGCCTGGATCCAGATGGCAGCGCCCTTCCTGTGAGGCCTGGTCCTGTTCTCCCCGTCCCCTTTGGCAGCTTCGAGGGGCACCCTTCCCTCCCCCGGAGGGGGGGTCAGGAGGGCTCCGCCATTGCATGCAGGTAGCTGGGCACCCTCCTGAGGGGCCTGGCAGGGTGGGCTGGGGCCTCACCTCCCGTCCCTTCTGCCAGGTGACACGGGGCCCGCTCTAGAGGACGTGACGTCAGAGCAGAGCAGCTCTCGCCAGACGCTGAACCTCGGGCTGGGCCTCGGCCTTCCCGGCCCTGGGAACTGGGAGCCAGAAAGGCCTTCCTGAGACTCTGCCCACCCTGGGTAACCTAGCGCAGCAGCACAGGGGGCTGAGGTCCTCCTTTGGCAGGAGAAGACCTGAGGCCGGAGGGGAGAGGAGGGCAGGGCCAAGTTGGGGCTCCCGGTCTGCTGGCTCCAGCCCTGCTTTCTCTCCACGCAGGCTCACCCCTCCCTGCCAAAGTCTCCTTTCAGGACCCATCTCTTCGCAGTCACGTGCCGGGAAAGGAATCCCCCCATCATGCTGGAAGGGCTTCCCGAGGAAACGGTCCCATCCGTCCTTGGATGGTCATTCCGGCTGGTGTGTGGGCAGCAGGGAGAACGGGCTGACTCGCTGCTAGGAGTTCTAAGCGGTGGGAGTGGAACTGGGACTGGGGGCGCCAAGACCCAGTCTGGCCCAGTCGGAGCTCCCAGCGCACCCATCTGCAGAGCACTCCGGCAGCCGCCCCGTGCCAGCCCTGCCACAAGGAGATGCCGGGTGTGGAACTGAACACTTCGTTTCAGCACTTGGAGAGGCTGAGGCAGGAGGACTGCAAATGGGAGCCCAGTCTGGGCCACCTAGGGAGACCCTGTCCCAAAATCTAAAAACAAAAAGGGCTAGGGAGTAGTTGAGTGTGGAGGTCTGCGCTCTACCTGCAGTAGTGCAGAGGAAAAAATAAAAGAAATATTTCGCTGAATAAAACAAGTTGATACTTCATTTGAAGACATTCACCCAATGAGCCGCAGCTCTGCTATTCAGAGAGGGGCATTTGCAGTCAGCCAACAAACACTCTCAAGGGTACAGGCTTTTCTGGTCCCCTCCACTGGCTCATCTCCACAATCCCATCCCTGAGCCTCAGGCCCCTAGAAGAAAAGATTTTATTTTAAAAAACTGTTCTTTTCCCGCCAGGCTGGGATGGCATAATCCCAGCACTCCAGGAGGCTGAGGCAGGAGGATTGCAACGTGAAGCCCAACCCAGGCAATTTAGCAAAGTAGCAAGACTCTGTCTCAAAATAAAAAACACAAAAGAGGGCTGGGGTTGTAGTTCACTGCAAAGGCCCTGGGTTCAATCCAAGCAAACAAAAATTGTTATTTTTCCCAAGGAAATGTCAACAATATGGAAGACATCGAAATATTTTGGAAGGAAAATGATGACAGAAATGTCACCTTGTTTTGGGGTGCAACCTCAATAGATGTCTGACTTTTAGATATCTCCTCACTGTAAAATGACTGAGCTGAACACAGTGGTCTTTAAACTCTATCATTATGTGATTCTGTGCATTTATATATATATATATAAATGCACAGAATATATATACATATATTCTTCTTTTGAAATTTCAGGATATGCTTTAAGGCACACAAGATGCAGAAATGTAGAAATTTGATCTGTATGAGATGTATTTGCCAAATGTAAAGAACAGAACAAAAATAAAAGCTTGTTTGCTCATAGAGTTATCTTTCCATTGGGCTCACAAATTTGCATGGTATTAGTGTCCTAGAACCTCTGGGAACTTTTGCATTTATACAGGGCTTTTTCAAAGGTTTTAAAAGGCCTTGTTAAAGGCTGAGGATTTAGCTCAGTGGCTCCACTGCCTGCCTGGCAAGCGCAAGGTCCCAAGTTCGATCCCCCATACCCCCAAAAAAAAGAAAGAAAAGAAAAAAAGCATTGTTAAGAGGCCTATTGCAAAACACTGCAACAAAATCATGAAAGACAGATACAGAGAAAGGCTGAATTTTATCTATATATCTGGTATTTAGTAGGCATCCATCATTTTTTATTTCTGTAAAGAAACTTTCCTGAACTAAAAAAATCCTGGTACCTAAAAAGACACATAAATATCTGCGCCTACACATGAAAGTATGAAAACAGTGCACAAGCCACGGCCTCTCTAAAACACCCAGAACAGGCTGCGCGCCCGAAGGTCATTCTGGGACTCTTCTGCCTTGATAATAGTAATTTCTGGCCCGAGGATTTAGCTCAGTGGTTCTTGCCTGCCTTGCAAGCGGAAGGTCCCGAGTTCAATCCCCGGTACCTCTCCCCCCAAAATAAAATAAATAGTAGCAATTTCTTCCAAGTCGTGGTGCCTTGGAGTTTCTAGAGCATTGCAGGTACGTTTTGTAGAACAAACACACACACACACCACACCAACAATAACAACACCAACAACTCCACCTTCTAAAGACAGGGAAGCTACGATTTAGAACTATGAGGACACTGGTCTAAGTCCAAGCAATTAGTGTAACATGGTGCAAGATTCAAATCCGGGTCTTCTGGCTCCAACCCCTGCTTCCTGTCTCTTTTTTCAGACCTGTTTATCTGCAGTCGGTGTTTTCTGGAGTTGGAGTGGTGAGGGAAGAGTTATGCAGGCTTTGTCTAAAACAGGGAGAGGAGGGGAAGGAAAGGCAAGCTTGGAGGATGTTGAGAGCCCGGGCACCTAGGGGAAAACGGTGCCTGTCCTGAGCTGCTAAGCTTGAACATGTTTAATCAGAGAGGCTTTTTATCTCCATTTACAAACGAAGAAACTGAAGTTCAGAGTGATTAATCCAAAATCTCATAGCCAATGACAAGCTTCGGACTTGAAGTCAGGTGTGCCTGCTGCTAAGTACCGTGATGAAAGCGGGCGCTTTGCTCTCAGCCTGTTCTGCACTCTGATTCCGGTCCGGCCAGCAGCTCCAAGCCTGATGTCTGCCTGTGGCCTGAGGCCAGTCTCGACAGGCCCTGGCGGGGCCTGGCTGTGGGAGGAGGTGAGTCCATCCCAGTGCTGCAGTTGGGGCAGCATCTGGTGAATAAGGAAGTGCTCGGTGAGCCTTAGGGACTAAGATCAGGTGCTCGGATTCATTGCTTCCTTGAACATCGCTCCTCCACTCCTAAGGTCTCCCTGGAAAAGTGCAAGGGATGGGGAGCAGTTGGGTGCGAACGCATGATCAGGTAGAGGGGCGGGTCCTGCTGGCCTCGGCCCTGTGTGTGGGTGGTCTTGGATCCTCGGGCAGAGCTGGGTGGATCAGAGGTGGCCGCTGACCTACATGGAAACAGTGAGGCTCTCCCTGCTGGGTACGGAAGGTGAGGCTGGGAGAGACACACCGACGAGGCGTGTGCATTTCCGAAACTGCAACCTGGAAACCTACAGTGTGCAGGGAGAGGACGGGAGGCCTGCAGAGGAAGCGGAAGCCAGACAAAGCTCCGGGGCCAGCTCCTTGGGAGGCTCTTGCCCTTCCCCTGCCCTTGTGTTCTCCTCGCCCTTCTTCACGGACTCCACCGTGACAGCCGTGTCTGTGCAACTCGGCGCCGGTTGTGCTGGAGTCCCGCCCCGGCATCTCCTTGGAGTCACAAGGTCTGCTCGTTTAGCAAAGAGGACACCGAAGCTGCCTCGCAAGCACCCAGAGGAGCACTTAGGCCATACTGCCTGTGGGCTGAGGCTGCCGGATCAACCTATTTCCAGTGGTTTGGGCTCTGAGGACACCTGGTTATATAAAACACTGCTCCCCACGACTCGGGGCTCCAGCTTGACACTGAGCACCACGAATCACCGAGTCCCGGGCTTGCTCAGTGAGGGACGCGGAGCAAGGAGCCCACTGGGGAGGCTCGGCCTAAGGAAGAGGGGGGCCGTGTCTTCCCGCCCAGGCGCCCGCAGCATCTCCTGCAGCCTGCGCAGCAGGGAGCTGCGTGTGAGCACAGGGTGGTCAACAGCACCCCGCCGAGCTGAGACTCAGACACGACACGGGGCTGCGGCACCCCGGTGGCCGCGCTGGACACAGACACGTGACCCACTCAACCTACCCGCCCTGCAGGGAGCCCACGTGATTGGACAGCTCCTGGCAGGGGTTGGGGTGGGAGACGTGCACCCCAAGTAGGTCCGCAGGGAGACTGGGCTCCACAGGCGGACTCCATGCGGGAACCCAGAAGACAAGGTGTCTGGCGTTCACTTCGGCAACCCCCGTGGGCTTCAGGAATAATTGGGAGAGGGGAGACTTGACATAATGAGGGAAGAGCTGCAGGAGCAATTAAGGGCGAGGAGGGGAACCTGTAACTCATGGGGCGTAAATAGCTTCCAGGCAACCACCGACATTGGGACCAGGAGCCTGGAAGAATCGAATGAAGCTGTAAGTGCAGGCCGGATGCGGACTGCGCGTCACCCGGCCTCCTCCCATACTGCAGACGCGGGGTGACCTCGGTGTCACGGAGAAGTTGCTCTGCTCTGACCTGAATATCACCACATGCCATCTCCGAGGGACTCCGAGGGCCAGCGGAGGAGGGGCGGAGCTGTGTGGGTTCCCCGGGTTTCACACGTGGCAGCCAGTACTGCATGAACTCGGGGTTCCCCGGCGGGTCATGGGGGACCAGGAGGGGTTTCCTGTGAAGTCTCAAATACTGCACCCAATTCAAATGTTTTAAGAAAACATTACAAGGCGAACCGCAACAGGCAGTGGCCAGCCGTGGCTGCTGGCTTGAAGGCTTGTGCTCTGCTGGGAAGAGGGAGGTAACCCTGAGCTCCCGCCCTGGGTCTATTTTAAAACCGGTTCGAGCCTCGGCAGCATCATCAGCTTCCTCTACGCAGACACCACAATGAGGGAGGGGAAGACAGGACCCAGAGCCCGCTCTGGCTGCTTCTCCACCCTCCCTTCCCTCTGCCGGTGGCCCCTCCATTTCTGAGAAAAAGCGACAGTACAGACACCCTTGATGCTGGGCGACCGTATTTCCAAAGCTTGTCGGGGGATTGATGGGTTCTGACATTATCTCTCTGACTGCTCAAGTTCGAATGAGAAGCAAGTGATCTTGGGAATTGGGCAAAAGAGGAAATGTCACACAAATGCAGGAGAAAGTCCCTGGGGAAACCCTGGTGGCCAGGGAAGCGGACACATTACAGGAAGGTCACTGCTGCAGCGCACTGAGAGGCTATCAAATTCACGGACAACATGACGGTGGTTAAGTGAATCTCACCCGGCAGACAGGTAACGCTCTTCCCAGGGTTTTAGCTCCAATAATTTAAAAATCGTCTGTGGCAAGCATTGCAGACGGAGTGAATGCAGATAGCTGTCCCTGTTGAACACCCACTATTCCCGGCACCATGTTCTAGATATTTTTCTGTAGCTGTGGGATGTGGCGGGGGGGGGGGGTGTTAACTGCATCGCGTGCACACTCAATTTACGTCTGTAAAATAAGAGCCATAGCCCTTGCTGCAGCGGCTGAGCTTACTTGTGTCAACTTGGCTGGCTTGGGGTCCGCCCCCGGGATTAGGAGAGCGTGCTCCTGGGTGCGTCTGGGCGGGTCTCGAAGGGGGGACCTGGGGACCACGTCCGGTCTCCGGCTCCTGCTCTCTGAGGCTGTTCCCCTTCCCACCACCACGCCCTCCACCTTGAAGCTTCTGTCCGGGAGCCGGCTGACTAGAAACCACGAACTGAACCTGGCCTCCGCTAAAGTGTGGGGTCCTGTGTCTAGCAACACAAAAGGCGTCTGACAGCTTGTCTTGTAGGCTGATTACAGGAAATAAGACCACTGGAGTGAAAGTGCCCGGTGTGTGTCAGGTACATAGTAAGGATGCAACAGGTTATTGTAATTGTTCTCTCATCGTCACCGTGATTCCTCCTTAGCAGGCAGGCTCTTACAGAGACGCCTCGGTTCGCAGCCTGACTCTTTCCACCATTCTGGTCACAAACCGAGTTGGACAACAACCGAAGTGAATTCAGTGGTTAGAGTCAACGTTGACCTTATGGGGAAATTTGATTTGGTTCTTGTCCAGTTTGGTTTGCAACCAGAATCGTTAGAAAATTGAGCTCTTGAACTGAATATCTGTATTGGATGAGGAAAATTTAAACAAAAAGAGGTTACTTGTCCAAATAACCCAAATTCTTCCAGCCAAGGAACCTGGATTCAAACAGGGGTTTAAAAAATTTTTTTTCAGTGAAGTCCCCCCCAGCCCCCAGAGATATTAGCAGCCCAACATTCTACAATTCTCTGAGCAGTTATTCCTCTCTGGGCCAAGGGCTGACAAAGGCAATGTTCCCTACCTGACTAAACCCCCACCCCTGGTGCCCTTGGCCCATAGCCAATGGCTTTTTTTTTTGGTTGTTAAAACCTACTCAACCTGATTTCAGAAACATTACAAAATGGTGTGTATGTGTGTGTGCGTGTGTGTGTGTGCACATGACTTGTGTGTTGGAGTAAAAGTAATTATTACTATACAGTGGACCCTTGACTTATGAACTCAATTCATTCCCAAGGGCTGGTTGTAACTCAAGTTGGTCAATGAAGGCTCAGGCTTCTCGGCACAGCCTTCAAATTCTGTCTCCTGTGCACAGGCAGAGCTCAGTGTCATTAGAGAGACCTTGGCCCAGGATTTCTCAGTTAACCCCACACAGGAAAGGATGCTGTACTGTTCCTTCCAGAACTCTTTAAGGGTTACATCTGTGTCTGAGACCATCTGGAAGCACAAGGGGCCGGCATTTGGGTCGTAACTCAAGAGTTTGGTCATAAGTTAAAACTAAAATTCTGGTTGTAACCCAAGTTGTTCTTATGTCAGCCTGGTCATAACTTGAGGGTCCACTGTAGTTTGTTGAAATTTACATTTTACTCCGGGTGAATTTTAAAGCAAAGTGTTCATCTTCGAATGAGTGGAATCAAAGTCTCCTCTACCAGGATGGCAGGTTAACCCTCAGTGTTCGTTTCATGACATATTCCTGAAGACCTGAGGTTCCACAGGATAAGACAAACTCGGACATGGGATGCCTCATCATGAGGGGTTAAGAGGAGTCTGCCCTCTCAGGAATGGGTTCTTGAAGGCATTGTCACTGGAAGTGGCTATGAAAGGATAGTTAGTGTAATAATTGACATTTGTTGAAGAGTTGGTAAGTGGTGGGCACTGCTATCAGTCTTTCCACCTTTGCCAGTTAATCCTGACAGCTGTTTTATGAGATGGAAATTATCACTATGCCTTTGGTACAAATGAGGCTGTCGGCTAGCAAGTAGTAGAGGCAGGACACCAATCGAGGACTTCCAAGTGTATTGTCTTGTCACTGGGACACAAAACCCCTAGCACCTACAACTTAAAAGGGGAGAGGTTTAATTTGGTTCATGGTTCAGGGGATTCAGTCCGTGGTCTGCTGGCTCCAAGGCAGAGCAGCATGGTGGAAGGGTGTGGCAGAGGAGGACTGCTTACCTCATGGATGCCAGGAAGTGGAGTGAGAAGGGAAGAGCCAGGGGATCTGTACCACCCAAAGGCAGCCCCAGGGCCCCACCTGTTGCAGTCAGGCCCCAGCCCTAGCAGCACGCTTAGCTGTGAACCCCTCAGCGGATTCATCCAGCGCCCCGTGACCCAGTCACCTTTCAAAAGCTCCGTGGGACATTCTGGGTCTAAACATAGCTCCAAGGGTTGTGAATCCATCAGAAAGACAGAGAGAGGGCAGAGAGCAGGGCCTGGAAGAGCACGGCGAGGCCTGAACACTACTCTCTGGGCCAAGGGAGGCCACTGCACCCTTGCAGGCCGAGCCAGAGTCCCCAAGCTCGCACGTGAGCGCCCGGTGTGCTGTGGGAGTTGTCCACAAGGCCCCAGCTGTGCTGCTCTTCAGGCTGGGGCGCATTGCCCTGGAGATTAAACTCAGTGACAGCTGGCTGAGGACACAGCTTATGCAGGCGCGCCCTTCAGCGCACTGCTCCCTATTCCTCACTGCTTTCCCGCACCTCCCGAGTACACGCCTCTCACACAGGAATCCTCGCCCCACCGTCTGCTTCTGGAGGGACCCAGCACAGACACGGGGCGTGGCCCGAATGTCTGGGAGGAGGGAAGATGCCTGGTAAGGAACCTGGGGCCGGAAGGAAGGCCGCTGTGGACCCGCGGAGGGATGCAGCCCCGCCTTGGAGGGGAGTGTGTGCGCGCATGCGTGCAGTGTCCCTGCAGAAGGTGCCGGGAGACCCAGTTCTGGCCCATTTCACAGATGACCACTAGGTTTTATTTCAGCACATTTGGGCCCGCCCACGACGCACTAGGATCGTGTCTTGGCCCGTCACCCTTCCTCTTTCAGCTCCATCCCTCGTGTGTGCCTCCTCCGCCTTGGTAAAGTTGCCTTTCTACTTCTGTGTCCTCTCTCTCCTTTCTCTCTTTTGCCCTAGATTTCTCCGAAGGGAGGAAACATGGGCTATTTGTCTTTCTGAGCCTGGTTTATTTCACTTAGATGATGGTCTCCAGTTCCATCCATTTTCTTGCAAAGGACATGTTTTTTCTTTTTTAGAGCTGAGTAATATTCCATTGTATATAAACTCCACATTTGCTTTTCCCGTTCCTGTGTTGATGGGCACCTAGGCTGTCCCTATCGCTTAGCTGTTGTGTGTTGTGCTGCACGAACTCGAGTGTGCTGGTGTCCCTCTAGCATTTTGACTTCAAGTCTTTAGGAAATACACCAAAGCACAGCTAACACAATAGTACTTCTCCATTTGGTTCGTGGAGGAACCTCCATGCCACTGTCCAAGTGGGTGTGCTAACTTACATTCTGACCAGCAGTGTAGAAGCTCTCCTTACCTGCCTCCTCCACCCCTGCATTCTGGCTGGCATTTGTTGTTTTTGCATTCTTTTTGTTGTCAGTGTTGGCTCCTTTGTTTTTTGAGATAGTATCTCACTATGTAGCCCAGGTTGGCCTTGAACTGACAGTCCTCCTGCCTCGGGCTCCCAAGTTTGGGATTACAGGTGTGCACCACCAGGCCTGGTGTTTGTTTTTGTGCTTTTGATGATGCCCGTTCTGACTGGGGTGAGACAGAATTTCAGGGCTGTTTTGATTTGCATTTCCCTGAAACTCGAGCTCTCCATACCTAAACGCCTATACTGAGAGTCCGGTCCCCTGAGGCATACCGAGGAGACTCTGGGGCAATCCTACATCAGCCCGATCTCCATGAAGCTCTTGGGTTCAGGCTCTGTCTTTCTGAAAACCTCCCTTGCACTCACCAACCTTCCAGATGCGGCCAGGACCCACGGGCCTGAGACAGAGAATTCTGCTGCAGGTGTCAAATAAGCCTTCATCCTTAAGATTTCTCAGCCATTTGGTTACCTTAGCCTTCCACTTCTAGGAAGCAGTGGAAATGAAGTACACAGAGGCATGCACACACGCGTACAAGACAGCACTGGCTGTGAGAGCAACGCAACAGAAATCACTGCGGATCCGCTGGTGACCCGCACCCAGTGGTGGTAAATAAATTAAGGACAATCTAAAAAGGTGTTTGTGTAACAGGGAGTAGGAGAGGCGCGCTGTAAACATACGTGTTGTGTGATCCCCCTGTGTTTAAGAAGAGAAGCCTCTATGTGGAGGGGCGCTTTGCTTGGTAAAGCCCCAGACAGTTCTGGAAGGACAAACAGCACACTGTCAGCAGTGCAGGGCAGGATAATTCGGGGTGTTAACTCGAGCTTGTCCTCCTGTGTTTCTTCCTTCCCTGCCTCCATGGGAAGCAGATGGTTGGCTGCTTTGTGGCTTCCTGCCACAGGGAGATGTTTGTCTCGGGGCCAGAAGCCAAAGTGGCCAGCAGGACACTTGCAAAGCTGGGGCTGGGTGTCACAAAATCGAAAGGCAGCAAGGTGATGCTGCTGGTGCGGGGAGGCTGGAGAAAGGGAAGGAAGGGTGTGAGGCTGGAGCGGGGACCAGGGCTTTCAAAGGGCGGAGGCTGAGGGCTCAGGCCTGGGGCTGATTTCATGTAGAAAATGCAGGGCTGTTTTGTGCTTCTCTGCATTTGTGGACTAAGGTGTGTTCACTGCAGGTCGCAGGGTTGGAGACTCAGAGGGGAGAAGGCCGTTTCTTGCTCTGTGTGGCTTTCGGGTGGTAGAATGATGGACAGCGCTGATCTTTCTTTTCTCCACCTCCTGGTGTTGGCTTTAATGTTCACGGACACCTCTCCCACCCCGTCTCAGCAGGCAGGGTGTGGCTCGCTGGTCCATGGCACCCTGGAAAGACCCCACACTGCATGGTCTGTGGCTGTGGTCAGGAAGGTCCTCCTGGCCCCGAGGTTCTCTGCTCTCTGGGCCAGGAACCTCTTCTTCCTCCCTTGGCACTGTGACTGCAGGCGTGCGTTCACCAATCGTGTCTCTGTGAGATGCTTGTTAGGTTCCTTTGCCAGGCATCCTTGTGAGGGAGGGCAGATGCCCACAGGGACAACAGGAAGGATAGGGATGTGGTCACAGCCAGGGACAGTTGCAAACGACCTGGAGTGGACCCTGCTGTCAGTGTGCTATGGGACAGCAGGCTCCACCGTGACCAGAGCAGCAAGGTGTCTAAGCCCCCCGCATGGAGGATGAGGAAATAGGCCTTGAGTCTTCCATCTTTCCAGGCTCAACACACAGCTCCGAGCCCTAGGCCAGGGCTCTCCTGGACCCTTGGAGGCCAAGCCTGGTCTCTTGGCCTTTAATTTTCCTTCTAGAGGAGCCACATCATGGACCTTCTCACCCAACCCTATTTATGTCTCCCTGGGGCTTAACCTGTCTTCTCCATGAAACCTAACTTATTTCTCTCCGGTCATAGTCCCCCACTGTGAACCCAGATGTTCCATACACATGCTGGTATGGGTCAAGGTTCTCCAGGAAAGGGGGGGGGGTTGCAAAGAACTGGCCATGTAACTGTCGGAGTCATAAGCTGGCAGTCTGGACTCTGAGAAGAGGCATTGTTGAGGTCAGTCTTGGATTTAAAAGCCTCAGGCCAGGCCAGGATGGAAACTCAGGCAGGATTTCTATTCTGCAGTTCTGAGGCTGAATTCCTGCTTGTGTTGGAAACCTCAGCTCTTGATTTTAAGGCCTTCAGCTGATTGCACACAGCCCACCCCTGATGTAGAGAGTAATCAGCTTTGTTTGACGTCTACTAACGTAAACATTAATCACATCTGAAAAATGTTTCACAACAACGAACAGATGAGCATTGGATACCATACTCTGCCAAACTGACACGTCAGATTAGCAGTTCCATCAGCCACTTCAGGACACAATGGCATCGTGAACCTGGACGGAGACATGTCTGCTGAAGACAGTCTTCTAAGAAGCAGAATCTCAAATCCCTTACAGATCCTGTGACTTCCACCATCCAGGGATGGAAAATATGGGCTTCTCGCTTTTTCTGCTCCAGACACCAGGTGGAAATAGCTTTCACTGGAGTGGGATTCAAGGAAGTGCCGGTGAGCCCAGGCGATAACTGAGTTACCCCTTGTCCCGAGGGACTGGCGGGGTGAGTGGCCCAGAACTGTGACTGAAAGGAAACTGATGTTCAGCACTGGACTTCTCTAAACCAGACTGAGCCCACACTTACGGGGCTGCCCTCTTCCCTCTGTGCTCCACCACCCCCAAGGCAGGCAGGCAGACAGACAGACAGACAGACACAGCAGTGAGTGTCTCTATGCCTCAGCCCTCCACAGGCTGGTGAATGAATCTGAAGCAACCTGCAGTATTGAGGTTAGTGTCTGTCTTCACAGAGGCTCCCAGGAGTCTGGCCAGAGAAACGCAGGCTGCTGAGAGGGGAACCAGAGAAGGTGAGCCTGAAGCTCTGCCCTGCCGGCCTCCAGAGAAGTCACGGCCGCAGACAGCGGCAGCTCGAAGCAGGGGGCCGCAGAGGACAGTGACCCTGCAGCCCCGACGGCTGGGCCTCGAGGGGGTGGGGGACTGAGCGGTCTCGGGGCAGCTCCTGCCCTTTCCCTGAAACCTGTCATCTCCAAAAGGGATGGGCTAGGTCTGACTTTAGTATTTAACATGAAGCACATACCAGTAGTAATTCATCTGCTGGCATCACGTTCCTAGAGTATATTTAGAATTTTCAGTTGTTCCAACAATTACACTTTTTGCCAAATTTCAGTCATGGAAGGAGCTGTGCTTAAACATCTGCTAGCTGCAGATGTGGAGCTGTGTGAACTAGTCTAAGATGCCAAATTACAATTAAGATCATAATATTTTTCCTGGTAACACATCATGCTCATCAGTGGAAATTCAGAAAGAAAGAACTCAATGAGCAATGAATGGAAATAATTCTCTGAATAAATCAGTTGAGCCTCACAGGAGGGGAGACTTAACTTTTAACTAAATCATGTTAAATCATCCATGCCGATTTTCCCAGCTCTCAAACAGCATGGTATTTTTAAAGCAAGGCTGCAGTCAGGTGGGTGAAGATAATTGGGCGACTCTCTCCTGACCTTTGGCAGGCCACTGAATCGGAAGGCATCAGAGTGCCAGCCCCTGAGATGGGACGTCGCCTGTGGGAGCCAGCGTGGGGCATAAGCAACACCTGGGCTCCAGACACAGGCGAAGGCTGAGGACGCGGCCTGACCCGCCTCAGCCTGCAGAGTGAGCCCCGCCACGGTGGGAGACACATCTCCAGCAGGGCTCAGGGCCTTTCCTTCTCTCCCTGGAGCCTACAGCTGCCAGGTGTTGGTTGTTGGGTCTGACTAGGTCGAGGGGAAGCAGGAGTACGAGTGGAGCTTCCAGCAGGGAGAAAGTGCTGCTCTTGTGTGAACTAATCAATACCAAGAAATCTCCAAATAGCTCTCTCCTGCCTCAAATTCTACCATTGGGATTTTTCGAGGCCTGAAACCTTGAAAGCTCTCTAATGTTCCTGAGTAGAACAAAAGAGCCTGTGGTAGTCAGTGGCACTCTAGCTTTTTCCCATTTCAGTTTTAGGCCGAATTGTATCTGCTTCCTCAAAATACACTGATCTTCTCACGAGAACTGGACATACCTGGGTAAATGGTTCAGGCACCTTAATTTGTTGAGTTAGCCAAATTCTATTTTGGGTAAAAGTATATTTCATCAAATTGGCAGATCCACTGTTTCTTCAATTAGTCGTTGATTAGTACCTGTTATGGCCAAACCTAGAGTAGTTCTAGTTTAATGGGGGTGAAAATCCACAATCTTCCATGGGACAGACAATCACCATGCAGTGTAGTGAGTTGTCTTGGTGTTCATAAAAGGTCACACCCGAGCTCACCCTGGCAGTGCACTGATGGCTCTGTCCTTGGGTCTCCGAGTACACTGAAAAAGTGTAATGAAGAAATGTTAAATCAGTAGGGAGTCTTTATAAAGGGTTCTAACATGAGTCCACTTCCGTGCCAGGTGTCTGGGTTGGGACAAGTGTTAGGGAGAGGAGACAGGAGAAATTGAGAAGGAATTTCTCCTGTCTCAGCCCTCAAAGAGTTCACAAGTTAACCGGAAGAAAGAAAGAAACGTGTGAGAAATGATCAGAAATCAAGACAACCTATAAATATGTAAAATACCAGCACCAAGTTGTGGGGGACACTGAGTGACTAGGATGAGGAAAACGGTGAGGCAGGATGGAGTCGGCTCAGAAGGGTCCTCCCAGAAGACGTGGGGCACCGGAAGGGCTGGTCCAGCTCACAGTGGGAAAAACACAGGGCCTAAGCCACCCACGCCTCGGGAGCACTGGGGGAAACGTCTGGAGTTGGCAGAGAGGGGCTGCTCTGTGGGCATCACGGGTGTGGGTGGGGGCTGCAGTATGAGACCAGCTGGGCGGAAGTGGATTTCTGCACAAAGTCTTAGGGACGGTTCAGCCTGTCTGCTTGACCAGACTGGGAGCCACTGAGGGGCTTAGCAAAGCAGACTTCTGGGTGTGTCTGGGTGCGCATGGCCTTGGGGACTCTGTCTGGTCCCTCCCCTTCCTCCCTGGTGCTGTGCTCTGCTCTGCTTGCCTGGCACCATAACATGGGCAGCTCTGCCCCAGCTCGCTCTTCTGCCAGATGCCGGCGCCTGGGAGCAGCTGGCCACACCCTCTGAAACTGCACTGAAATAAACTCTTCCCTCTGTGAGTTGTGTATGTCCAGGATTCGGTCCCAGCAGATGAAAAGCGGACCGACGCTGTCTTCTAGTCTCCTGTTATCGAGGGCCAGGCACTAGGCTACATTACGAATACAGGAATTAACAAATCCCCACCATCTTGAAGTTTATCATCCAGTCCCGCACACGAATTTAAACAGCACATGGTGTCTCTTACATGAGAAACCCAAAGTTTAAATAAATTAAAGACCAAACACAAGACAGATAATAGAAAACAGGGAGACAGAGCTTTTGCAAATGGGAAGGGGACCTAAAAAACCAAGAATGGCTATGTAAAGGTGCCGGTTCCCCAAGAGGAATGTAATCATCATGCATAGCACACACAGGCTAATAAAAGTAATAATTTAAAAATCTAGCCCTAAAAAGAGATTTATTAGAGAGATTTCTCTGAGCTTCAGTGTGCTGGAGTCTGCTCCCCTTTGATGTCACCCTTCAGACTCTGTGTATTCAGTGAAAAGCACTGGTTATTCAGGCAAAGCAACGATAAAGTAACAGTAACAGCTAAGGTGACCATGGGTCTCCCAACCAATGCACCGTGCTAAACACTTTGTATGCCTTATTTGTAATCAAAAGTAACATCTTTTTGAATGTTTCCATGTAGCAGACACTGCACTACAGTCTTTCCAAAGGAGATACAATGTAACATTTCAAGAGGCTTTGGAAGTGTGTGCTGCTATTATACCCATGGTATAAGTGAGAATGTGAGGCTCCACGGGGTTTAATCGTTTTCCCCAAGATCACCAGCAATTTTTTCAGAAGGGAGGAAGGAAAGACGCTTAGAGAATGGTAGACTAACACCATGACCCTCCTATTGTGACATAACATGTACCATGTGACATCATTTATAATGTATACTGGCTCAAAAAAGTAGTTGAATATCAATCTGGTTATATCTTTACATCTAACTTATGGTAAGTGGAGGGATAAAAGACCAAGATAAATGAGAGCAGAAAGAAGCAAATGAAAACTTAGAATTTGACAATATCGGGAACTGCAAAACAACTGACCTGATTTCTTCAACATGTCAAACACAATAGGAATACCATAGGAAGTGACTTTGGGTTGAGTTAATGTTTGGGCTTTCTTTGGGTCCGTGTTTGAGCAAACCAGTTTTAAAGAGCTACATTTTACTAAGTAAAGAAAACATTTTAATGTGGACAGGTTATTGGAGGATACTTAGGAAATATCCTTCGTTTTCTGGTGTGTGGTGGATGATGCCTCTGCTGTGGAAGAAGATGCTGGTTTACGAAGGTGTCGGGGGTGACATGAAGTCTGGGATTGGCTCAAAAACATTTAGCAACAATGACCACGATGGAAATGAAGAAGGAAGAGACTGCGGCAAGTGTCTGCTGATTTTTCAGTCCAGGTGATGGAGAGAGGATTATTGTATCAGCCTCTCCATTTTCCTGCGTGTTTTGAGTGTTGTTGTTGCTGTTGTTCTTTGTTGTTTTTTTTTTTAACAGAAATCATTTTCACAATTGCTTTAAAAACCAAGCAGGCTGAAAACAGACCCTCCCGGATCTCTGGGCCCCTTCCTCGTGCCCAGGGAGGTGCAGCGAGCGCGAGGTTGATCCCAGCTTTGGGGCACGGCATGGGGGCTGCGTGTCCTCAAGTCGCAGATCTCAGCAGCCTGCGCCCCGGGCAGGCGCCTGCTCCGGGTCCTCATCCTGCACGGTGCTTCTTTAGGAACTATCATCCCCCTTCATCTCTGCCTTCGAGGCTGTCTTTGGTGTTAACTTTGATCAAAACTCACAAATACAGCATTTCCAAAGTGAGCGAGGGGGGCGTTTGCAGCGAGGTCACCTTGCGAGTCTGGCTCGCTTGCTTCGACTAAGGCTGATCTCCATCTTGGAGAGCAAGCAGCCACCGCCCCCGAACACGGCCCCTAAGGAGTCTACGCTCCATTCTCACAGCCTTTCCCTGGTGCCAGGCCGGGCAAAGATGGGCCACAGCAGGCGGAGAGACACCCCAGTGCTGACCTCGAACACGACCGGACCGTTTTTTGATATCGAACCTGTAGGGAATAGAAAAAATAACATCAGCCAATATTCTCCCAGAAACTCATTTATTAGACCAAATTTGAACTTTATAACACTTCTTCTCCAAAGGGAGACAAGATGGAAAGAGCCTACTTCTGATGAGACATCTGTGCCTCAGTTCCAGAAGCCAGAGCCCGAACGCCAAGCACGGAACTGGCTCCACTTCCCGAGAATGAAGTGGTGAGGCACCTCATTCCTGCAAACTGAACAGCGCTGCGTTCACAGTGACGAGCGAGCGGGGTGAGGGTGGCCTCTCCGCGAACACGGAGGAGGGTGTGGCCTGGGCCCGAGAGGCAGCCCTGCTCCGAATCGCGCTCAGCCCCTGGGATTGTGCAGTGAGTCTTTCAGTGCTTCGGAGGAGAGATGGCGATTTCTAGGCCGCGCAATGTCCCGCACAGGCGGGACCCCCTCTTAGAATCAAGGGTCTGTTTCTTAGGGGTCCCGAGCCTGAACAAGAAATGAGCGAGAGGACGGGAATGCACGAGCACCTCTCCGCTCTCTCACACGCAGAAGCTTTGAACATATGAAGCTGCACTGCGAAATAGAGCAGTTGCTAACCCCACAAGACTGTGCAAACTTAAATTAAATTGAATTAAAAACCGAGTTCTCAGTAGCACCATATTCCAAGCACTCTGTGGTCCCGTGTGGTTAGTGCTACCATATTGGACGGCCAGGATTTAGAACATTTTCATTGTTCCCAAGAGCGGCGTTACTGGGGTAACTTGTTCCCCATTCTTGTGAAGTTAGAGCGGTATTTGTCTCTGTAGCTTCACAGAAAGATTTCATAGGACCCATAAGAATATACCTGAATTTAACTTCTCTAAAACTTATTCTCAAACTATCGTCTCAGTGTAAATAGTGTACGATTTTGAGTAAACGGATCTTGAAATATTGAGAAAGAACGGCAAGAATTTTGGAGCCTACTTAAATAGTAAATTGGATTTTTGATGTTTGTTACAAAACAGCACTGGATTGGATCTCATTTGAAACTAGGCCAATGGCAGTATGGATATTTATATATAAGTACCTTAATGATGGCAGTATGATCAAAATATTTGATGAATGTTTACAGTCTTGGAAATTTATTACAGTAAAAGACACATTGCCATTAACCCACTTCCCCTCCCTTCGAACACACTTATTTCATTGTTCTTGGCACTTTCTGAAGCAGTTCTTGAAGTTCTCTTTTGTGAGTGTCTTTAGGAAGTATGATTAAAAAAAAATATGGTGAATGCTGCTGCTGCGTGCCATCCAGTAGAAAGGCGAGCTCATAAAGACATCATGGTTTGTGCTCATCCACCTTAGTCACCAGATCTCACACCATGTGACTTCTATCTCTTCCTGAAAGTGAAAATTATCATGAAAGATAAATGTCTTGAATCCACTGAGGACATCGGGCAGCCATGGCAGCACAACTAAAGATACTCACAAAAGAGGACTCCAGATCTGCTTCAGAAAGTGCCAATGGTGGGATAAGTGAGTTCAAAGCAACAGCGAGTATTTTCAGGGAGATTAATGGCAACGTGTCTTTTACTGTAATAAGACAATTTTTAAACATTAACCGCATTTTCAATCACACTGCGTACATTCTGAGAAATGCTTCATTAGATAATTTGTCATTGGATGAAAGCTGCAAAATGTGCACAAACTATCACCTGGCAATATAATCTTAAGGGGCCGCTGTCATATATGCGGTTCAGTGCTGGCTGAAATGACATTATGTGGTACAGAAGCACACACACGTGAGGGCTGATTGGGAATTCCAGGACAGAGCGAAGACATGCTTGTGACTTATCTTTCATGCTGTGTGTTGTCTTTGAGGAAAAGAAGACATCAGACTATAGCACAAGACAGAAAAGAGCAGGTGCAGTTTCTTCTTAGATGTCGTCTTCCAGGAGGAAGTCACTTGTTAGGCGGAAGAGAAGCTCAAGCACAGGAGGAGGTGGCAAAGGGTAAGAGGTAAAGTTCCATCCAGGCTCCGGGGCTGGCAGTTTAATTCTAGGAAACTTCTAAATCTGATGCAATGATTGGCGTACATTATTTTACCCACAGATAAAACCAGTGTTAGACTAAATATGCCTGTGAACCAGTAAGACTTTTTGGAGAAAAAAAAAAAAGCACAGTTACAGGGGAAATATCCACCATTGTTTATTCAGAATAGAGTGGTGCTCTCACTTGTACCAGGCTGTGTGAGGTGCTTACAATTTATTGGGAGAAATCGGCATTAAGAGATAACTGAATGGATAAGCACTAATAACTGAAATAAGTGTTATAGTGAAAAAAAGCAAAGGTCCATATAAAAGCATATAAGGAAAGAACCAAACCTTTGGAGAGTCAGAAAGTTTCCCTGAAGGCTTGACCTGCAGGGAGACACCTAATTAATGTGCAAGGGTACCCCAGTGAAGAGCGGAGGGGAAGCAGTGTGTCCAGAGGTGATGTGCATGGGATCCCTGAAGGGGAGAAGCCGGGCTGAGCTGGCGATCGCTGTGTGGCAGAACACAGCCGGCAAGGGGGAGCAGGACTTCAGGCTGGCAGGAGACTGTGATTGGAGGATAGATGAATGAATGAAATATGCCTGAATAGAAATGCTGCTAGCTTGTGTTTTAACGGACAGTGATAACTCCCAGAAAAAGGCACATGTTTGGAGACGTCATGATCTAGAATGTTCCTTAGTTATCCAGATCCAGGCAAAGAAGGATTTCCAGATGGAAGGAAGCGGCACTTCAGTGTTGTGGAGATAAGAAAAATATGGCACTTTCTAGAAATAGGGGAAGGACATGAAGAAAAGTTAGACTGCTCATGAGGCTACATTGCTGAAATTTTAGACTCGGGTAAAGTAAATGAACTTCCCCTGTTAGGCAGCAGGAAAACTGACCATTTCACGGGGAAATGAAGACTATGTAGGAGGATTGACTGAGAGGTGGTAGACAGTTAGAGAGAGAAAATTAAATCAACAGAGCAGTTTGGATTTGCTGTTGTGGCCAAAGCAAGTTGTGCTAGATTCTGAAGGTGGGCACAGAACCTGGAATGAGGAGAATGACTCAGTGAGGAAGAGGATGAAGTACTGCCGGGTTGGGATTGGGGCAGGTGACATCTGGAGCTGTGGATGTGGAGGCCCAGAAAGAAAACACAGTGGGAATCAGACCCGGCTCCCTCCTGTCCCACCGAAAGCACCCGGTTTCTTCTGGAGACCAGAGCCCCACCTCAGCTTCGTGGTACTGGACTTAGTCATTAATGTGGTATTCAGTAGCTAATTAAGTATTTAATGATCGCTTCAGGGATATTTGAGTTGTTCTCCTCAGGCCAATAAGACACAGGGGACGTCTCCTGGGGCTGCTCCAGAGCGGCCAGCTGAGGTCTTCTCCCTGTATGGAAAGGAGCGGGAGCTGAGGAGCTGAGGGAGCTGCCATCTTTCCTTACGAGGACCACAGAGCCAGGAGTGGAGGGGCCCAGCACAGGGCAGAGCAGAGGCACTGCAGGGACCTTGTGCTCACCGGTCACTGATCCCTGGCCTTCCCTGTGTTTGTGGAGGCCAATTTGAGGGGTTTCTGCAGCCTGCCACCACGATGCCCCTCAGAGATGCAGCAAGGACAGACAAAACTGAGTTAATCCTCAAAACCAGAAAACTGATGAGAAATCCTTGTCAGGTAGGATTAATTTTATCTCAACCATTTGATAAGATGAAGAGTGGCTTTTTAATCCAGAGCATAAGGAAGAAAATAAAGAGAAAAAGAAGTTTATGATCTGTAAGGGGTGCAGCAGCTCATGGTGTTAAAACCAACGATCCCTCTTCCAGCTATGGCTGCTGTTTGTTTTTGTTCTAGAATTGTTGCTTGCAACAAACATGACTAAAACTTCCTCCCTGCAAAGTGAAATTCAAAAATTTAAAAGGCATCTATTAAAAATCACCGGAACTGCTGCTAGGATTCAGGGCCTGTGTTTTGGGGTGTCTCAGCACACGCATTCCTCTCACGATGGAATCCTGATGCATACACTGTGTTAAAACCTGAGTTTTATACATGCTCTAGACATTTCCATGGCAAGAATGCACATCTGTCTCACCTTCTTACAAGCAGCTTCACATGTATGACTCTATCAAGTGTACCTCTAGGCGGTAACGAGTAACAGGTTGAAGCCAAACCGCACGCTTGGATCTTGGCTTGACCTGTACCCAGTCCAGTGCTCTCTGTCCCCTCATTTCCATTTTGTACTTTAAATGGAAAGATGCTCTACAAAGCCTGGCACAGGTAATGAGAGTTAGCATCTTTGCTTTTACTATTATTCATACCCCGGATATGGCCAACAGCCGAGGTGAGCAATGTGGAAGCTCCGTCTTAGGTGTGGCTATCCTGGAATACAGTTGATCTCCCTCAGTATACAATAGAAAAAGTAAAAAGCAATGGCAAGCAAGCAGAAATGGTCATATTCCTTGACACACAAATTACCCTAGGAATATGAGGGTCAGATCTAACCCTTGAGCATGAGCTTGTTCAGTGCCTGGGCACTTGAACCTCTTCTCCGATTCCTTCCCACCTTCCAACAATTAAGCCAGGGAGAAGAGCATGGAGTTTCTGCCTTGGTGAAGAAGTGATTTTCTGTGTGTCCTCAGGCGAAACGCCTGCAGTTGACAGAGGCTCCATCTGTACTCCAGGCAGAGCTGCACGTTCTGCTTTTTTTAAATGTGTGTTTTTAAAATACCATTTGGCACCTACTCTACAAAGCTTAAAAATTAGCTTCTGGGGGAAAAAATCACCCAAAATGTTGCCTCTCGTGTACAGCCAAGCAAATTGGATTCATGTAAATGATCCTTAAGAAATGTCTTTACTTCGGTATTCCAACAACTGCATTTTTAAAAATATACATTGACTTGCTTTGAAAATTTCAGCCTCTTCATATCTATTTTCCTCTATTAAAAAAGAGCCTGAATTGTACAATTACATCTTGCATCAAGAAACCTAGTTTGGGACCAGGGATTTAGCTCAGTGGTTCTGGCGCCTGCTTCACAAGCGCAAGGTCCCGAGTTCAATCCCGGTACCAAAAAGAAACTTAGTTTGATTCATAGGAAAACTAGGGAGTCACTATTTACTCCTCAAAATTATTGCTAAAAACAATTCAAGTAAAATTCCTTTAAATAGGAAACTTGCAAGGGAACTAAAAACATGGTTTAAATTTAATACAAATTTCCTAAAACTCATTTATGTTCACGACAATGAATATTTTAAAACTGTTGATATCGTCTCCATTATACTTTTAGTAATATATGTATTTCTGTAAATATTTTGAACTAGAAAGAGGTGGAGGTATCTTCTAGCATGAATATCCCTATGCATAGAAGAAGGTGACCTCATAGGCAAAGTGCTAATAATACTCATTTGTCCATTGGACTGTAGGTTCTTTCAAGGCAGATATTATGTCTCATACATGTTTGAATTAATGTTCTTTTCCCTCACACACATTGCATATTTGCATTCTAAAACATACAGTCTATGAAATAGTCCACAAATAGTGTTTGCTTATTGATTGATTTTAGACAAAATAAAGCAGGATTTCCGCCTCACCCTTTTATATATCAAAGTTAATTCCACATAGATCAAAGAAAAGATTTAAACATAAAAAACAAAACCATAGGCATCTACTTCAAAAGACTAAGATTTTTGGAGACTCCTTCATGGTACACAACACAATTAAACTTTTAATATGTATGTTTAGTGCATGGATCGAACTTTCTTAGTAAAGAGAACTTCCAAAATCCTTGCAGCTAGAATCAACAAGGGCAAATCATCTGGCAGCTGAAGCTTCTTATTCTGGTCAACACAAGGCTTGGCTTTATGAGCTACACACGAGGTAGGCTGTGTAGGGAACAAAGCAGAATGAAAGGTAAAGCAGAGACTCTAGAATAAAAGGGGGACCCTGCACCCCAAAGATTAGCATTCTCATAAAATATTAAAGAAACTTAAAATAAGAAGAAGCCTTGGTCTGTTGTGGGCTTGACTCTATACAGAACTGAGAAGGAGAGAGAAAAGTGGACAGATTCCTCCCCTACAATTGCTCATCCATAGACTCCCACTCCCACTGGTTGGGAGGATAAAATTAACATTACTTGTGCACCTCCACCCCAAAATGCCTCTAATCAAAACTTTGGATCAGAGAGATAAAATTGACTACTTATTAAATTATGTTTAAATAATGATTAGTCATAAGGAGAAAATGAAATTATATTTCTACCACATGTAAAATTCTTAATGGTTTGATGACCTTTGAAAAAGATAAAAATTTTAAATCTTTAATAAAAAAAATATGATGTGTGATCACAAAACAGGTGAATGTTTAAATAAAAATTAAAATTTACAACAGTCAATGACACATTGCCATTAATGCCCCGGAGATACTGTACCCTCACTTCAAGCCCACTTATTCCATTCTCTCACCGCTTTCTGGAGCAGTTCTGGAAGTCCTCTTTCATGAGTGTCTTTTCCTGGCTGCTTCAATGTGCTGAATCATTTCAAAACATTCAGAGCAATTTCTGTCAAACAAAAACCTTCCAGTGTGTCCTCATCCACCTTACTCACTGGTTCTGGCACTGTGCAACTTTTGGCTCTTCCCAGAGTCAAAATGATCCAGAAAGGTGAATGTTTTTGAGTTGACTCTGGACATCCAAGGAGCCATACCAGTGCAACTAAAGACACTCAGGAAAGAGCACTTCAGAAGGTCTGCAAGAAGTGCCAATAAGGGTGCAGTAAATGTGTTTTAAGTTGGGAGGGGGGTATTTTGAGGAGAATTAATGGAAATGTGTCTTTTGCTATAATAATTTTTTAAATTTAAACATTCATGATATTATCTGACCACATCTTGTATTTTCACCTTGATTTAGAGAAGAATATCTTTACAGAAGATACAAAATGTCCAAATTGAAAAGAAGAGAACGATAAATTTAGATAATTAAAATTAAGAATCATTCATCAAATGAAAAAAATACAATAAAAATGGAAATCAACAGTCCCTAAACAGAAATTACGGTGAGCTTAACAGTAAGGCTTCCAATGATGATTAAAAGCCTTCTCCTTAGGCCAGTGTGGGTCTGCCCACCTGGGTCCCTCAGGTGGGAGCAGTAATGTGGCTCTGATGCCGCATGCTTGCACCATCTTACCTACAAGGTTGTCATCGGTGTTGCTGTGAATACAAATAATGGATTTCCATGAAGAATTGTTCTGATCTACTTGGATAATAACCTTTGGGGAATTTTCCCCCTTACTCTTCAAGGGTGCTTTCATTCATTCATTCCAGAGCTGGGACATGGTCACACTTGCACAATGGGCTCAATGACTTCTGTGTGTGTCTACTTATCTGTGATGGGACTTTAGAGTTTGACCTTAGAGTTGCTCTCATTGCAAAGTCGCACTTGGTAGTGAGATTTGGGAGTAGGAAACCTGGAGTCCTTTCTCTGTCATGATCACAGGCTGCTTACTATCTAAGAAAAAATCAACCAATAATCCTTAGAGGACCTGGTATTTGTGAATAAGCAAATTGGCTTAGACTTGTGGGAGGTGAATTCACAGGTAGGCGTTATTATCTCAGTGTAAAAGGAGGAAGCTAGACTTCCACTCACAGCCAGCAGCCACTAGCCATGGTCAACCCCTCCATTTTCTTTGTCATCACTGCCAACGATGAGCCCTTGATTTGTGTCTCCTCCAAGCTGTTTGCAGACAGAGTTCCAAAGACAGCAGGAAACATTTGTGGTTTGAGCACTGAAGAAAAAGGATTTGGTTGTAAAGTTTTCTGCATTCGCAGACTCTTCCAGGATTCAGGTAACTTCACATGCCATAATGGCACTGGTGGCAAATCCATCTATGGGGAGAAATTCGATGATGAGAACTTCATCCCAAAGCACACAGTTTCTGGAGTCTTGTCCACAGCAAGGGCTGGAGCAAACACAAATGGTCTTAGTTCTTCATCTGCACTGTCAAGACCGAATGGCTGGATGGTAAGCATGTTGTCTCCAGGAAGGTGGATGAGGCGTGAACATCACAGAAGCCATGGAGTGCTCTGTGTCCGGGAATGACGAGAGCGTCAAGAAGACCACAAATGCTGACTGTGGACAGCTGGAGTGCACTTGAACCAGCAGACCGCTCGTTCTGTAACACAGGAGAGCACCCTTCTCACCGTCTGTTCCCAGTACCCTGTAGTCCTCATGGTCTCACTGTAGTTGTTTGGGTTCCATATTTTCCTTACTCTCCTCCATGTCTAGCTTAATTACAGAGTTAAGATTTTGGTTATGAAGAAAAACTGAACAATGAGACAGAAAATTAATAAGGTTTAGAAGTGTAAAGTCACTTCATCAAATTCTCAGAATTAGTAAGTGGAAGATCTGGGATTTGGAAGGCAGGTCTGTGCAGTTCTGCAGCCTTGATTCCAGTCCCTTGACCATTATGTAATCTTGAAACTCTGCTCATGAGGCTGGACACATGGTCACTTGTTACACTGGAGCCTCAGCTGGCAGAGCACACCCTCAACCCATAGCTGGACACAAGGTTCGCTATTCAAGGATGGATCGTCATGTACTGAGCCTCCTTTCCACACCACTGACCAAGAGCACATTTCAGGGCATATTTTTACTATCTGGGTGTCAGACATGCAGGTCTTTTGGGGCTGTGTCTGCCTCAGGAAAGAAGATACAGGACATCTTGAAATCCTATTACTTCCTGAGGTACTTTTCTCAAAGGATTCTGGGTGGAATCCTGCAAAGAGAAAATAATAGGAAGGGCCAAGTTGCTAATCTTATTAGAAGAGTGCAATTGTTTGAACTCGGACGCTTGACAGCGTATGAAATGTGCTGCTCAGTTTACAACCATGTAATCCAATCCAGATAATGCTCTGTCTCGAAGACCCCCTCGGCCCCATCTGGCAGCAGCCCCCGCTGACGGCTTTCTGGAGGGAGCAGCAGGATGCTGGCCACTCTGGCGCTCTGTCCTCTCTGGGTGGGTGGCTACTTCGCCTCACCTTTTGATTCTCCATGCTGCGTGTTCACATCGTCAATTGCACCCTCCCTGTTGACTTCGGTGTTGTGCACTGATCTCACATCCTCCTCATGGCCTAGAAGCCTTGGCCCCAGAGCTGCTCACATGGTGCCTGGTGCCAAGGGAAAGACCCAGTGACCCCAGGAATAATGTAACAGCAATGCCTTGGTCCTCCTGGGCAGCTGTAACAAACCATCATAGACTGAAGAATTCAGAAGCAGCAGGAATGTGTCTGTGACCTTTCCGGGGGTGAGAAAGTCGGAGGTTAAGGCAGGTTTGGTGTCTGGTGAAGATCAGAGCAAAGATGTTGACTTCCTCCCCTGTCTTCACCCAGAGGGAGAGGAGACCTGAGTTATTCTGACCCCGTGCAGTGGTACTAGTCCAGTGACAGAGCTTCACCCTCATACCTGAATCACCTCCCCAACACCCCACTCCAAAGAGCATCCCCTCCCAGGGTAGGATTTCAGCATACAAATTTCAAGGCGGACACAAACATTTAGTTCACAAAAAACAACAACAAAAACCTTACTAATAATAAAGCAATCATTTACTAAGTGGTTATTTTATGCCAGGTACTAAAGCAAGTGCTCTCCATTCATTACTCTAGAAGAGCTCACGACAGCCCTTTGACCGGACATCGTGACTGTGGCCCCCATTTACAGAATGAGAGACCAAGGCTTGGAACGTTCAGATGATTTACACGATCCAAAAGTTCAGCCTGAGTTCACCCGACATTTACCCAGGCTCTTAACCACGATTCTTGCAGACCATTAGCCTGTGGTTTAAGCACCTCCTTTATTGTAATCGTGCTGAGTTGGTAGTGAATTTGCCGTTTCTTGTGAAGAAACTAGAATTCTACTGCAGTGTGGTAAAGAGTACAATTTTGGGATCTGGAACCTGGGGTCAGTCTTGGATCTCTATTGGTAAGCCCTCTGAACCTAAGCAGACTGACTTCCCATGGATTGATTTGCTTCTCTGTGAAATGGAAATGATGCAAACACTGCCCAGTAACTTTGCAAATCCGATCAAATAACAGCTCCACAGCTCACCCCTTCCCAACACTCAGGTAATTATTGGCTGCGCTATAATTCCAGTCTTCTCACTTCTGGTCCTCTGCACTTGCTAGCTGACTGGAGGATCTTTTGACTTTCCAGTCAGTGTGATATGTTCAGCCCATGTCTCTAGCTCCTGTTGAGTTGGATACATTGAGAAAGCCAGGCTCACTGAGAGCTGGAAGGCCATTAGCAAGTGAGGAAACAAGAAGAAACTATAAAACACAGGAAGAAGACATAAATGCAGAGGCTATTTAGCCCTGGGGAGATACCTCAAGAGCTTCTGAAAGCTCCCTATTTTAGTACACAGAACTAATTGTGTTTATTTAAAAATGCAGATAATGGTATAATCAATTTCAGAAAGCTGCCCACTAAACATGCTCAAATTTTAAAATAAAGAGATTTCCTGCTTAGTAAGGCAGTCTTCCTATCTGCAGCAAAACCATCCGGACCTCCCTGCCGGCAAAGCCTCCCTCCCCACTCATTTAACAATTGTTTGGCATCTACCATCTGCCAGACACCGATCTGGGTGCTAGGACAAAAATTCTTGGTCTTATGAAGTTCACTCTTATAGAGGGTATGAGGGGCAGGCAAGGAATAAATGAAGTAAGTATCCACCTGTGTACAACATAATACAGCATGCTGAGCAGAATGCCAAAACAAGGTGAGTGAGTGTGAAGCACTGAGGCTGGGGCTAACACTTTAGACAGTGTGGCTCCCTCACCAGGAAGGTGGCTTTTGAGCAATCATATTGTTATGATTCTCTCTGGATGTCCCCTCATAAGTGGTGCTTTGGGGTGGTGATTGGATCATGGGGTTCTATTCTCATTGGTAGATGAGTCCACTGACAAGTTTACAGCTAACTGTGATTTGGGAGGTGGAGCCTGGCTGGAGGAGGTGGTCACTGAGGCATGGCCTGAACGGGTCTATCTCCCTCCCTCTTCCCTTGATCTCTCTCTGCTTCCTGTCACCATGCCATGGACTGTTTCTCTTCTGCCTTGCCTTTCTGCCATGCTGTCTTGCCTTGGAGCCAGCCAACCACAGACTGAAACCTCTATAAACTGTGAGCCAAAATAAACCTTTCCTCCTTGTAGTTGTGGGTGCTAGGTATTGTGTTCCAGCAACCAGTAAAGTAGTTAAGACAGACATGGAAGAAATGGGAGAGCTTGCTCTTGCTTTATATTCAGCTAGCATCATCCTAGGGAGAAGAAAAATGAAATGCCTCAAAGTGGGATCATGCCTGTGTTGTTCAGAGGGTCAGCAAGGCCCCCTGGAGCAGAGAGAGAAGGGAGTATATGGTTTGAGTGGCCAGAGGATGAAGGGAGGGACCAGGCAGGCAAGTCTTGCAGGTTGTGATAAGGACTTGGCTTTTCCCCATGTTCATCTGATACACTGATACATTGCTGTCACTCTGGTGGTTACAGAGAATAGACTACCAAGGGACAAGGACAAGAGCAGAGACCAACGAGGCATCTTTTTCAGTAACCCAGATAAGAATGATGGTGCCTTGGGCCAGCAAGTGGGCAGTGGATATGATGAGAAGGTGTTGCATGTGGCAGAGCAGATAGGACTTAACGGCATACTGTCTGTGTGGGCCGAGTGGAAGAGATGGTCAAGGATGTCACCACAGTGCTGTTCCTCAGCAACAGGAGCATGGTGGAGGGATTGGCATCAGGGCCGCAGCTCTGCATCATGGGAGACAAGGCCTTCGTGGTCTCCTCTGCTCCTCTCCATTTCCTGTCCTGAGCTCCCAGCCATTTCCGGCTCTCTGAACTCATCAGCTAGCTCATTCTCTCTCTCTCCCTCCCTCCCTCCCTCCCTCTCCACACATGGCACTGCTCCCTGTTACCTTCCCTACCCCTTTACTCCCTGAAGGAGGGGACTTAGCCTCAGCATATGACTGGTTGTGCTCAAAGCGTATATAACTGGATCAACTCCTAAGGATTCCAGGTGGCTGAGGTTTACCGGGAGGATGTCATGGTACTGGACGGAGTTTGGCCAAGGCTGAGGGAGAAGCTGAACTGAAGGGCAGCAAGGAGTTCCCAGGATGGGTCAGTGGGACCACAGCACCTTGTCTGCATCCCTTCACCAGGATCCGCAAGCTCAGCCCCCGGAGGGCGGGTAGGGACTGGCTGGCCCCTCCCTGGAACCTCTCTCAGCCCCGGGAAACTCCATCAGCCAAGGTGCTGCTGTCTCCCAAGGAGCCGCCCACGTCCCTTGGCAGCCAATGTTAGGACGCAGAGATGTGGCCCCGTGACCGCGTGTCACCGCAGGTGGGACTCCGAGGAATGTCCTCGGCCGCAGTGCTGCCCGGGGATGGCTGGAGCTCTGTGGTAGGTCAGCGTCTCCCCTGCCTGGCGCTGCCTTCTGAATCCCTGAGCATGGGCTTCCCGGGAGCACCTCCTCACTGACCTGCGAGAGCTCCATCGCAGCCTCTTCCGCTTGGACCAGAACGCGCTCGCAGCTGGGACCACCTTGTCAAAGGCCACATCCGTGTGGCTTTAGAAGTAGGAGCCCTCTGGGTGTCTCAGGGGCGCCAGGAGCCATGGAGGCTCCGAGAGAAAAGACAGGCACAAGGCCATGGCCCGATTACCGCAAATGTTTATTAGTGAAGCCACGTAGTAGAATTTCATAGAACATTCTTCTCTCTGGAGGTTAACAGATTCGCTGAAGCCAAATCCAGGATTCTAATTCAGCAGAGAGATTCTGACCATGGCACAGGCGCTTGGGCTCTGTATGGCAGTGTGGGCTTTTGAAAGCATTTTGGCTCTCCTTTTTTATTTTTATTTTTTCCTTCTACAAACATCCAAAGAGCCTTGAGAGTTAATTCAGCCTTGTAGTCACTCCAAGGCCATCTGTTGTTCAAATTAAAATACATATTTTTAACTTTAACCTTTCAATCTCTAAAGTTTTAAACCTTTGAGATAGAAACAGCCATTTTGCCACAGCTTTTCGGATTCCTGATTCAGTGACATCAACGCAAGGGTGGCATCAGTGTTAGGAACGTCAGGAGGGAAGGCTGGCAGGGCCAATGCCACTGGAGGGACAGGGAGAATAGACCAGGTTATTTTCTTTTCTTGCGTGACATGGAACTGAGCTATACTCTTGTTAGTTAGTTCATCGAAACTCTGAATAGACTTTATGATAATTTAGGAATCTGTGTTTCTTCTGAGCCATGAATAAATAAAGACGAAGCTGAAAATAAAACTGCAAAATTTAGGTTCATGTGTTAGTTCTATTAATCTATCAGCATATTCTAATGCAGACACCCAAGTAAAATACAACCCCAAAGCTAATTTCTTTGTGAATGATTTTTTTCTTTTATTTAATACATCCACATTGCAGAAAATATGGAAACTGTGGAAAACGACAAGGATGCTTATAACCTGCTATCTCTCTAGATAAATGCATGTAAAGTCTTGATGTGTTGCATTCCTACTGGAAAGGGTTCCTTGAAACATCTCCTGAAAGCAGAGCTCAGGTCCTTGTGATGTATTTATCCTTCATCTTTTTTTTTTTCTTCCAGTACAGAGGATCCAACTTGGGACCTTTCACTTTTGAGGCAGGCACAGTGCCACTGAGCTAAATCCCCAGCCCAATCCTTCATTTTCAAAGATGCCATTGCTAATCTCTGATTAAGAGGAGGGTAAGTTTTGAATCTATTTCACCTTATTTCTTCCCACCAGAATTCGTGATATTTGTACCATCCACCTTACCAGTAACAAATGGATAAATTTGCTAAAACTATTACAAGGTACACAAATTAGGATGTATATGAGCACTCTGAGTTCAAATTAATTCAACAGCCCTTTCAGAAATGACAGCTATTATATATCCTGCACTGTGCTGGCTAACACATAGAAATGGGGTAGGACAGAGATGCATAAATATGAAGATAGGGCAGTTCCTATTTCTTCGTCTATGCAACAAATATTTATTGGACACCTACTAAATGCTGCACATTAGTTTAAGTATTGATCAGGTGACAAGGAACCCTAAGCACCTGGTGCCTACCTTTACGGGAGTAAACAGACAAAAGTATACACGAATAAATGAGTAGACTTCAGATAGTGTGCATTCATCGTGCTTTTGGTTTTCAGTATCTTATGATGTTTTGACACCTCAAAAATCTTGGAAGGAAACTACCCCAGGGCCAGCCAAGTTTTAGGACAGCAAAGGGCTGAGGAGCCCACCTTTCATGTGCCAAACAACCAACCATCTTTTTTATCTAATTCTCACGACCACATCTGTATTTCTCCTGCCCTCAGTCACCCCAGGTACCAGACAACTCAAGACCAGCCCAAGAGCCAAAGCCTGCTGAAGTCCCTCAAACTGCCCAATCCCCGGTGTGCATTCTCTCCACCCTACCTCTTCCATTGGATCTCCAATAATGCTCTGGCCTGAACTACTGGCGCATCCCTGCTTTGTCTCCTGACAAAACCTGCTGCTTCCTGTGCAGCCCTGTGTGGTTCGGTGTATTGTGTCTCCACCCCTTGGGAAATGTAAATTTATAAATTCTTATTTCGGTGGCATTTGCCTGTCCACATTGTCACTGTCACCTGCATACACTAGGGTGCTATTCCGGGGGCCAACAGGAAATGCCTGTCTAAGGAGGTGGTATTTTGGCTTGGGCCTGCATGATGGAAGGAGCAAGCCCTACAAAGGATGCTCAGTGTGCAGAGCTCCTGAGATGGACTGGCTGGGCTTACTCTGTGAACAAGGAGGCCAGGCGCTGAGGCAGAGGGGGCAGGAGAGGTGGGAGGGCTGGGTGGGGCGGTCATGCAAGGCTCCATTACAGAGCTGACCAGACGCAGGCCAATACATATGAGGACACATGAGGGGCAGTGCAGATGCCGAATCTCTCAGTCTTTGGAGACCCAATACTGTGAGACCCAAAGGTTGGAACCTCTGATGCAGCTTCTGGAACTGTGCCAGCATCACAAGTGACTCTTCTGGATGGATGGAGTTGATAGCCCCCTTCCAGTAAGCTCTGGCTTTTCTCCTGTGTGCCTGTAAAGTGAATCTTTGTCTATGGAAGGAACACTACTGTCTTAGTCACTCCCCTCATTGCTAGAACAAGATACCCAGCACTTGCAAACTGTAGGAGGAGAGGTTTATTTTGGCTCACAGTCCATAGAGGTTTCAGTCCGAGGTCCTTTAGCTCCAGGCAGAGCAGCGTGGCCGAGAGGGATGGTGGAGAAAGAGCTGCTCACCTCATGGCAGGGAGGAAGTGGAGAGAATGATGGGGGAGCTGGGAAGGGAACAAACCTCCAGTGACCCAGCCCTTCCAATCCGGGGACCCCCCCCAGCAGCGAGTCAGCTGCAAGCCCCCATAATCCAATCACCTCTCCAAAGCCCACTTATGCATGCATGAGGCTCTCGGGGACATCTAGACCTAACCGTAACAACTACTCTCATCCAGCAGGACTGGGTGATGTAAATGTCGCAATATGCGCAATACAGCCTGAACAAAGCCCAAGTGCCTATGCTTCTGTGTGCGATGGGAAGAAGGCAGTTCCCCTTCATATGAGGGCTCACTGAAGGCTGGTTTACCAACAGCTGGGCCCAGAGACTTGCAAGCTGGCCCTGATTTTTGATCAGAATGAGCACTAAGCAGCTTGGCCCCCAGCAGCTTTGTAAAATTAGATGCAAGTAGCTGTGCCCACCTGTTCGGCTTGGTGTGACTTAACTCTGTTTGTGCTTACTTGCTAAGTCCATGCAATTATTTGACTTCTAGATTCAGAAAACAGACTCCAGGTATTCTAGGGCAAGGATACTTTGCAATTTCCCTCTTCCCATAGCATAAAACACTTTCTCTGGAGCAAAGAAAGCTCGGGCCGCAGTGCTACTCAAATGAAATAAGGGTGCAGGTGAAGGAGAGTTTACCAGCCTCGGTCGCATGAGCCGAGCTTCCTGCTTAAGGTTGCACAACTGAACACACTCACCATTATTACAGCCAGTGGTGGGGAGCCTGCAGCATGAATGCCACAACGGGCTGCCTGCATCATTGAAGGCTGTAAAAGGTTCACCATCACCCGGTTCTGTCGCTGCTACTGTTGCCCACACTTCAGACAAGGAACCTGGGTCTCAGAAAGATTAAATTGGTGACTGGAGCCCAAACAGGGCGACCTCGCCATGGGGTGGAGCCCACATTTGCAGGAGTGTTTGCCTTCGGCCTCACTGCCACCACCTGCACTGTCCCCACACAAGGTGTGGGCCAGCCACAGCTTTCCTGGTCCTCATCAGAATGGAGCACACAAACCGTGGCTTTTGGGGGCTCTACCCACAGCAAGGGGAAAGCAGGCAAACAGAGGGAAGCCACACACTGTGCTGCACCCCGCCTCGTCCACACCCCTCACTTCAGTGCCGCTCAAACCCCTGGAGGTGCCAGGTGGGCGCTTCTGTGCACCGTGTGAAGGCCACCTCTGCAGCACCCCAAAGTTGCGGGGTCTCCTACTCAGTGAAGAAAGTAGCGCCTTTAAAGTACTAGCTCATGCGTAGCCTGGTACTTATTTTCTCCATAACACGTCCTCTATATATTTTCCCTGGAATATATTCCATATATAATTCCCCTAATATATTTCCCCAAGACGATAGTAAGCACAACAATCTATCAAACGTTGGTTTTGTGGATATTAACACTTATTCCACATCGGATTTCACGAACAACAGGAGGCACCTTAAAATAGGCAAACAACTCGACATTATACAGAAGATTATAAAGAAGTCTTCACAGAATTCAAAGAAAATAGACAGGAAAGGAAAATGGGAGCAGAGAGCATGTTACTGTAGAGGTGCCTGAGAGCCCTCCAGTCTTTCTAGAATTCGAGTGCATTGACCCTCTTGCTCCTCGACACAACCCTCCGGTGTGGGGACACAACTCACTATTAACTCAATTTTATAGATGAAAAATCTGAGTGAAAAGAGCATGGATGATGTTTCCAGAAGACAGAACCAGTAAAACGGGTGGGGAGTTAGCTCAGTGGCACTGAACCTATCTGGCAAGCCCAAGGTCTGGAGTTTGGTTCCTGCTACCAGAAGAAGAAAAAGACGAAGAGGAAGAGGAGGAGGAAGAGGAAGAGGAAGAAGAAAGAATCGTAAAACAGGCCAGGACCAGATTCTAGATTGCTTCCCTGCAGTGCAGTGCCTCACTGTAGTGCCAACGCTTCAGTGGCTGTCCTCAGCCCTCTTGGTGCTGGCCAGCTGCTGTGCCCTGAGCCCCTCTGCCCTCCTCCACTTCTCTCCCCACCTCTACTAGCACTTTCACCCAAACTGGCCTCCAGGAGCCATGCTGTGGTGGTTAATTTTGAGGCAGCAGTTTGACCTGAGCCAGCCCGGCCTAACAGCTTCCTAAGCCCCGGGTGTGTCTCTGAATGATTGACAGGTAGGCCACCAAGTGAGGAAGGAAGGCCCGCCCCAGATGCGGGGCACCAACCAATAGGGTTGTGGCCTGGAGGGAATGAAAAGGGAAAGAAGGGAAGTCTGCCTTTGGTTTCTTCGGAGGTGCTCCCTGGCCTTTGGATGTTGGTCTCCAGTTCCTTCAGGATTCCAGTGCAGACTCTTCGGCTTTCTGACACAACTCGCACAGGACTGCAGTGAGCTCCAGGCCTTCAACTTTGGACTGGCTCCTCTGCTCTCCAGCACAGAGAGCACCCCACATTCTTGCACCTCAGACCTGTCAGAGGCCGCTGGGACTCTTCCGCTTCCCATCCTGGTAAGCCTACCTGGCAGTTCCTTTACATAACCGCACACGCTATCTGCTCCTCCAGCAAACCCTGACTGATTCACAGTCAGATCTCTCTGACATGATGAAAATCATCTAATCCGACTTTCTCGGTGACAATATCTGGCTCGTGGGTGCTGGCTGAATTTGTACCTTCAGGGGTAGGCATAGGAGGGTCCAGCAAATCATACACCAAAGATCGAGTGGGCAAGATGGTGCATACCTGTAACCCCCGCACTCTGGGAGGCCGAAGCAGGAGGATTGACAGATAGTTCAAACCCAGCCTGGGCAACTAAGTGACTTAGTAAGACCCTGTATCAATATAAAAATTTAAAAAGGCTGGAGATGCAGCTCAGTGCAAAGGGCCTGGGTTCAGTTGCTACCACTAAAAAAAAGAGAAATCCTGAGCCAAAGGTGATGGTTATGCACAGTAAAGTCTTGGTCTCAATAAAAGCCAGCCTTTCCCAACAGCAAGGCTGCCCCCAGACCAGCGTGGGCTGCTGAGCTGTCGGGGGGGGGGGGGGATCCTGAGCTCCCACCTCTGCGTGGCCCCAGCACAGCCCAGAATGTGGTCTGTGACAGATGCATCCTCTGTCTGCCTCACTGTCCCTCTGTGTCCTGATCCCCTTTCTCAAGAGCCTGTGACTGCACCAGGGTGAACCCTGAGCCCGGAGCGCCCCCAGCACCTCTAATGGGACCCAAAAGG
Source organism: Heterocephalus glaber (assembly GCF_053883595.1). NCBI lineage: Eukaryota > Metazoa > Chordata > Mammalia > Rodentia > Bathyergidae > Heterocephalus > Heterocephalus glaber. The sequence continues at coordinate 5,069,265 of NW_028258293.1, forward strand.
AAACCAGAGAGCCCCATAACCTTGCTGGCTGCAACAACTTTCTCTGGTTTTTTTGGTTCTTTCGAAAGCCTCTCTTCTCAGAGCATTTAAAGGGTTTTCCTAAAAGCACTGAATCATACCTCTATTTTTAAAAGCTTAAAGGCATTTCCTGGTGAATTTGAGTGCTGTTTTACCTGAAAGCTACCTTTGTTGTGTCCCCCAAGAATGGCAGGGGGCAGGGCTGGGAAGAGGAGGGAGAGAGTGAGGCGGCAGCCTCATCCCAGGCCTGAGCCAGGGGTTACTAAGACAGGGTGCAGAGTGCTATCCTGGATGGCCAGGAGGAGATGCAGAACCTGTGCAGGCTTCTGAGACACCCAGACCCCAAGGCTGGTGCTGCCACCAGGTCTCCCAGCACCCCAGGCTGCTCACCAGATCTTCTTCAACCCCAGTGTTACCTGTGTGCTTCCATTGGGTGGAACACGACTGGACACTGCCCTTGAGGAGCCTGTATTCTTACCAAAGATGAAAAATGTGATTTTAGCTTTTATGCTGCAGCAGGCTTAGGAAAGAATTAAAGATTGTTTGCAGAGGAGAAGGAAGGATACCATGGAGCACAAGAACAGTGAAACAGTATTCAGCCCCGAAAAGGAAGGGAATTCTGCCACCTGCTACACCATGGGGGTGGGAGTAGCAAAGTGAACGAAGTCCGCACACAGACTGTACTCTTAATAGTGGTCAGAATGCTCAGCCTCAGTGGCATACAACTGTGATCCCTGCTACTCAGGAGGCTGAGGCAGGAGGGTGGCAAATCAAGGGCCAGCCTGGGCAGCTCAGTGAGACCTTGTCTCTAAGTAGAACTTTTTACAGGGCTGGGATGCAGCTCGATGGCAGAGTGCTTGCCTAGCATGCGTGAGGCCCACAGTTTCCAGTACTATAAAGAAAGGGATTAAGATGGTCAGATTTTTTATCACCCCAAACTGCATCTTAGCATCTGCTTCCATAGACCTGGACCACGGCCCACCCAAAAATCTTGGAGAAGCAGAGATGGGGCTGCCCCCAGGAGGTGCCCTGTCTCTCCTCTCTGCCGTCTGCCTGTCACCTCCATCCCAGATTGCCTTTCACTCAGTCCTGGCAAACCTGATCATGAAGAGTTCTGGTAGCTTTGGCCACAGAAATGGTCCAGTTGTTATTGTTTAGTTTCAGATTAAAAACTGCCTGACTCCCAGGAATGAACGAGTATGAAGAGCAGGGCTGGGGTGAGGTACTTACCCCTAGACGGGTCCATTCTGGCAAGACATCCAGGCACTGCGGTTGGGTCAGACAGGTTTCTCGGGAAGAAATTGCACAGAGCAACATGGCGGCCCTGTGGACCCCTGAGGTAGGGGCTACTGAGCAAAATGAAGTGAGTCCCTGTATTTGGGGGTGTCCTGGCTTTGCCTTTTGAAGATTAACGTGGGGCTTTATGTATATATTTGTTTTCTTTTCTGTGGTGCTGGAAATTGAACCAGGGGCTGTGTACAGAAGCCATGCACTCTACCACTGAGCCCCAGCTCCAGCCCCTAATCTGGGACCTGGAATATCAGCTGTTAGAGATAAACCATCTTTATCTAGTTCATTGGGCTTTGAATGCGTAAAAGTAATAGGACTCTCAAACAAAACTTTCTTGAGAGCACCAACAGAACAAGCAGTATCGAAGGAGCTACTGATTTCTGAGCAAAGCAGAGGCCCAGAACTCAGTCTTCTGTCCTCAAACTTCATTTCCCAGCAGCCAGTGCAAACTGTGTTCGTTCACTCAGCAAATATTCACTGGACACTCACTGTGCCTTGGCACTGTGCTAGATGCTGCGAGACAGTAGCTGAGGAGAAACAAGCACAGCCCTGTTTGTGGAGTGTGCAACGTGTGGTTCCACGCACTGTCCTGTGCAATTGCGCGGGATTGGAGAGAAGAGCAATAAAGAGCTGAGACCCAAGAGGGGTGGCTTTGGGGCTGTCCCTTTGACCGGGGAAGCCAGCCCTGACCACTGTGATAGCGAGACGTGGCAGGCAGAGCCACCCAAGAGGAAGTGAAAGGCAGGGTGGGGACAGTGATGTCACGGAAGAACAAGTGACAGGTCTTGGTGACAGCCTCCTACTGGATCTGGCCAGTGTCCATTAACTCATGGTATTCACACAGCCCCATGCACACTTCCTGGAACTGGGTCCTCTGCTCGCTATTCCAGCTTATTCAGTGCGTAGTGTCTTCCAATTCGCATGGCTGCACTGACCTTTAATCACTGTGAGATCTGACAGCACCGCACACTTATACAGATTTCTCCCACTTCCAAACACCACCTTGACAGTGGGCAGCCTGGGCCAGTCCACGCGTCAGCTTTGGACACAGCTGCAATCCATTCAGATTCCTGGGCATGTAAGCTCAGCTGCCATCAAATGTGTCTTTCGCCAGGATATCATGCTCTGGCTTCTCAGACACATTTTGTGTCCTATGAAAAAATTTTAATACTCCTCTTGCATATTTGAAGTTCAGGGATTGTTCAGCTTAGGATAATATGAAATAAAGTCCATTTTTCTGGCCCTCACAATGACTTGGCATTTTTGAAGCGGCTTTGGACTGAAAATGCCTCAGAGCTACCCCTCGGATACTCACTTTGCAATTTAGATTTTCTAGGAGTTCGGCGAGATTTCTTCCAGAAAGGCCCTGATGAATCTTTGCCAGCTGCCCGACCCCATTCGCATTTCATGGTTGAGAACAACCCGCGAGACCGTATCCTGGGTTTCTGCATTTCAGTTCTGTGTTCTCTTCCTCTAGATGACAAGACAAGATGAGGACGTGTGTATTTTATACAGCGACGAAAGCGTCCAGGCAGTTTGTTGGTTGCGGAAGCCCCGTTCCCAGGCCAGCCACGAGCAGTATGGCTGAAACCTCCCTCCTGCGGCAGGGTCTCTTCCCCTGCACTTAGGGTTCCGTGTGCTTGTCCCTTCAGTATCTACCCTGGCTGGATGCTCCTTGAAGGCAGATACCCTACGTGGGAGGTGTTCTCACAACTTCCATCCACTTGGCTGGGCAGGAAGATTCTAGGCCATGCGCTGTATCCGTGGGGTTCCCTGGGGGGACAGAATCACGGGAGATATAGATGTGGTGATGCCCAGGGACGTATCAGCTCTGCTCACGGGTCAGAGGCAGCAGAGTCCACCGAGGCCATCTGCTCCCTGGAGAACCGAAAGATGCAGGGCTGCTCCGCCCAGGACGATGGAGGCCACAGGACAAGACGGGTCAGGGATGCAGCACCAGTCCAAGGCCAAAGGCCCAGAAGCTCCCTGGAGATTCGCAGGTGCAAGGCTACGTTGGGAGGATGAAGGACCTGGAGATCCTGTCCAAAGGTGATGGTGTAGACTGGAGCTCTTCCACAACAGGCCGGCTTCCTGTCTTCCCTTTTTCATCCTGTCCAGGCCCCAATCCTATTGGTTGGTGCCACCCACACCTGGGGTGGGTCCTCTCCGCTCAGTTGGCTGGCCTACCGGTCAATCATCCACGGACGCGGTCAGAACGGTGCTTTGCTAATCTGCTCAGTGGTTCTTGACCCACTCTTGATTGGTGTGCCAGTCACTTATTCATTTCACAGATATTTATGGAGTACCTACTGCACAGCAGGCACTGTTCTAGGTACATAGGAACACACATGTCGCATCCTCTTCAGGCACATTGTACTACCAGAAAATTGACACTGGACAAGATAATATTCAGCGAGTGGTGAATGTGATGATGTTTACAGAAAGGAAGTCCAGGGTCAACAGGAAGACGCTGGCGGCCACTCTGCCTCCCCTTCTCTCCAGCTTCCATCCTCCTCTCACCCCTCCCTGAGTCCGGGAAGGAGCTGGCATCAATGATGCCACATGTGAGTGCCTCACTGAGTGATACTGGTTGATGCAAGTTGGCACCTCACAGCAAGACTGGGGGTGTCTCCCGCAGAGCACAGCTGAGGCGACGGGCCTGAGTTCCTTCCTTCATCCCTTCCTCCAGGCATTCAGCAGACATTTATAGTGGGCTTATTCTGTCCCAGGTTCTGTGAGTGAAACAGCCACTGCTACCCTCATAGCGCACATATGTTTGGGAAGGCATATTTAAAACAATCACCCAGATGAATATAAAGTTACCAAAGCAGTACATCCTATACCTTACCTTCTATACAGTGGGAGGATTTGACTTGTCTGACACACTCGACACAACTAACCTGTGTCTAATTCCCTAACTCCAGCTCTCCATGTCCAGTCACATGGAAAAGTCGATGACTCCATGGTCATGTCTGAGCTCTCTCTCCACATTTAGCACAGATTATTTAAAAGTTCTCCCCTTTGTGGCACCCGAGTCAGCTCAAAACACCATCACTGTTCTGCCCACTGGAATCCCACATGAAAACATCACCGCATTGTCCCCCAAGTGTTTATAAGCAGCTAACAACCCTTTAGAGCCCTGTATTTCCAACATCCCACCCTGGAGACACGTCTCTGCGGCTTCTCTTGGACGTACTGGAAAGCTCAAGCTTGGCCGCCTGGGAGTCCGTGTGCCCATCTCCTGTTTCCATTGTTAGTAGGTCTTTATATCCTTGGCCACTGAGCCTGGGTGAAGCCTCATAATCCACCTCAACACAGGCAGCTGTGGTCAGTCAGGTGGTGTCAGTATGAAGGAGAGACCTTCTCACTGTCCCAGCCCAGCAAGGTCCCTCTACAAGCAAAGTGCACAGAGCTAAGGACCAGGCGCTGCCCTGGGTTTCTGCCCTGAGAGTAGATGACATCACCCCAGCTTCTCTCTGGGTATTCTAAACGGTCACCAGTGTTGCCATCCTTGACAGCCCCATTGCCTGGTGCACTCTTGCAAATCATGACGAGGAGATTCCAATCAGGAGTTCCTCTCCTGCCTCCACTAGTTGCCACTTTCTAGCTTCCTTTCCTGCAGCTCTTTCTAACCACTTGCAAGTGTGATAACGAAGCCTCCTTGACAGGGTCCTTGCGAGATCAGTGAAACATTGCTGGCAGAGGTTATGGACCCTTGATGTGTTTTCTAGCCTTTTCTTTTTTCATCTCTCCTTCGTGATCTAGGGCTGTTCTTCCTAGGTCAATCAAAAGATTCCATGAGAAACTGTAAACCACTCTTGAGAAACTTTTAAAAGACTTGATTGAATGGAAAGACCTCTCTTATTTTTGGTTTGAGTAAGTCAACGTTATAAAGATGCCAGTTTTCTAGAAGTTAATTTATAAATTGAATACAATCCCAGTGTAAATAACAATAAGCTACTTACAATGTTGATTCCAAAGATTAGGTGGAGAAATAAGCACATGAGAATAGGCAGGAAACTCTGAAAAGAGAAAAACTACAATAGAGAACTAGCTTTGCAGGATGTTAAAAAAAACAAAGTTTCCATAACCAAAATTATTTGGTATTGGTGCTAGAACAGACAAGTAGACATGGGAAATAGAATTGAAAGTCCTGGATGAGACCCTAAAACATGGGACTTAGTATTTGATAGAGAACATTTTGAATCTCTGGAGTAAATACATATATGCTGTTTAACAAATAGTTGTAGGAGGCCGAGGATTTAGCTCAGTGGTTTCACCGCCTGCTGCGCAAGTGCAAGGACCGGAGTTCGATCCCCAGTACCAAAAAAAAAAAAAAAGTTCCAAAGAACAAATAGTTCTAGGACAACTGGATACATTTGAAGGAAGATAAAATTAGATCCGTATGAATAAACTCCAAATGGATTAGTGATCTAAATATTAAAAAAAAGAAATTGTGCAAGTACTAGAAAAAACCATGGGCAAATCTCTCTTTAATCTTAGTGTAGGGAACACCTTTCTAAGCATGATTCAGAGTCCAGAAGCAATAAAAAGCAAGAATGATAAATTTTACTAACTAAAAATAAAGTTTTTGGTTACTAAAGCACCACATAGGAAGTCAAAAGTCAATCAACTGACAGAGTCAAAGGATTTCTATCTGATAATAAAAAGGGCTGTAGTCCTACTATTTGAAGAACTAACCTAAGGAAATATGAGGAACTGTAGGAAACTGGGATGCTAAAGACAAAAGAATTATGTATATCCTCTGCTTAGATTTGAATCCATAGAATAAAGTAAATATCCCCATGTCTATAATGGTGTGTAATCAAATAAAGCAATGAGGGAAAGCAACACCTCTTTCTTGCCACAAATTGCAGTTGACAAACAGAGGGCCAAAAAGAAATCCAGACTGAACATTAGATGAACATCACAGTCCTAACTGCTGCACGTAAGGCCCACTGTGGGTACCAGTTTCTGGCCAGAAGTTCCAGGAGAAATAGGCTTTGCAGAGTCCTGAGACATCTCACCCGAGATACTCAGCAGCTCTGAAGGAAAGAGAAAGAACTGAAGAGGGAAGAAACTGCGCAGGCACCAATCTGACCAACTAGTGAAGGCAACCATGGCACCGTTGACATCACAAGCTCCATCTGACACACTGAGAAAGTTACCAGAGCATTTATAGTTTCTCCACAAAACACAGTACTTTGGGCTAATCACAACAAAACAAAACAAAAAATCCAAGTTGAGTGACATTGTAGAAAGTAACCAAAGATAAGGAAAGGCTGGGGGCTGTTGTGGACTAGAAGGTAGAAGAGGAAGTGATGAATGCAATGTAGGATCATGGTTAGGATGCTGGCAGGGGAGAAGGTGCTAATGGACAGATTGGCAAAATGCACAGACTGGGTGTAGTTTAGTTTCCCAGTACTGTACTGATGTTAGTATCTGTTATGGCTGTGTCTAGATGTCCCCCCAAAGCCACCTCATAGGTGGCTTTTTCAGAGGTGGTTGAATCTAGAGTGTGGGATGCTGGCATTAAGGGTGTGTAATTACTAAACCAGTGCACTGGTTGGTTTGGCACCGACCTAATCCCAGAAGTCTGGGTGGGATAAAAGGGACAGAAAGATGCTGTTAAGGTTCCCTTGTTGCTTTTGCTACCATGTGGGCACCATGAACTGTTTCTCCTCTGTGTTGCCCCTCTGCATGTGTCACCCTGCCTTGGAGCCCGCTGATTATGGACTGAAGCCTCTACAAACTGGGAGCTAAATAAACCCTTTCACCTTTAACTTTGGTTGTCAGGTATTTTTTGTCTCAGGGACAGGAGAAAAGTAACTAACACAGTATCCTAGTATGCCAAGAAAAGCCAATGTAGGGCAACTGTAACCATGATGAAGTCTAGGGTAGGGCCTGGTGGGACACACCTGTAATCCCAGTACTCAGGAGGCTGAGATGGGAGGATGGCAAGCTTGAGGTCAGCTTGGACAACTTAGCAAGACTGTCGCAAAATAAAATAAAACAGCTCTGGGGATATATCTCAGTCTGCCCTAAGTTCAGTCATGGGGTGAGGTGGGGGAGTGAAGATAAAACCTAGAAGCTGCTAGATTTCAGAGGTCAAGAAAGAATGTGTGGGCATCCAGGCAAAAAGGCCCAGTCATTGATGTGGTAACAGAAGCGTAGATGGAAATCAGGTTAATCTTAAACATCTCCGAGGCATAATTTAACATTAGAAGATGGAGGAGCGATGCCTGCGGATATCTTGCACCCCCAGAATTTTAACTGTCTCAGCCAGAGGTCAGAAAATGCTTTTAGGAAAGAACCAATGGTAAATGTTTTCAGCTCTGTGGTCCTGGCATCTCCATCCATCTACTCACTTCTGTCATTGTGCCCAGAAGCAGGTATAGACAATACAAAAGTGAATAGGCATGGCTGTGTTCCAATAAAACTTTATTTATAAAAACACCGCCTGCTGGATTTGACCCATGGGCCATAATTTGATGATCTTTGAGCTAAACAATCACTTCAGTATAAAGCACAAGATAAATGTTCTGGAAGTTGTGAGGTCTTCAGGGAAGTAATCCACATAATCTAAAACGTTAGAACACAAATTTCAGCGGACAAAAGATAAATGAAGAACCTGAAGCAAAAATACTGGCAAGAAATAAAAAGCTAAAATCTGCTCTCCTACCTGGAGACTAGAAAAAGAGCCATACCTTCCGGCTCCTTTGGCAGCAAGAGCCTTCGAGGCCCCATGACGTGCAAGGATAATTCAAGAAACCAAGACATCTGTTGGAAGCCATAAAAATTATGATTGGTTCTAAATAAAGAAGGTGATGTCACTGTCACAGAGCCCTTTTAAAAACATCGAGCGGTTCGCAGGGACACTTGGATTCTTAACCCGGGGTGACAGCTGAAGGGGGGCCTCATTCTCCTCAGATGTAAAATGCAGGGGTCGAATCAGATCAGCCCTTCCCTGGCCCTGGCCACCCCTTTGGATCACCAGAGGCAGATTTTTTAATGCCTATTCCAGTGTCCCGTCCGAGACCACTTAAATTACACTTTCTGGAGCTGGGAAGGACAGAGCTTTCTTGGGCTCCACAGATACTCGGGCAGCGGAGAGGGGAACCACTGAATTAGATGGTGTCTGAGGTGCTTGTCAGTTTGTATATTCTGTAAATGCATTTGTACATGTGGAGAATTAGCCAAAGCTTAGACATTTAGAAATGGCGCATTGAGAAGGCTGGCCTGGCTGCTCAGCCATGGCTGTGCACTGCCATAGCAGACCTTTGCATCCTTGTCCATCCTGGCCCAAGCCCCAGGACCTAAAGCAAACCTAAAGACCTAATGTCACCCTAATGGAAAGAAGCTGGTAATTATTCAGGAATAAAGAAAAAAGGAAGTATGTCCTTTCAATAATGTCATTAATTCCATATTTAAAGGCCAGGGGTTTCCCAGCAACCAAGTTGCAAAACATCAAAATGTGTGGGAAGCCGCAGGCCCCCAGGACGGTGTGCGTTTGCTTTCAAAGAGCATCTCTGTAAGACTCATCCCTAGTCTGTTTCTTAAATGGCTCATTGCCAAAACCCAGCACAGTCAGAGAGAGATTTTAAAACAAGAAGTCTCGATGGAGAAAATAGCTTCCTGGAAAAAGCAGCTAACCCCTAATGGCTAGAGTCACAACAGGTCTGGGCCCACAGCCCCCCTGGTGAGGCTGTTTCCCCGGAGCGGTTATGAATAGGCCTGCATTTTTCTAGTGCAGGTGAAACACTGCAGTCACCGCACAATGGGTACGGACAGTGACAAATGAGTTGTGATGCTGCCACAGCAACAGAGACCCCGCTGGAAGTGTGTTCCTGGTAACACTGTTCCCTCGCAAAAGGACCAGGTGGTCAGAGGAGCACCATGGGGCACCTGTCTCGGTTGGCTCTGTGTGAGGCGGCCAGATCACGTGGTCCAGCCAATAGCTAATACTCCCTCGGGAACACTGGAGATACTGAAAACCAGCCCGGAGAGGTTGGAGACTCAACCAGAAGAGGTTGGATGGGAGTCGGAAAGGATTCGATAAGATGCTTAGGGAGAAGATCCAGGGCCAGGGCTCAAAACCAAGCCTGCCAGGAACAGCAGGGGGACGAGAAGCCTCAGCCAGCAGAGAGCTCAGCACGGGCCGATTTTGTCTGGGAATGCCTTACTACTTCCTCCTGGCTTTTACTGACCTGACCCACTGCAGAGGTGTCTTAAGGTATTACACCTGTGGCATTCAAGTAGAACTGTAATTTATTAAAAAAATTAACTGAAGTCTACTCTGCCACAGATTTCCTTAATTCAGAACTTTAATTCAAACTGTTCAATTATTTTTTTTGAAAAGCCAACTTTTCAAATTAGGAAGCCTGGTTTTCAGAGAAAACTGATCAACAGACACTTCTTGGCTGATTGTTATTTGATCCTCTCAGACTTCCGTGCCTCGGGTGGAAGACTGTAGGATGCAGGAAGCACACAGGTGAGATGTCAAATCAATCCCAGCCGGGGAAGCCCCGGGTGCTGTCACAGGAGGGAAAGATGCATTCTCCCCCCTCCATCACATCCCAGAAGGAGAGGCTGGCCGCACCCTGAAAGTGAAGGATAACATTTATTCATTCGACACGTAATTATTCAGCATCTCCTGTGTACACAGCACCATGTCTACCTGGTATATTACAGGGGTTTCTGAAAATGTGAAGAACGAACCACTGCAACTATAAATATTTGTGTGATGGTAACAGAGAAGCATCCCGTAAATCCTTGATGTATTCATTCTGTGAATGGCTCATTACTTATGGCCCCATAGATGCCACAGACTCAAACGCTAAGGTAGTAGCCTGTGATTTCTTAGGAAGTGGAGACCAGACCACAGCTTGCTTTCCTGTGTATAGCTTCTCTTTCACACCCTCAAAATTCTCAGCCTCATATCTTACTCTAGGGTTTAATAGACCTATTCCCGTCCCATAAATTCTAAACTTGTTATGCTAATTTCAGTGATTTTCTGTTTGTTGCAAGGAAATTGAATTTTCTGTTGACTAAGACAGGTAACAATGGCAAATTTGAGCCCAGCGTGGTGGTGTACACTTGTCATCCCAGGACACTGGAGGCTGAAGCAGGAGGATCGCCCCACATCCAAGGCCAGTCTAGATTATGTAGTAAGTTCAGGGGCAGCCTGAACTACACAGCAAGACCCTATTTCCAAAAAAAGGACAAACTTGATATCTTAATATAAGAAAGTGACAACTTTCTCCTGACATTTGACAAAATTCATGTCAAAAATTTAGTCACCAAAGGGAATTACTTCTGCAAAAACAAAAAATGGACTAAATGCAAAAAGGAGAGGAAAAGCCCAGTGACAAATAAGGTATAATCTTAGCGGAGATTTTTAAATCTGACACTGGAAGCTTGGTGAAGGCCATGTGGGGGAGGATACAGTGAGAAATGGAGCTGAGAGTCAGGAAGCACACGAAAGCCAGTTTAATCAAAATAGAAGTTACAGAATAGTTCGTGCCTTCCTAAAATAGACTGCGTTTTTATCACTGAAAGTGCTGCTTTCATTGAAAGTGTTGGCACCTCCACAGTTCTGTTCACGGGATGAATTTGGACATCGTGAACTTCTAGACCCACGTTTTAAACTATCGCTCGGTGGTGCTGCTACTGCTGGACCAAACAGCAACTGCAGCCCTCTCTACAGCCACCTCTGCCGTAGCAGTGTTTATCTGAGTTCTTATTACATCTTTGTAGTTACTCCCTAATTATGAGTGAAGAATAAAAAATAGGCATATTAATGCTACCATCAGAAATGTATTTCTCCCAATCTTAGTACAGTTAGAACCAAAAGTGTCTATAAAAGCTGTGTTAAAGGCAGCAGATCTTGGGCCGGGGTGTGGGTCCGGGATAGAGCCCTTGTCTAGCATGGGATGGGGCTCTGGGTTCAATCTCCAGCACTGTGAACAAAACAAAAGAAACAAAACAAAATAGATCCTTTGCCATCAACTTAGTCATTGGGGTCAAGCTGCCAAACGGATGCTTAGTTTTAAAAGAAAAAAAATATTAGAGAACAAGTATACAAAGTAGAACTATCCTCCGTTGTACTTTTTGCTAAAGGTGTGATATTGCTGAGGATTCTTCATTCTTCTGGAAACAGAGTCCTGCATTCTAACACCCAAGCGGGACTTCTCCTCCGTACCTGCATGTGGGCTTCCCATGTGGCCTCAGGGAGCAGGCATGCACTGAGGTAGTGGACAGCGTCAGAACAGGGCGCATGGGCAAGCTGTGGGATTGTGGGAAATCTCAGCTCACTTAACTACTCAAAGTCCTCGAGCTCAAAGGGAACTGGTTAAAAACTGTTTTACTGACCTTACTGCCAATATTATCTCTTAAATAATAGAAGATATGACAAAGGAATACAGCTATTTTCATCCAGCTCCTGTCTGACAAGGAAGAGCTGGCTGGTTACCATGTCATCCTGGAATGTGTAATAAAGCAAGGAAACACAGGGCAGAAGCAGATGTGTGCTGAAGATTTTAGGAAAGCAGATGTCAAAAATTTCAAAGGCAAGGAAGAAGTTACTGCACACAGGGAAAGAGCTCACACTACAGACTCAAGAACCATGTAGGGTTGACGCCTCAAGGTGAGGCTTACCGGTTGTGTGACACTGCACAAGATATTTCGCTTGTATAAATCTCAGGGTTTTCTTTTGTAAAGTAAGGACAGTAAGGAGAGCACAGGCTGCATGGGAAAACCACTTAACCTCGTTTTTTTAAAATATGGAAACTAAGAGTACAGCCTACAGAAGTTTATTGGGAGAATTAACTACGAAAATGCATTTAAAATGCCTAGCACTGATTTAGAAAAGAGTGCGCATTGGAAAGACACACACACACAGTGTCGGAGTGCACGGGCTTGAATGTTCTCAGAAAGAAGTGAAGGGCTGATGAATGAAACTTGTCTGATGAGCTCAGATCTAAAATGAGTAGAAGATGCAACCGAGGAGAATATGTCTAAGAATGGACGCCAAAGGCCATGACCAGGTTGGGAGATGAATTCTGAAAGCCTACTGGTCAGAAAGAGAGGAAGTTAGTGCTGAAGACAAAAGGAGCTCCTTAGCTATATTTGGAGGAAAGGCCAGAGATGGAACTCACATTCTTGGGAACTGTTATGCAAGGCTGCCCCACAATCTCCTACCTGCCTCCTTTCCCATCTCCAGAGTCTACCTCACTGTTTCCTACCATCACGCCTTTATCACTCCTACCATCACTCTCTAAATTGTTTATCTTTTGTGTTTCTCATATAAGAGAAACTATGTGATATTTAATCTTCTTTATCTGATTTATTTCATCTAGCATTGTGGTCTCAAGATCCATCCATTTCCCTACAAATGACTCCAATTTATCCTGTTTTATTCCTAAGTTGTGCTCCAGTGTGTGTGTAGACCTCATGTTCTTTATCCACTCACCTTTTGATGGGAATCTGGGCCACTTCCATGATTTAGTTATTGTGAGTTGTGCTGCTGTAAATATGTATGGGTAAGCATGGATCACTGTGATATGATTTTCTTAGCTATATTATTGTTGCTGGAGCAACAATACTCACAAGTTAAAGGAGGAAAGGTTTATTTTGACTCACAGTTTGTAGAAGTCCATAGTCAGCTGGCTCCAAGGCAGAGTGGCATGGCAGAGAGACATGGAAGAGAAACAGTCCATGGCAGAGCAGGCAGAAGACAGCAAAGCAGCAGTAGCAAGACTCCCTTTCCCTTTAATTCCATACAGACTATGGTCTGTTGGATGTTGCCACCCACACCCAGATTGGGGCTTGTGTCTTTAGTAAACCCATTCAGCCACACCCAGGACTATGCTAAACCAATTAAACCACACACCCTTCATCCCAGTATCACACATCTGTGATCTAGCCACTTCCGAGAAGCTACACTTATGAGTGCAGCTAGTGATGGTGAACCTTTTAGAGCTTTCCATGATACAAACAGCTTGCCATGGCACTTGTGCTCTAGGTTCACCACCATTGATATAAGACATAGCAATGATGTTTCTAATTCTTTCAGGAAGATATCCAATAAAGAATATCTAAGTCAATGGAATTTCTATTTTATAGCTTCTTACAACTTGTTATAACAATATGGTTCTGAAATTACTATAGCAAAGCATATATGAGATATACTCATTTAAATAACTTGGCCACCTTGATCTTTATAGATTGTACTGTGCTTTATAAAGCATATGTGTTTGGCTTTGATGCTTTCCTAGGTGGAATATTTAATTACTCAAACCAAGTAAGATGCTTCTACGGCCAGTCAACCATTAGTAGATATCATCCATTATGAAAAAGTACTTCATCCTTCTGAAGACCGACAAGTAGGTCAGTTAGACTCATTCTTACTCATTCCAGTGAGAACCTGAGTTTTGAATATGAGCCCAGTGATTTGGAAATACAAAGATGATCCTTTCTGTCCTTGTGGTGAGCTGGGTGCCTAACCATGTGTGTCAGTTAGGGTGCACCTGAGGAGCAAAACTAATAGGAAGTGTATGTGAGATTACACAAAGGACCTAGGTAGGTTTACACGATGGGAAGCAGAAGAGTGCAGCAGGACGTGGATGCAGAAGAAGGAATAACTGCCATCTGCATGCTAGAGAACTGAAGGATCCAAAAATCGAAGGCCTAGAACTCACAGCAGAACCCGGCGTCTGTGTTAGCAAACCCGAGGTCTGAGTGGGAAGGCTGAAGAGCCTGGGCTGGAAGCCTGAAAAAACAGGAGACAGACGTCCAAAGGCAACACCCAAGACCACGGCTCCTCTATGAAATCCAGTCCAGTTTGGGCCACAAGCCCATTGGCTGATGCCAGTCACATCCGAGCAGGTCTTCCTTTCTTGGTTTGCTGGACTACTTGTCAGTCATCCACAGACACACCCAGAAGTGTGCTCCACTCATACTAGGTGGCTCCTCCTCAAGTCAGGTTGACACATCACAATGCACTGTCACACTGTGAACCAGTTGGTGCTCAAAACAGTTTGAAAAACCAAACACAGATGTGAGTAATGGATGAGGGAACACAAAACATAATTTGTATGGAACACACATCAGAAGGATCCTTTCACAAAGCAGACCAGATCCAAGTACCCAGCACAGTGAGGCCTGTCCAGCAGGAAGCCACACCTGCCAGAGGGGAGGCTGCAGAGGAACGGGGCCTCCAGAGGTTACAGGAGTTTTCGTAGGTGTGAAACGGGAGATTCTAACAAACCTCGTAATTTGAGGGAAGAAAATAGATATACAGACAAAAAAGAAAACATCCATATTATGTAACCAAAACTTCAAGTGTTTAAGTTCCTCAGATCATCAGTATGTTTGACTTCAGTTCCGCAGTAAACGCTGTCGCTGACAGCTCTGATCTTCCAAGCATGCACTGTGTGACCTAATTACTACAGCTCTTAGCTCATTCTCAGCCTATGAGAAGACACAGTTATAATCTCCACTTTACCAACCGAGACTTCAAGTGTTTATCAACCTGTCCAAGTTCATCATAGCAGGTGAGGGTCTGAATTTAGAATCAGATCTATAGCTCTTTTGATCCAAAAGCCATAGCCGTTGATACTCCATATATATATATATATATATATATATATATATATATATAATCTCACTCTGTAGCCCAGGCTAGCAATTAACTCACGGTGATCCTCCTGCCTCAGCCCCCTGAGTGCTGGGATTACAGCCGTGCACCCCCACACCCGGCGCTGATCCTCCCTTGATTATGGAGAAAATTGGGCTCAGAGGACAAGTAGGAGGGGAGAGACATGCTTACAACTGTGTCTTGGGTGGCTCTGCAGGGCAAGAGTCAGGAAAGGATTTAGCTAGGGCTCTGCTCAGTGTCTCGAGGCTGTGCTCCTGGTGTCCACTGGGTGATAGGCCTCTCGAGGGGCCTGGCTGGGAAGAACCTGCTTCCAAGCCAATTCGGGTGTCAGCAGAATTCATTTCTTTATGGATACATAGCTGACCTCCCATTTTCTTGGTATTTCTCTGCTAAGAGCACCTCTTGGCTCCTGGGGTCAGGCTGCAATCTCTTCATAACCTTGCAGCTGATTCTTTGACTCGGCAAGAGAACCTCTGCTGCTGCGACTCTTTGGGCTCAGGAAGTTAAAAATCTTTTTATTTGTTAAGGGCTCACCTTCTTAGGTCAGGCCCACCAAGCTCAATCCCTCTTGATTAATTCAAAACCAATTGATTAAAGACCTTAATTACTGCAAAATCCCTTCCCCTTGGTCATACAACATAACCTGACCTCTAGATGCCATCCACTATTCCTGGGTCCAGCTCACACTTAAGGAGAGGGACGACCCGGGAAGGGTGGTGCCAGGGACAAGAATCGTTGGGGCCACGAGGGACCCCTTCCTGTCGCAATTGGTGGCTGATTTGGTACAAGGAGGAGTCAAAGATCAATCAAAGTCTGATTAATTGAGAGGATGCTGGTGTCACTAACAGACACAACACACGAGGAGAAGAGGTCTAATGAGAAAGATAATGAATCTTGGTCGAGTACTCATCTCCAGGCATCGTGGTACATTCATTTATCCTGAACCAATTCCATCAGTTTGTCTCCCCAGCACCTAAGGTTTAACTAAGTGTGGTGGAGAAGAGGGGCTTCTTACATCTGGAAGTGATTCTGTCGTAAAGTACACAATGCTGAAATGTTACAAATGGCCATGAACTTGAGAAACAATTAGCAAGCTGATTATGTTTTAGATTCATGTCTTCTTTCCTTTAATCCAGCAACCAGTCACAGAGTTTTTTTTTTAATTGAGTTGTTTTAATAAATGTGCCTTTCAGACTCTGTTATTTCTGAGAAATAGCCAAACATCTTTTTCCCTCCAGGAATGTTTATCTTAAAATACATCCAGTAATAGCTGAATGAGTTGTTAAGCAAGGAGATAAATGAAATACCCAAAATAACCAAGGAACCATTAGGGTTATACTGATATAAATTGTACTAAATAATCTAAACTCTTGCTTAAAACCATGTGAATTGTCCCATGGCTTTGAGATTCAGGCGATCACATGTCCTGTGCTTCACACAGCCAATTGCAGGATATTACAACCCGGTACAGTGTAGGAAAGACTTATTTGATGAGTGTTTTCCTAGAGCAAAGCCCCATGCTAGAACTTTCACATGCGCTATCTCATTTCCTTCTAGCATCTCTGAAATAGAATAGTATTTGTCTCATTTTTTTAAATCAGTAAGGCAGCTGTGGCTGGCAAGTTAAATATTTCACCGAATCTAGGAGGTAGAAATAACTGGGTTTCAAATATACATGCATCTTCCTTATGTCTCCCTCTTTCCGCCATTCATTTTTCTTCAGCTCTCAGATTAGCTGTAAGTCCCTCTGAGAAGCCATTCATGATCCCTCTCTGGTCTTCCAAGACTCTTACGTGGCTATTTCCACCACTACGTTTTCCTGTAGCAGCCAATTAGAGCCTGCCTTCTGTGAGTGCCAGAGTTTCCAGGAGTGTACAGACAGGATCCGCCTGCCATGGGCCAGGATACACATCCGGCTTTCCATGTGCTAAGTTTATAAACTTGCAAAATTGACCAAGCCTTAAGCCTTTTCAATAAAAAGGAGGAATGTGGTTCCAGGGATCGTGGGGAGAAGACCTAGTGAACAGAGACCCCTATTATTGCTCATTATTAATCACTGTAAGACGTGTTCCATCCATTACACTGGGTTGCAGTTGCATGCTTACTTCGTATTTCACACTGGATTATAAATCCCTTCCTGAGACAAAGGCTGTGTCTCGTGAGCTGTGATTTTTCCCAGAGCCTAGCACCGTGTCTAGCTGGTCCTTGGCAGGCACCCCAAAACTTCTCCTGGGAAGGAAGGAAGGCAGAGGAGTAAGACTGCCCATTATACAGGTGTTCCTGTTTTCCCTGGCATGGCCTCAGCAAGGCATGCGACTACATGCAGATGAAAACAAACCATGAGTTCCCTTGCATCCTAAGGATAGGCTTTAGAAAGCAGAGTTTGTTATGACATCCTTAATGCCAAGCAGAACCTGGAAATCCTCAGAGTTAACTGGTTCCTAGACAAGAACAAAACCCAGGCAGACTCTCAACAAAGGAACATCCTGCCTCTTGAAGGGAAATGATTATCGCCTTTGTCCTCACGGGCTGAGAGTAATGTCCTAAATATGAGAGGCCTTGCTGTAGCCTGGAAGCTGCCCACAGGTCAGCACCAGACAGCGGCTGACTGCGCACTGTGATGAAAAACGCTCAGGGCTCGTTTTTCATTCGATTCATCTCAGCTATGCCAATTTCCACTCTGTCGCTTTCCGCTGCTAACAGGCCAGTGCCTGTTTCTGTTCTTCAGGGGGAGAGAGCACATTTGGATTTGACTGTGTTTTCCACACCCTTTCAAAGCCCTGCGTAAAGTAAGAACCAGTACTAAAACGAGTGTGTCTAGTGAAGAGAGGCCCAAGCGTTTTGGCCACTTCTAGGCCATGAAAATAAAACAGGATCTGGGCTGGAGATTTAGCTCAGTGGTTTTGCTGCCTGCTGTGCAAGTGCAAGGACCCGAGTTCGATCCCCGGCACCAAAAAAAAAAAGAAAAGAAAAGAGGATCCTTCCTGATTTTTCATAGGCTTTATAATAGAGGCAAAGTCACAGGTCAAACGCAAATCAGGCAGAAGTGACCCCAGAGAGGGGAGCTGACCAGGGGCCTCTTCGTTATGATACAGAAATCCGTTATCAGGAAGAAATCTTAGGCAGGCTGTGATGTGCATAATTCAGCTAGGAAGTGACGGTTCAGTATTGAAAATCCGAGGGAAAGCAGAAGGGACTTCCTGCCCACTCCTGTAACTGCCCTGCCTGGTTTTGCCCGTGGACAGCGGATCACTGACTGCCTGGGTGACTAGGAGTGAATGCTGAAGTTCTGCCCTGAAGGCTCAGACCGGGCTCTGAGGGAGCTCTGGATGCATCCCCTTGCCCTGTCACCTGGCTCGCCCTGCTGTGCTGTGTGGGGCTACCATGCCTCTTCCAACCTGGCCCCTACCCACCTGCCCACTGCACTCGTGCATGACAGACAGCACCCTCCTGAGTCAGGCCGCAGCCCGCCCGACTCCTTCCATTCCGTGTCCTCCGAATCAGCCCCACGCAGAACCAAAGCAGGGCCTCCCGGGCACAGCCTTGGTTGCAGACGTGTAACCACAGCATCTCGGTGGGACCCAGGATGGCAAGGATCACGCCCAGGCCGTGTGTGACACACGTGTCCAGTGGGTGATGTCACCGCACGTGGTGGCTGGGTGTTCTGTCCCTGCTCCGCGGAGCTCCTGATGACATATAGCCCACAAATCCAAACAGATGTGTTTCCCATGACCTTCACCCTGACTAATAGAGTCATTTTATGTATTTCCCAGTGAAAATTTCCGCGTTTCAAAGTGCAGTCTCCTATGTTCTCTCAATCCCGGTGCTTTTCACACTTGTTACCATGCTAGCTATTTCGGGAATGTCATAACACTAGTGAAATATTAGGACAAGGAAAAGAATAAAGAGCATATAGGCTCCGGCTTTTAAAAGCTTATTTTAAACATATTAGTTTCCCATAAGCTTTGCTCTCAATTAACTAAAATGAGAGGAAAGAGCCTTGCATGCATAAAATGTTCTCAGAAGGAATGCCCAAGGAAAAGCCATCTCAAATAAGATGATGTCCACATATAGATGTGAAAATCTAGCAAGAATTCACAATATGTTCTAAGATAACTCTACAACAAAGTGAGATGGCCCTAAGCATGCCGATAGATCAGCTCTATTAAAACCATCCCACCCCCCCAAATGCCTGGATTGCTTCAATTATCTCTTTTTCTGTTCTGTCTTGGTTTGTTTTCCTTAAAGGGTCTGTAGACACAGAGGACTTTGAGCAGCTGAGAGTGTCCCTTATTTGTGCCTGTTAATGCAGAGCTTTTCAGTGGGTCCATACCAGTGTGGTACAGTGACTAAGGGAACAGTGGCTCTGAAATCAGAACGGCTTGAGATTGAACTTTTAAATGGTTTGTTTTAAAGTTATAACTTGTTTTTGTGAATGAGTTTTAAACTCACAAGGAAGTCCATAAATAGTACAAATAGTTCTCATGCATCCCTCTTCCAGTTTCCCCCTAGTGTCTTTCCTAACCACAGGATATCCTTAAAACCAAGAAACTGAGGTGGCAATGATCCATTCACAGGCGCAGAGCTAACTGGGTTTCTCCAGTCTGCATGGGCTACTCCTGCAGGGCCTGTACACAGGAAGTGATCAAAACTGGAAGCGAACGTTCTAATTTTTTTCAATTATCAGAGTAAAAGACACATAGCCAAGAATAATGAGATGAATGTGTTTGAAGTGAGGAGGAGTACTTTGAGTGTTCTGAGGGGGATTAATGGAAATAAATGTTTTTCTTTACACAGTCACCATGTATTTGATCGCAGCTTGTATGTATGTATATATAGTCCTGCGATTTGTGGAACCATTGCCACAATCAGGATATAGAACTCTTGTTACCACAAGGAAACTGTGGGAGGCACCTTCCTTGTCATAGCGCAACCCAGCCTCCACTTCCAGTCACAATATGATTCCATCACTGCAGGAACGCTATACAAATGCAATCGTGTGGTACTAAACCCTTTGAGATTGGCTTCTTTTGTTCAGCATAATTCCTTTGACATCCACTCAAGTTGTTACACATTTCTTCATGAATTTCATTTTCTTGTTGAGCAGTATTCCACAGTTATGGGTGTTTCCGTTTGTATTTCCATTCACCTGTTGGAATGGTTTTTCATTATCACACATACATCTGCTGCAGGTTAGGGTGTTGCTCAGTGGAAGAGCACTTGCTAGCATGTGTTAAGGCCTGGGTTTGATTGTCAGTACTGAAGAAGGAAGGGAGAGGGAAGGGATGGAGCGAGGGAGGGAGGGAGGGAAGGAAGAGAGGAAGGGTGGCAGAAAGGGAGGGAGGAGTGTGGGGGGCCTTGCCCCCGCCCCCCGCTAGAACTCTTGAGTGCCTTTTACAGGCATGTCTGGGCCTGCTGCAAGTCTACCCGGCAACAAGGAAGTAGCCCCAGTACCCTCCCCTTGCTCCTTCCCTCTAGCCCTACGGTATATATGCTGTAGCAGCTTCTGCAATAAATGAGACTTGATCAGAAACCTGTCTTGTCTCCATCTCTCGTGTCCCCTGTCCTTTGTCATTCTCACTCCCCCTCTAGGGTCTCCGTTGACTTACCCGCGGGCCGGGACAGAGGAGCACATGTACCTTTAATTTGCATTTCCTTAGAGGACAATGATGAGAGATACAGTGGACCCTTGACTTACAAACTCATTTCCAAGGGCTGGTTGTAACTCAACTTGGTCGATTGTCCTCTGCACAGCCTTCAGAGTCTCTCTCCTGTACACAGGCAGATCTCAGTGTTCTTAGAGAGACCCTGGCCCAGGATTTCTCAATCAACCCCACATAGGAAAGGATGTTGTCATGTTCCTTCCAGAACTCTTTAAGGGTTAAATCTGCCTCTGAGACCATCTGGAAGCACAAGTGGCTGGCATTTGGGTCCTAACTCAAAACTTTGGTCATAAGTTAAAACTAAAATTCCAGTTGTAACCCCAGTTATTCATACATTAGGCTGATTCAAGGATCCACTATACATCTTCCATGTATGGTTTGCTGTCAGTATATCACTTTTTTTCTGGTACCAGGAATCGAACTCGGGACCTTTGGACTTGCCAGGCAGGTGTGGCACCACAGAGTTACATCCCCATCCCACCACTTTTAGAAAAGCATCTGTCCGTGTTTTTTGACCCTATTCTAATGAATTGTTTTCTTACTATTGAGTTTAGTAAGTTCTTTATATATTCTAGATTCAAGTGCTTTATCAGATATCAAATACTTTCAAGTATTTTCTCTTCATCTATAGCTTTTTGTCCACTTAGCAGATACCTTACATGCAAACTGCTTCCCTATGATGAAGCCTAATTTATTAGTCTAGTTTCCTCCCAGTGCAGGGCAGGGATAAGGGTCGGGGTCCCGGCCGAGGCTTCCGGGGCGGGCAGGTCTAGGCTCTTGTGGCCTGGCTGTGTCCTCCTCAGTCCCTGTGTTGAGCCCGTGCCCTGGGGTGGCTGCAGGTATTTACAGGAGATCTTTAGGGAGGTAAAGAAGCTTTGGAGACCACGGGGCAGGCCACGCCTGAAGGAGAGGAGACCTGGTCTCAGGGTCTCTCGGGCAGGTGCTAAGAAAGGCTGTGAGAGAAGTCCAGAAGGGGCTCTCTACACTCCCAAGAGAGGCCTCACCGGAAACCACCCTGCCGCACTTCCGTCTTAGACTCCAGAACCGGAAAAGGACTGATTTCTGTTGTTGAACCAGCCACTCGGCGTTACGACTGGGTTTTGCATTTTCTGCTGCAGTAAAAGGACACTGGTGAAATTACAGATGACAACAGAAATGACAGAAATACAATGATGATACAGATGACTTGGCCAGTGGTTCTGCAAAGGGGTAAGCCCAAGGTGGAAGCTGCACCTGGTGAGGGCTTCTTGTCCCATCTAAGGTGGCAGAGGGCACAGGGCAGGAGCACCGAGGGAGACGCAGAAGCACTGCACCAGTAACCCGCCCATCCTGCGACAGTGGCCTCCACTCCTCTGGAGAACTGCCTCTCCTCAGGCGTGAGCCCAGCCGCCTCATTTTTGCTTAGTTTTGCTCTGTTCTCTCTTTTGAGGTGCTGGGATTGAGCCCAGAGCCTCTACATGCGGGCCAGGCACTGTGCCTGCCACTGAGCTACAGCCCAGATGTTTTTCATTTTTGCTGTGAGTTGGGTAAGCTGCCTCATTCTTCGCGTGTAAGTGGGCTGGATGTGGGTCAGCAAATGGGATTGACTCTTGTGCCAACAAAATGAAATAGGGGAGCTCTTACCAGCCTGTGGCTGCAGTCCATAATGCTCACCTTCCTTGTGTGCAGTTAATGCATGTGCATTGCACATCTTAATTTCTTTTTTTCACTCCCTTTCCCTCCTCTATCTCTTGATCCCCTTCTTGTTTGAGGAAAATCTATCTCCCTGCTTCCTATTATCTATCTCTCACTTTGCTCTTTATTTATAATTTGAGTTTCTCATATAAAAGAAGTGATGCAATATGAAACTTTATATGTCTGATTTATTTCACTTAACATGGTCTCAAGGTTCATCCACTTTTCCACAAATGACCCAAGATTATCCTTTTTTATGGCAGAGTCGTACTCCATTGTGTATAAATACCACATTTTATTTATCTCTGTACCTGTTGATGAAATATAGGCTGCTTCCAAGATGTATCTATTGTGAATTCTGCTACTATAAACATAGGTATGCATGTATCTTCACAATATGTATTTCACCAAGATAGCTACAAGGGGACTAGCTGCCTCCGATGGAATTTCTAGTTTTAGTTTTTTGAGGAATCTCCATCCTGATTTCAATAGTGATTATGCTCATTTACAGTCCCACCAACAGCATAGAAGGGCTCCCCTTCCCCTGCCAAAGCTTAGGAGAGTTTTGATGAGAAGTACTCTAAGAACACAATTAGCATTAGCTGGGTGCAAGTCTCATCACTTTAAAAAAATGTCTTTAAGAAACAGGCTCTAGACAGACCATATGTGGGTGTGGGGAGAACCTGTGACCCTGAGACAGCTTCCAGGTCTTTTGCTCATGGGACAGGAGTAGTAAGTGGGGCCGCTCAGGACAAAAAACATTCGAGGAAGACAAGGAAAATGGGAAATGAGATAAAGGTTTTAGATTTCAAATAGATTGAAATTTAAGTGTTTGGGGGTATCCCGGTAGATGAATCCACTGGGTAGTTGGAGAAATGCTAGAGTTCAGGACAGAAACTATGACACTGGGAATTGCCAGCACATTGGAGTGCAGAGCCAACAGAGGAAGAGCCCTGGAGGAAAAAACAGAAGAGTGATCCTATCTCACTACATTAAAAAGTTCTCAGTCGGCTGCGTAGGTGGGTACAAAGCACCGACAGCCACAGGACATACAGCTTCGCCTTTTCACCTCTGCATGGTTTGAAACCAGCATGGTACATATCAAATCCCAACAAAAGAACTGAGTGACCAGCGAAGAGTTGCCTTTGGAGATCTCCCCAATGCCTGAAATTCATGACTGCTAGCAGAAAGTTCAGTTCAACAGAGAAATCAGAGTGTCCCACAGCAGCTCCTGTCTGTGGCATCAGAAGGAAACAGCAGACTGAGCCAGCAGTGTCTGCTGTTTGTGGACAGAGGCAAGAGACCCAGAATCCTGGTGGGTGGTCAGGGGGAGCAGAGCCTGGATGGTCAGAGTTGCAGTGCTGCAGGGAGGGTAAGGAGAAGGAGAAGGCTCAGATAGAGAGGCCAGAAACAAGGAAGATTATCCATTGCCAGAACTGTGGGACCTAAGCATAGGGGTTGGAACCAGAAGAAAAGCAATGGACACCCGTTCATCTATCCTAGTTCATCAGTTCTGCCTTCTTAATATTCCCAAATCCAACAACTCCATTTCCACTACTGTTCCTTTCATTCAGGCACCTGGTGCCTAGATTCCTGGACTCTTCTGACCTGCCTCCAGGTTTGCCCTTTCAACCTGAGCTCACTCTTGTCATTGATAACCTCTTAGCATACATCGGATCCTGCCGCCCATTTGCCATATTAAAGCCATTCTCCAGATGATTTCATGGACTGGATTATGTACTAGGTAAAGAACTGGCAAATGTCACCTGCTGACGTAGGACAGTAAATACTTTTGGCTTTACCGACCACACAACTTTTCAGCTACATCCCAGTCTCGAAACTCAGCCAGTGTGGTGTGGAAACATTGCACATCACTTGCAGTGTGT
This sequence comes from Heterocephalus glaber, assembly GCF_053883595.1. Classification (NCBI taxonomy): domain Eukaryota; kingdom Metazoa; phylum Chordata; class Mammalia; order Rodentia; family Bathyergidae; genus Heterocephalus; species Heterocephalus glaber. Next base: position 5,093,453 of record NW_028258293.1, read on the forward strand.
AAGTGAGTGTGGCTTGTTACAGTGAAATTTGGTTCAGAGACAAGTGGTCAATGAAGTTGGTCCCCAAATCAGCTTGATGACCCTGGGACTACGGGAACAAAGAGCTTCCTGTCTCAATGGTGTACAAGAGAATTGCTGAACGATGAATGGGTAGGTCTGACTTAACTTCCTGTCACCCTCCCCATACCCCGGTGGCTCAAAGCCTGTTCCTGTTTGTGTGAAGTCCAAGGAGCAGAGTGTGTTGGTCCAGGAGAGGAAATCCAACTACAGTAGGAGCTGCCTGGGACCCATCCGTCCTCCTTCCCTCCTACACGCTAAGCGTCTTCTGTACCAGTGTCCAGCTGCAGCCCCACTGCTCTGCTCCTGCTTCCTGGGCGCTGGCTTTCTCTGTCCTTCCTCGGGGTCTTCAGTGCTATTCTCTCCCTGTGGATGACACGCAATGAGCACGTACGAGGCCCTTGGTTTGATCCATCACGTCAATAACAAACAAGCAAGAGCCCTCTCGTACACACAGACACGCCTTGGCTCAAAGTGCCCTGGACGTTCTGAGATCGGAAAGTTCTGTTCTAGGTTGCTGTGGCATCATGGTGTAGTGGAAAAAGCCCTGGTCTTTTTCTTAGTCCTAGATCCCTTCTCTCTAGCTGTGTGCTTTGTGTTACTTTACCCTCTCTGAAAATTAATTTCTCATTAGAAAAAAAATAGGAGTAAAAATATGAGCTGCACACAATCCAAAGAGCTATGAGTGAATTATGCATAATAACAGGGCAGGTGTCAAGGGCTGCATGGCACTGTTTTTGGGAACCTCCACAGGGGCCTTTCAGTAACTGTCCCTCTCAGTCTCTTGGAATTGTTGCTCCCCTGACCTGTGCTCATCTTTGATGACCTGAATCATCCGAGGCGCTTGACTGCCTTCACCACTGAGAAGAGAACTATCAAGCTTGGCTTATCACAGAGCTTGGAAATAGTCTATTCTTCGCTCAAGCATATTTTGCAACAACTGAGACCCCCTTGGGCTTCTATCTTCTAGTTTCCTTCCCAAATATGAAGCTCATTTTTTTTTTTCTTTCTCCTTCTGACTCCGATGTTAGCAGGATCCCTGCGAACTCTCCCTCAAGGATGCTTTGCGGGGAGCGAGAATGACACGTGCATTGTCTCCTTGCCTTTGATCAGTGTGTACCCTGGGAGTCCCCCGCAGAGGTAATTCTGTGAAGCTTCAGCCCGCACAGGCATGACCGGAAAGCAGAGAGCAAATACCCGGCCTAGCGCTACCGCTCCCAGGCCCATCCCACGTACACGTTGCTAAATGCACAGGGCGCTCTGCCTGCTCCTCCCAGCCCTCTCAGATCCCGCTCCAGCCAGCCATCCTCAGTCAACACCTGGCAAGTGCGATAAACCCAATTAGCTCCAAATACTGCAGAGGCGGAGCCTTGCTCTGAAAGTTTGCTCTTAAAGTACCGGAGCAACCTTGCATAAGACTTCTGCCATGCCAGCACTGGAAAATGTCCTTAATTCTGCCATTGATGTGCTCTTTGGCTTCCTGCATGATGCTCCTTTGAGGTAGGAGGATTGCTCTAAGGAAAGATTAATTAAATGCAGCGATTCTGTTTGGGGTACAAATTCACAGGCTCCAGTGATGCTCATGAGATGATTTGTTCCATTTTCCAAAGCAGTTGTACACTTTTGTTTTCCACTTTGCGTTCAGGTGCCTACGCAAATTCTTTCCTGTCGTCTTCCTTGTGGGCAGAATCAGGTTTTGCGCAGATGTTCATAATGCCCCTTTGCTCTGTCTGGGTGGCATCTTCACTTCGGCTGGTGGGCACCACCCGGCCTCCTTTGGTTGAGTACTTTGAATAACACTTCCTAGTTGTTCATCCCCTGCCTAGCACCTGCTCAGGGATGGGTGCCCTCCTTGCTGCTGGGAAGGAATGGGAATTTGTCCAACCCAGTCAAAGTGACCTCATTCTCCTTGCCGGGGGTTGGTTTAGGAATTATCAAATAACCCCTTCCTGGCCCATGATATGGGAAGGTAAATACAATGGAAAAATGTCTTCAGTCTTAAGAAGAGATGTACAACAGGCTTCCCAATAAAGCTTGCAGATTAAATGAATAAATATATGTATTCCTCATTGGTTCCTTCCAAAACCCTACTAAAGAGAGAGCAAAGGAATTTCCTTTAAGGCATAAATTTATAACAAGAAAAATAGGTGTTTGAGTCACTTTCCTATCACTGGGACAAAATATTGAACACCTGCAACCTAAAGGAGGGGAAGTTTATCTTGACTCATGGTTTCAGAGAGTTCAGTCCTTGGTTGGCCAGCTCCAAGGCATAAACAGGGAGGGATGGAGAGAGGCCTTTCCAGATCATGCTCCCAGAAACCCACCTCTTCTGACCAGACCCCACCTCTGAACACCAAAGTCAGCTACAAACTCATCCATGGATTAACCCACCAATGAATATAGCATCTCGTGACCCAATCACCTCCAAAATCCCCTACCCTGAACACATGAGCCTTTTGGAGGACATTTTGGATCTAAACCGTAAGAATGGAAAAAGACCAACAAAATTATATTAGCTACAAAGCACTCCAATGTAGGAACTGACTTACAGACCCAAGAAAGCTAAGTGTAAACCACTGAAGGAGAAAGCTGTGAAGCAAGCCCATGTCACAAGAGTGCCCAAAAGTCTCAGGAGGTAGAAGCTAGTGAGAGGAGTCATGAATAATCTTAACAAAAGGATTTTGTTCACATCTTTATTAGAGAGAGAGAGAGAGAGAGAGACCCAGACAGACAGAGACAGGGACTCAACCCAAGGGACGGGAGGATCTCTGGCTTGGAGAATGCCAAGCAAAGCTGAGGCCAAGGGCAGCGTATTGCAAACAGGGAGAGGAAGTGAAGTCCCACATACAACGATTGAGATCCTTGCTCTTGTCTACAGGCTGAGTTTCCAAAATGCTGGGAGCCAGAATCATGTGCTCCAGGCAGGAGCCTGAGATTCTTCTTTTGCTAATCTATTTAAATCAAAAGAAAATATTAAAGATTGTGCTATGGAGGATCCCTCCAGCAATCCTGCCCAGCCAGATCCCTGGCAGCTGGTAACTCTCAATCAACCCAGCTGGTAGTTGGGCCCAACCACATGCTAACAGTTTCCAATTAGCTTTTTAGTGTTCCCTTATTGGATGAAATTAGACTGCAAAGACTAATCAGGCACTGGCAGAAGGCTGTAGCATGAAGCATGGAGTCCAAAGCAAACATACAAAAGCAACTGAGAAGCTGGGAATTGTGGCACAATCCTGTAATCCCAGCACTGGGGAGGCTGAGCCAAGGGAATCTTGAGTTCCAGGACTCCTTAGGCTATAGTGAATACCAGGCCAGCGTGAACTACAGAGAGAGATCTTGTCTTGGAAGGAAGGGAGGGAGGGAGGGGGAGCAGAAGGGAGGGGAGGGGAGGGGAGGGAGGGAGGAAAAGAGAGAGGAATGGAAGGAAAGAAAGAGGAAAAGAAGGAAGAAAGGAGAAAAGGAAGGAAGCAAGAACAATTGAGAAAACACTTAATGATCCACGGAGAAGAAAACATCAAGGAACTCAATAGCTGCAAATAGCCAAAATGTATTTTGCATCTATAAAACAAAATAAGAAGCTATTTTATAAGAGAGGTAGGAGAAAGATTAAAAGAACAAAAAAGAGCTCTCAAATTAAAAAAATTTTCACTAAAAAGGTTGGAGCACTCTTGCTTTAAAAAAGAGAAAAAGTGAATATAAGGGTGAACAGCAGAGCAAAAAAATCAACATCCAAATGATAGAATTTGAAGAAAAGAGAAGGAAAACTCAGAGGAGACACTAAATCTGCTGGAGTCTTTGTCTTGGACTTAGCAGCCTCCAGAATGATAACAAATAAATTCCTGTTGTGTTATGAACCATCCAGTGTATGGTGTTTGTTAGGTCAGCCTGAACATTCTAAAATATCATCGTGAAATTTCAGTTGCAGACAGAGTATATGATAAAGGTGTGAGGAAAATCCTACTACATACTAAGGATTGAGAATTAAAGTGTTGCTGGGTGTGGTGGTGCACACCTGTAATCCCAGCACTTGGGAGGCTGAGGCTGGAGGATCGCTGCAAGTTCAAGGCCAGCCTGGGCTACATAGTGAGTTCAAGGCTAGCCTGAACTAATACCAAAACCCTGTTTCAAAAAGAAAAAGAAAAAAAGAATTGAAACATCCTCAGACTTTTCTACATTTACACTGGAAGCTGAGAGATTGTAGAGCAATTTCTTCAGATCTCTGAGTAAAACTTACTTCCTAGCTATACTCTATATCCAGCCAAACTTTCAATCAAACGTAAGGATAAAATATATTTTCAACTATTCAAAATTTCAAAAAATTATCTGCCATGTACCCTATCTGAGAGAACTACTGAAGGATTTATTCCAACCAAAAAGGGAAATAAACCAAGAAAATAAAACAATAAATCTGGAAATTCAACACAAGAAATAAACCTAGAGAACTCTCGGGCGAAGAGAGGAGACCTCAGGATGATGGGTGAACAGCAGGCTGGGGAGGAATTTGGCCTACACTAGCATAGATCAGGAGATTCTGCTAATAAGAAAATAAGGTTGAGAAGTTGTGGTGGACTAACTAATGGTCACCTTGGAGTGCCCAGCTGAACTGGATCAGTGTGGTTTGGGCCTGGAGGACCCACCAGAGAACTGTTGCCAACAGCATAAAAAGAACTGGAGGGGAAGATCAGGGGCTGTTGATTTTCTAGGGGAAGCTTGCTGCGGATGGTTTTCCTGATGTGAACTCAGCTGTTCTCTTCAGGGGAGTGCTGATCTTCACTGTGAGCGTTGCTTCCTGGCTCTAGTGCAGATCCCTCAGCCTGGTGAGTCAAATCCTTCATCTCACCAGAGCAGGTTTTCTGGCTTCCCCCGCTGGCCTTTGGGCCTTCCAGGTACAGACCCTCAATACAGACAAGCATGAGACATTGCTGTGGGCTCCAGGCCTCTGGCTGGACTCATGGGGACAACAATGCCATGGGCTCCAGGCCCTCAGGCTGGACTATGCAGGACATTGCTGTGAGACCCAGGCCCTTGGCTGGATTCTTCGGGTCTCTAGTGTGCGGCTAGATCTCTTGGACTCCTCTGCATTTGACATTTTGGGTGACCATTATAAAGTAATCCTATAAATTATGTGTCCTGCATTAAATCTATTCCCTTGAAAACCCTGAGTACCACAGAAGTGGAGCTATTCAAGGCCTCTAGAATCCACAAGGAACAAATCTCAGGCAAACGGCAAATGTCGCCTAAACAAACAGGAAAGCTGGGGTGAGCCCATCCCCTGATGCTGTCCCTGAAACCATCCTGGTCCCCAGACTGTAGTGGGAGAGACGATTAATGTCTGTTGTTTAAATTGCTTTCACTTTTGTTTTCCTGCTTTCCTTGCAGCCAACATTATGTAATTGATATAGAGAATCAAGTTCCTTCAGAAAGAGTGGGGGCAGGTGACTGGGAGTGCTCTGGCAGCCATCATGAGTTCAGGCAGTGCAGTCAGTCATCACGGAACGTGTGTCTGTTGACTGCCTGTCGCCCAGGTCTGTTTGGTCCCCGCTCTGTAGCCACCATTTCCTCCGCTTACTTATGTTGTCTGCTAGTTTTAAAAGCAAACGGCTGGGTGCAGCTTCCCTCTATTTCATGGCTTGATCTCACACGCAGTTCCTGCTGTCAGAATGTACCTTCTCTCGTAAATCGTTGAGAAAGTTCATAGAATTGGTCCAGCTCGTATTTTAATACTGGGCTGGACTGTGTCTTTGACCATCTTTTTAATTCGTTCATTACATGAGTTCACCAGTTCATTACAGTTCCCGTCCTTGTCCACACCGTCATGTGCATAGGAAGGAAGGAGTACTGGGCTGTGGCGATATGAGACTGATCATCTTCACTCAGCTATCAC